>NC_134457.1:114536502-115155074 GCF_047948215.1 Lycorma delicatula | reverse complement strand
GTTCAGCTGGTGAATATTGCGCCCTGTGTGGGAAAACAGCGCCCACACAACAAAGATTGATGTGCAGCTTAATGAAGCCATGACGGTTATCATTGGTACTGTTAGATCTACTCCCATTATGTGGTTGCCTGTCCTGGCTAATACTGCTCCACAAGATCTGAGGAGGAAAGCAGCTAAGGTAGATTTGCTCAAGAGGATCACTTCTCATAAGAACTGTCCCTTGTACAATGTCCTACAAGATCTACCAACAACTTGGCTGAGGTTACGCAATCAGCCTTGGGCTGATTTAGAAAGTATCAATTCTGTTGACGTGGCCTCCAAGTGGCGACAATGCTGGAATGAACATCCACTCAACAATGTCAGATCAAGATCCAACAAAGAAGGTTGTGGGATTCCAATTACCGCGCCAAACCTGGTTGAGGTTGAAGTGCATTAGGACAGGTCAAGGGAGGTGTTGTTACACCTTGAAGAGGTGAGGTTTTTGTCCATCTGCTGACTGTGACTGAGAAGAGGAGGAGCAGACAATAGAAGATATTGTTATGGAGTGCCCACTTCGAGCATTTGAGGGTGATCTGGGGACTCTACATCAAGTGACTGAGTGCTTTGGACTGGTTGTCAAATTTGGACATTTCCATCTGATTGTGGATACTTTCATGTACTTGTAAAAGTGTATGATGTGTATATATATATATATATAGTTTTTAATTCGAATTGCCTAAACTACCACAGTTATTTGTATGATTTATTTTAACAGCATTTTTATATTTCTTCTATTTACAGGTTTTGAAAGTATTGTTTATTTTTTTATTCGTATTTATTATTATTTCCTATTACCAATTTTTTAATTTAATCAATTAATTTTTTATACACTATTTCCTAAGTTTCTGCTGCTGATGTTGATAGTTAAACATTTGAAATGGGCATACGCTTATAGATATAGATTTTTTAAAATGGCTTTTGAGTGTTTTCTTATTTTCCAATTTATGTTCTATTGGTAAAAAAAAGACAAAAGTTCATACAGTTTTTCATGATATAGCTGATAAAAGATTTTGCCATCATTTCTGCTTCACTGATTATGCCAGAATTATTAATTATAAGGCAAAATAATGGTTTTATACTTTTGAAAAAAAAAAGAAAGTATTTCCAGCATTTTCCAAGAAACCTGCTGAAAGCCCCCCCACCCAAAAAACACCTATTTTGCTTGGTGTAAAAATTTTAACTCAAAACAACAATCTTTTATATAATAAAAAATAACAGAAATATAAAGTTTTGTCACAGAATTATCATTCATTCACACCTATTTTACTGCCATAAAATATCCACTGACCTAGGCAGATACATCCTTCTGCTTGGAAAAACTTATGATGCCATGGATCTCAAAACTGTTAAAATATTAGTTGAAATTAGTATGAATATTGTTTCAATAAAAGGAAATCCTTTAATTTTTAACTGCCATATTTTTAGATCAATTAGTAATTTATGAAAGTAGTAATTGAGGAATGACAAATAATTTAGCATGCTTCAGTTACTACTCATCAACTATGCAAAATTCTTTGGATAAAGAATATATCTGAAGAAAAAGAAGAAGAAATAAGTATAGGAGGATGAAAATTATGATCCATGAGGTTTATTGATTCAAATCTTTGGTAACTGTAGCTGATGGCTCACACATTCTTCAGATTGTTAACAGCTCTGTTAAAATATTAGTAATGAAAACTAATGAACGATCATAGAGGTAAAAGTATCCTTGTATACTGATATAAAAGTGTCAATGTAACAGAAATATTACAGTAAATATTACGAAAGAAAATAAATCTTACAGTCATTAGTCGATCATAAACATGTAGTGCATATTCAGAAGGAACATACAGACAAAATCCTGGTTCACCAGTATGGGTAAATGCCATAACCATAACATCAGATGCATATCCAACATTAACTTTCTGTGAAATAAAATCAATACTCATTTATTACAAAATAAAGCAACTATATTTATTCTGACAATGTTATAATTACACAACAGATAGTACTTTTATCTAATTACAAATAAACAAATACTTGATTCAGATCTAAACATTTAATATTTAATGTTTATTAACATTAAATAAATTATCAGAAAAATGTTGGGTTGCTATTCAATTGATAATAAAAAAAAGTGCTGCTTCAGTATTAGCCTAGAAATGATTGAGGAAAATTATGGAAATTATAAAATTATACATAAAACATTGAATAATAATAAAAAATTAATGAAAAGTAATTATAATACATATTAATACAGAAAAATAATGAGGTAACTGAAAACAAATAATGAATATAGAATCAGCACCAAATAAAACAATTAATTTTGATGGTAAAATGAGTATGCTGAAATTTGAGATTATTTTTACATATGATTATTTAAAAATTCATCTACAGAACAAATAGTGTTTCTGTAAAAGAAAACTCTTAATTCTTAAATGTTACTTTTAGATTACTTTGCAATTTATGAATGTAGTAACTGAGGCATGACAAATAATTTATCATGCCCCATACAGTTACTAATTGACTATGCAAAGTTCCTTGGATAAAGAATACATTAGAAGAAAAAGAAGGAATAAGTATAGGAAGGATGAAAAATAAGATATGTAAGGTTAAGTTTGTTGATGATATGGTAATTGTAGCTGATTGTTTATATGTGCTTCAAAGATTGTTATCAACTCTGGAGAAAGGAATGAAAGAGTATGCAATGAAAATAAGAATAGGAAATATTAAAATAATGGAAGTAAACATCAAAGAGGATTAATAGTAAGGGCATGGAAGAAAGAATAAAAAAAGTAAAAAATTACAGATATTTATGTATTAGGGATTATGGTGACACAACTGGAGGAGTGCAATGGAAATAAAAGGAAGGAAAGTAATGGCAAAGCCAGCCTTCAGTAAGAAAAAAGAAATTGCTAGGCAGATAAAATGAGGAATGAAGAAGTAATGTAGACTAATCAAAATAACTCATTTAGAGGGGGGAAAAAATTGTTACCTGGACTTTTATAAGTAGAAATGGTAAAGGGGCATATAATAAAAAAAAAAAAATAGGTGGTGGAGGGTTGATTTGGGGGGTTGAAAAGGGGTGAAAAATGGTATTACTGCGATTTCTGGTGAAAGTTGATGTCAAAAAAATTTGTGGTTATTTAAGACACAGAAAGGTATACTTTCACCAAGTTTTGCCAAAATTAAATTATTTTTGCAGAAATGAAAAAAAAAAATTTTCACATTTTTCTCAGAAATTTTGAGGTTATGTTAAAAAGTGACCTCTACAAAAGTTGTAGATTTTTGCTCGATCTACAACTTTTGTATTGGAACATTTTTTCTTCAATCCCCCCAAATTACCACTCCACCACCTCTGCTCACGCATTTATCTTTTTTAAATTTATTATAAGCCCCTTCACCATTTCCACTTATAAAAGTGCAGGTAACATAAGTGTAATTTGATTGGAAAATTAATGAATAGGATTAAAGAAGAAAGAGCACTTATGAGGAAAGTACAAAAAAAAAAAAACTGGTTACATGTGGTTAGAGGAAATGAAATTTTGACAACTGCATTGTAAAGGTCAATAGAAGAAGAAAGGCAGAAAGAAGTTAACAGATAAGGTGAACACTGTAAACTACAAGGGGATGAAGGGAAAGGCTTGAGACAGAAATGAATGGTGACAGTGATGGCATAGGGGCCTCACACCAGGCAGAATACTAATGATGTTGATGAGTTACTATTATTTTTTATAAGAAAAGAATTATTCTTTTCTCACTGGCCAAATTATTATGATGCTATAATTAGTTCTATAGTTTGGTTTAAAAAAAGTGAATGTTGCTAATTTTTAGAAATATACGTTTTTTTTTACAAAGGCTGAAAAAATTTGTAAATGTAAAGGTCAGTTTTAAATATTCAAATATAGAAAAAACCCATTACTTGAAAAGATCTGACATCTGAAAACAGTTTTCCAAAAATTAAAAATGTAAATTATTCTTACCAATACTTGTCGGTGCACATGGCTTTGTATCAGTATAAAATACAGCACTTTCCAAAATCATTGGTTCCTAGTATTCAAATTACTTTGTCATCCAGTTCTATTTCTAGTTTGCAGCATCTTCATCTATTTTTCTATCTGTTGTTTATTCTAGTTCTCTATCTGTTTCATCTTGCCTTTTGACAAGAGAAACTACCTCTTCATCAGTATAATTCTGAGGACTGAAATCTTCAGTAACAGCTGTTAGTCCTTCAGTAATGTAACTTTCCACCTTTTCTCAATTCCGAATTTATCAAAATAAAATAAAATATTGCTGACTACATTTGAGCCATTTTGACACATATTTGTGATATCAGGCCACATTTTTTTTCTATGACTTTATTTTTGAAAAATCTCAGTTCATACTACCTTATAATCTAGCCAATTACAGCTGGCAGGAGAAGCAGTATCCTACATAATGTATTCTAGTACTATTACAAGTGTATTTTTATAATAAGTATGAATAACACAGAATGTTTACATATTAGTTACCGGCTACTCTATGTGAATTGAATGAAAGGGAAAAGATATAGAAATATGTTTCTCAATAAATAAAAATAAATTGTAGTTGTAAATGTGGGTACATCAATTACTATCAACTTACAGAACTTATTTTTACTTTACTTTAAATGTTGTAGTACTGACTTTAGTCACCAAATTATACAATATTTACTAAGTGTAAAAAAAAAAAAAACATGCTAGTAGGGTAATTTTAATTCAACGGGCATTAATGTAATTTAATTTAAATAGTCACTTGAGGGATGTAATTTAAATAGAGGAATTAAATTTAAAATAAATACTATGAATCAAAATAATTTGCAATACCTTCTATTTGTTTTAAGAGAAAAAGATTGTTTTAAGGAATTCACTAGTTACTTTTTCTGTAATACAACAAAGAAGTTTATAAAAAAATAATAATTTAAAAAAGATGATACTATTCTTAATACTTTTAATACAGATGGGCTAGACAGTTTATGAAGTAGCTCACTCGTCCTGTGCAGGTTTATAGATTCAAATTACTTTCTTCCTGTTGACTACATTCAGCCTGTCGATTAATTATAAAAAAAAATAATTATAAGTATTTATAAAATGTTTTGAAAAAAGTTGGCACAACTTTATTTTAATTTTTTTTAAAACTTAAGTTCATCCTGACCCTATAGGGGAAGGCACTCACCTTGTGACAGTTGTGGTTGCCATACCACCCCCTCCATACCTAGCCATTATGGGCTTTACCGGAGGTCATCTTCTAAATCTCGGCAAAAAGCATCTCTCGGCCTTGTTCTTGCAGTCAGGATGCCACCAATGTGGAATACCAGATGTGCCTTTCCCATCGGTGTACTACTATCTCTAAAAAAACACATCTCTAAAAACACATCGTATGTTAAGTCTCAAACAAGACCGAGTAATGAAAATAAAGAAAGGAACTGAAATCCACTACCTACCTGAAGGTAAAATAACTGAGTTCAACACACAATTACATTAGCAACTACAAAACAAATAAAAAAGAACCAGGAAAGCCCAGATGGCACCCTAAATGCCCTTGGCAATCCTTTCTTTTGCCAAATAGTGTATGAAATTCTCAACTATTATCCATTTGGCCAGGTTTTGCCAATTAAGATGGAGATTCAGTGCCGACCTGATAATATCGAGCTGACAGATAGTCTCTGTGCATATCAACTCATACTTTGAACAATCACAGAATGTGATGTATACCGTCCAATTGTCTGTATTGCAGACACATTCCTCCTGAGCCCACCAGGTCAAACCTCTGCAGCCTGTCCCAGAAAGATATTGCATCACTTACTTATTCAGGTGTACTCAACAGGCGCCGTGTAACAACATAAGGAAAGAGAACATGTGTATAACATCCGGCCTCTATCTCATCCCATCTGGCCTGCCACAATGCATTACCATGTTGTTTAATTTCTCAAACTTTGTCAGAAGTTAATTCACCTAACCTCTTGACAACATAATGCTGTTGCTACTCTGACGCAATTATGTTTATCGGTTTCATGCCTGCAATCACCAAGATCGCCTCCCACGAGGCGATCTTAAGCGAGAGAATATAGTAGCCACCCACTACCGTTAACTTATGTTTACCAACATATGTTTTCCTGTCCTTTTTTTCTTTAATAAAAAATCAGACATCTTTAATAAAAAACAGATATGCATGTGATATGCATATGGATATGCATGTGAACTTGTATACACATACACACACACACACACAAAGAATAGAGAGAGAGCGAGAGAGAGTTTTCTGGTACAATGTGTACTTACTTGTCCATGTGTCAGGGAATTATTTATACAATGTAACCAGGTTGTTTGGGCTTGCTGATTGTTGATTCTTTTAAAATATTAAAAGAATCAACTTAGAGAACTTGAGGTGACTTATATTCAAAGAATAAAAATAAATTCAATTTTACAATTTAGGTATACTTTTCATAATTTACAGAACAAAATCAATAATAGAACACCAACCTTATAAGTAAAAGAATGAAGATTAATATCAGAATTTGATAATTCAGACATCAATAATCGGGCTTTAGGTCCAACTACATTTATAACTGTGTACATAGATGTTACATCATTTAATACAATAGGACTATCTTTAGGTAAATTACGTCTCATCCATTCATATACTCTAGTTTGTTGACTAGTAGGAGATACCATAAAGTAGCTGTAACACATAAAAAGATGACAAATTAAAAAAGTAATTATAAGTGAGTAATAATAATGATCAATCAGTAAGTTAGTGAAACATGTAGGGACTTCATCCAAATAAGTAGCAGGAGTCATGTTTACATTTTTAAGAAAGTGTAAAAAGCTGATTTATAATTCAATAATTGAAGGGCAAAATGTGACATTAAAAAATCATAAAAGTTATAGACTAGATGTAAACAGTTCTGAAGCTATTATAATGAAAACCTACAGTCTGGAATAATCTAAGCTGGCTAGTATTTTGAAAAAAAAATAGTTTTAAAATTTGGTACCAGTATGTTGACTATTTAAAAAAAAAATATTCATGTGATGAAATATTCTGATATTTCAAAAAAGAAATGTTTAGATGATAATTGTTTGCAAGTTGAGATACTATGTTTTTTCAAAAAAACCCGACAATTAGAAATAAAAATTGTCTAACACTGATTAACAGAGAAAAACTAGACATCAGAGATTGTCATAGTACCACTACCCATACAGGGTGCTTATAAAAGAACTCCTCAAGTTTAAAGTATTATTTAAACTTGTTTAAATAATATTTTCATTTGAAGTATTAATTTCAGGTTTCAGTATTATTTAAACAACATTATATTTAAACTATTACTTACAAGAGTATATATTCTGAAGTTTTAATTGGTATTTAATATACCTCAATATATGCACCATTCGTTGGTCTGCACACAGGCAGACGGTAATCTAGCTCTTCCCATGTACTCGCCAGTTGGGAGTAATGGATACTACTACTCCAATAATCCTCTCCTGCAGGTGGTTGATGTCATGAATTTTCTCTGAATGAACAATGTTTTTCACTTCTCCCCACAAATAGAAATCCAGTGGGGTCATGTTTGGGCTCCTTGGTGGCCATATGATTAGCCGTCCTCTTCCATTCCACCTGCTTTGAAATTGAATGATTAATGCAGCACAGACATAATTACTGTAATGTGGTGAAGCACTGTCTAGCTGATAGTAAATTAACTTTTTTCTTCTTCAATATCACCAATCTGTAGAAAGACAAAGTTCAAGCACATCACAAAAAATTTCCCCATTAACTGTGCTTTCTACAAAAATGAATGGGCCCACACTACAATCATTCATCAGACATCAAACACTGATTTTGGGAGAGTTACACTGATGTTTGACAATTCCATGCGGTGGCTGTGATCCCCAAATCCTGCAATTGTGTTGATTTACTGACCCACAAATGTGGAGTGTTGCCTCATCTGAAAAAATGACTTTTTTCAGGTTCATCAGTATCATTTATCATTCTCTGGTCTCTTTTCACGAGCAGCGATTTGTGTTATATAAAGTCTTTTTCAATGCTATTTTTGAGCTGGTGGTCGAGTGTGTACCTTCCCCAGTTTCACAATCTTGCTGTCTGAGAACTGTTACAACGGTTTTGCGCCCTTATTGTTAAGACAATTCATACCCTTTTTGCGGGGATTCAGAGCCTCATCGCGGCTAAAAGAGTGGCAACGACTCCTGGTCGCAAGTTCCTGTTATGAGCAAAGGAGCCTTTACCCTCAGTCCTGCTTGCGCTCTTTTAGAGCAGGGGCTGTAATCTGTAACTGTGTGTTGATCTTTGATTTCACACATTTGATCCAGTAGCAGCTAAGAGATGCAAAGAGTGACACGAGAATACAGAAGGTCTCCAGCTGCCCGTGGCTTGCTGCAGGTAGTCGTCACGCTTGTGGGCTTGTGCCCAGTATCTGGATAGAAGGAATACAGCAAGCACTTTGTTCATATACTGTTAGGTCAGGGAATCTCCAACAATGAGCGATTTTAGAGAGATAGGTAAGAAGCCTAACTGGAAGAGGGGGCCAGAGCTTTTTCCTTTGACTTCTTCAAACACAGATTCTGACAATGATGGTTCAGAAGTGGATATAGGGGTGTGACCACCCAGGAGGATATGAACCCACTCATTGAAGGGTTTTCTCATAGGAAAAGAAAGGGGACAGATGAGAGAATATAACCTGAATAACTAATGTGTAATTAAATATTAACTTTCTTGTTAGTATTTTCTTATGCTTATATTTCTTATGGTGTGGTCAGCATAGCCAACTACAACTCACAAGGGAGGTGAATCTTATATTGATTTCATCTTTGTGAGTGGATGATTGCTCATAAAAATATTTTTTACAAAATATTTTCTTTTAATTACTCACTTTCTCACTAACTTTTTATCCTATAACAATATAAAACATCTTTTTTATGTAGCAAGTAAAATTAATTTTTTTAATTTAAAGGTCCAATCATTTCACATTAAATGTGAACTTTTTTTCTAAAAGAAATGGTGAACTAAATCAAATTCAATAATTTTACAAGGTTTGGTTACTACTATCCACTTTTTTATGCCATGTAATGAATGAATTTCTGTATAATTTTTCTTTTAGATAACTTTTCTTACTGTGAAACTTCAGTAGGTAGGATGAGAAATAGGATGCCTTTCACTAATTATAAAGAATACTTACAATCATGCTTAAATACACAAAATAGTGTAATTTTTGTTACAGATTAAACTATTCTATTATGGTTTCATAATTAAGTTGTTGTTTTAATTTCACTCACGGATGTAAAGTTTCATTTTACTTGAAAATTAACACTATAAATTCGGTCAATCTGAGTCAGAACTTATTGATAAAAAAAAATTTATGAAACAATTTCTTCTACAAAATGAGTTTTTTTTAAATATCTATAAATTATTTATGAAAAAAATTTCTTTGTGTTTAAATACAACTAACAAAAATAAACAAAGATATATTTTAGAATATAAAATATAAATTAAAGTCAACATTATCTATAATTTAGAATTTCAATCCCTTTCCAGTGCACAATACTCAAATATAATTTTAAAATTTGATAGGTAATGGCATAATCATATGAATAAAAAAAAACGTCAATTTTGTCTGGATTTTATAAGTAATGCTAATAAGAATATGTTGTCAAGACAGATAATCTGATTTTCTAATCATAAGCTGTTTTCCCCATTTAATAATACATACAAAAAGTTAAGAATCAAATTTGAGCAATTACATAATTTTAATATAGCAGGTCAAAAATAATAAATGACAAATATTAATTAGATTAAATTACCAATTTTCAGTCTGCCGTACTAGTATACAATCATTCTCATATCCTCCACGTTCATTCTGCATTCCTGTGTGAGCAATACCTCCGACTGGAATATTAACATCATTTGAACACAACTTCTGTAGATAATCAACGACTCTATCACACTGGCTCTGAATAGATATTAAACCATGAAAATATATTTAAAAAAGAAAACAGTGAAAAAAAAGATTATGATTACATGAAAAAAAGATAAAAATTCTATTAGCATAAAATAATATAATATAAAAACAAAATTATATATTTGTATGAGTTTATGATTAGTTTATTAGTTTATAGTTGTGCACAATTTCTTTTGTATTAAAAAAAATTAGTGAAAAGGTGTAAATATCAACATTAAAAAATTTGTAATTTGAAATTTGTTTTACAGTTTTTTAACAAATTATATTGCATTCTTAAGTTGTCATGAGCTGGAAATATATAGAATCAACAACCCATACTTCTGTCATCAGAGTTGATTAAATATAATATCTGTTAATGGCATGTATTTTTTGTTATTAAGTAAAATAACACTGAAAATCTACTATTAAAGAGCAGATGTAGTTAGTAGTAAACAAAATCAGTAAAGTTTTCCAATTTGCTGAATAATTTATTGTGAGAAAAATAATTTTAGTAAAAAGCAAATAAGTGTAAGGTGGTAAGCTGTTTCCTTAGAATCGAATGGTTCCGTAACATTTGGGACACCTTGGAGAGTAAAACCTAAAAATTGAAGTGTAAGAATTAAGGATTAATACCAATGGCCAAAACCACCATATTCAATAAACTTCTTGTTGTTTCTTGCAGTTAATTAAAAGTTAAGAATACTGGGGGTGCAATTCACAGCATGTTTCTGATCTTTTTTAGTAGCTAATGACCATAACACTTGATGTCACTTAAAAATAAAAAAAAGTGTGCCTTACATTTTTCCAAATCTGAACAGAGTGGTATGGCCACCAGCAGCTAAATTTCTACAATTTCCAGTTATCCTTCCACATTTTCCATTACTATGGATACTTAGTAGCTTGTTTCTAATTTACTTTATTTCTATTTTAACCTACTTACTCGATAATGTTTCAGTCAGTACAATTTGTCCTTACTTTACTAGCTTTCATTTCTGCAAGATGCTAGTCCCCAAGACATTCCAAAAGATTGAGGACCCATAAGTTGTGAGGGATGTAGGTAGATTTTTCCTGGTAATTGTGTCTTGACAGCCATTGGCACATTTTTACAATAAGGATTTAAATAAATGAAACTGGAAAACAACATTTGCAATAAATCAAAGACTCAATTAGAAGTCTTATAATAGTGTGATTAAATGAAAGATTCACAAAGTTTAAGCTTTTACATTATAAACCATAATTTTAACAAATTTAGGTAACGACCTCAAGCCATAAGTAATTTTTGATAATGGCACAGTTAATCTAAAAACACAATAATCATCCAATGAGGGAAATATTAAGCAAATGACTTCCTGCTTACTTTCTTGTGAAGCCATTTATACTGTGGATATTAAACATTCAAAGAACACAGGAAATACTCAACCTTATAAATGAATATAATTAAAATGCTTCTTGCATTCAGGTGTTTTATGTGCTTCACAGCTGTAAGACCGGATCATAGATTGTATAAAGAAAAACTGAATGTATACTTCTCTGTGATGAAATGTGTAATTCCTAAACAAATAGTAATGCTTTGTGATTAATAATACCAACTCCTACATTGAAAGTTTTAAAAATCAAATAATAAATAAAAAGAATTTAATGCAAATAATACAAAATATTTTACAACTGTAGGTAAACTTTGAAAGAAATGTAAGAATTTACATGCACGCAGGGGACTATTTATTCAATTTACCTAAAATGTTATGTTCATGATGAAGTGCATTTAAGACTGCACAAATACTGTTGCAGTGGACTAACTATTTTCTTTAGAATATATATCTTGAAACTCTTCCTGACAATTATGAAAGAAACAAATTTTAGTGTCAGTATGGAGAAAGTTCCAGCCTTCTAGGATTTTAGCCTAGATCCTTTTTGTAGTACAATTTGTCCTTTACGTTCAGTACTATGTTTTTGTTTGACTACAATTTAAATGATGAATGATTGTTATTTTCAGACTTATTATCTTTTAATTTAGAATTAATAATATTTATATGAATAAGAGTATTATGTTTCTGAGAACAAATTTTATGTTAATGCAAGAATAATTTAACACATATTTATGTTGATTATAATATATTTACAGAGTATATCCTTTACATTTATATTAAATTTTATTATGATTAAATAGTGCAGTAAAGTTACATGTTTCAATGTATAAATTAGACTAACAATACAATAAAAAAAATGGTAATATATAATAAAAATCTGATAAGAAATTTATATGCTTTTATGAAATAAGAAGAGGCAGACAGTTTGTTTACCATCAAATAAAGAGGAAACAAAACACGACACTGAACAGCATTCACTTAAATCTTTTTCAAATTAAATAATTAAAGGGTTATTAACGTCTGTACAAAGATTAAAAAATAACACCCTTCAATAATAAACATCTTCAGTATTACAATAATGAAAATATTTTATTGGAATTTAATTCAATATACAAATCTAAAAATGAAAAAAGAGCAAACAATTATGAATGCTTATTTATTCTGTTTGGGCTAAATAATATCATGATATAATAAGTTTTACAAATAACCAGAAGGTCCAAAAACATCTAAAATATTTCAAAGAACTACCAGCAAACTAAGAAATGCTGTGGGGGTATATCTAGATACTAATGACAGACCCATCAGCTTGGTGTAAATCTTTACTCATGTTCAGAAAAAATGGAACATACTAAATACATACAGGAAAAATGGAACATACTATAAACTGATTGGGATCATTGAATGTTATATTTAAATGGGTAACTGAGGGAGAATGTAGATGAGGCAGTGGAAGTTTTGAAGGATAAAAGGTTAACTATGTTTGGATTGTGTGAGACAAGATCTAATTAACAGAGGAAAGTTTGAGGGATGGGTATATGCTATGGAAAGCTTGGAGTGAGAGAATGTGTCTTCCAGGAATAGAGTGGCTATTGTTGTAAGTAAAAAAAAACATTGTGGGTGCTTTGGAGGGAGTAAGAGTATATTTCAGATAAGTTAATTATATTGAATTCTAAAGGCAAAGTTGGGAAAAGTAAAATAAATGGAAGAATTTCTTGGATTTGAAGACAGAAAGGAAAAAAGGGCTAGATCAATGCTAGAGGAGTGGTATGAAAATAGCCATTGGTTAGTCTAAAAAGCGAGACAGTTTATTATTACATGATATAAGTGAAAAAAATCAAAGTTACTAATTAACTACACTGAGGTGGACAATTTACTAGATGGTTGACTGATAAATATGAATGTATGCTCCATAACTAAGGTTATATGCAACCCTATAATAAAAGTCACAATAGTTCCAACTAAGTGAATATTTAAGAAATCTGCTAACAATTGAATGTTGTGATCAATGATGTGTAGTAATTAAATTCTAAAGTTTACTTTAAATATTTTTCTCTATAAAGAAAAATAATTTAATTCTTTAGACATACTTCATATACTGTCATTTTGATGGCCTTGTAAGGTATAAGGTACAGCCAATTAATACAATTTTAGTTCTATTAAAATGTTTCTTAACATTCATATACAATATTCATTTTGTCGATCAATGAAATTTACAAGCATTTTGAAATGAAGAAATAGTATAAATTTTTCTATCTTTAATTATGAAGATAGAAAAAAGTCATGTAATAAAAAACTGGTAATACATAACTACTTCCTAGAGATGGAATTCATGGCAATAACAACTGTACCTTCTGACCAGCATGGAGGTAAGTTTGTCTTCCTGGCTGCATGTTATTAAAATAATAATTTCATCAATATCTGTTATTAAGTATGTAAAAACAATTTAAAATAAAAAAGAACAAATCACTTATATTCACACTCATTACAACTATCATCTACATGTATATTTCATCTACATATACACACACACACATATATATTTATTTATATATACACAGATATACTGGGCAATTCAAAAAGGACTTCACAACTTAAAAAACATATAAAATTTTATTTAGATAACTTAACTATTTATATTTGGTTGAAGTCTCATTTCATAGCAAAACACATCAAGTGTTACTCATGTAGTTCATTAGTACTGAATTCAGCTACCAGTGTTCTTAAAAATGTTTAAATCTACTGGTGCAAAACATGCTCGATGTGTGTTTTGCTTTCAAGATCTGCAGTCAGCAACTGAAGTTTAATGTAATTTTTTTAGAGTATGGCAGGGAGCCTCCTAGTAAGTATACAGTTTACTCTTGGCACCAAACCTTCATTGATAACAGGGTGCTCTGTTAAACATACAAAATCACCACGATGTCCACGTATCAAGCTCCTATGGAACAACTCAGAGAAAGCTTTGCATGTAGTTCGAAGAAGTCAACTTGATGTGTGTCACATGAGACTAGCATTCCACAAATAACTGTGCATATTTGGTGTGTATTACATAAACGATTGTACTTGAAGCCATAGAAACTAACCGTGGTTCAACACATTACAGATGACAACAAAGTTGCCTAGCTGCAGTTTTGTGTGGATATGATGGATAGAATTGTAGGCAACGATACATTTTTAGACAATGTAATTTTCAGTGATGAGTCAACGTTTCACATTAGTGGCAAGGTGAACCCCCATAACTGCTAGGGGGGTATGGGGTAGAAAAAATGCTCATGAAACTTTGCAGCACATTCGTGATAGTTCTAAGATCAATGTTTTTGTGCCTTAAGCAAACAAAGACTGTGCGGCTCGTTCTTCTTCCAGGAGGCAAGCGTAAATGTTACTGTTTATCTGGACATGCATCAAAATTGTTTAATTCCTCAGTTACATGATGACCAAAATGGAGGCCATTATTATCAAAAACGTGGAGCACCACCTCAGTACTACCTAGAAGTCTGAGATTTTCTTGATACTTGATTCCCATCAAATATCAAGTACCATGGGAATGCATGGCTGCATGGCCATCTTGCTCCTCAAATTTTACCTTGTTAGAATTTTTCTTGTAGAGTTTCATTAAAGATTGGTCTATGAACCATCTTTGCCTCCTGATCTTGTTGAGCTAAGACTTAGAATTAACACCGTAGTTGCAGAGGTATTGCCCGACTTGCTGGCCGCAGTCTGGAATGAAATCAACTTCAGGTGGGATGTATGTCGCATTATAAATGGAAGCCATATTGAACTAAAGTGAATGTTAGGTGACACTCTTGATGTGTTTTTCTATGAAATGAGACAGACATCAACCAAATCTGTAAGTCATCTCAATAAATCTTTATATACTTTTAAAGTTGTGAAGTCCTTTTTGAATCACCCGGTACTTTTGTATGGTAATATTTAAATGGTAATTACATGTCAAATGGAAAACATTCTCTATAGATAGTATAGTAATTAAAAATATACAATTTACACTGAAGACTGGATGAATTTCAAAAAAAAATGTTTAGCACTAAGTCATGTGATAATATCATCTACCTTATTTCTGATATGCTATTCTTAAACTAGCCATAAAGATGCAAGATCCCAGAAAAAATCTGCGGTAGATTAGACAGAAAAGCTTTTTATGTATTACTTGTGAAGGAAAGGACCAACGTTTTTTTTTAGTGATTTCATCCTTTAATCATGGACAAGATAACAGATAATAGATTTTGAGGAAAAGTAACAAAATTTCCATTATTTTGGTTTCAGTGGTTTTTGTTCATATTCAAAGGATTAATTTATTTTTTCTAATCACTACAAAACCAATGTTCTTTTCATTTTAATGTTGAAAGAAACAAATCTTGAAAGTTGCAACTTTGTATGCTTCCTTATGATATAAGTTTTTGAATCTATCACCTTTATCACTTGGTAATATGTTATCTAATTTTCATTATTTTTTTTTTATAAGCAACAATATTAAACATTGCAAAAGATTATGTACCATTAATATTAAAATACCTAGCAGTAGTACATAAACAAGATAGAAATACTTTAATAACAGAAAACATTAACAAAAACCGGTTTTCACCTGCCTCCTACCACATGATTACCTAACCCCATATAATGTTTTACTCCCAACTAAAAATAAAAGTTTCCCTAATCAAGTGTATGCATTATTTCAAAATTCCTCACTTAAAATAGAATGAAACAAGTTAACCAATTAATTACTAAAGATTCTTACAAATTGTACCAAACCTGTCAAAAGTAATTTATCTTAAACACCTTAAATAAGCATTTAAATGCAGAGTACAATAGATGCAACCTTCCGCTAACATAATCTGAAAGTAACTCCTCTTTATCAGTACCAAAATAATAATTCATGGCATGGGAAATACTTATAATGGAAGACAAGCTAAATCTTAGTAAACTGAATAAATTCAGTAAGTTATAAGTAAAAAAATTAATAATATTTGATAAATGATTTAATGAAGAGCTAATATTCTAAAAAAAAGAAGTTATGAAAATTAAAAATGAAATAAGACCTTACAGATAGTAAAAAATAATGTTGACAAAAGAAGCTCCATTTTTCTAATATAAGTGCAGAAAAGAAAGGGAGCTTGTTGTGATCAATCATATATAGAGTCATTTGAGAAATTATGTTTTGAATGTAAGCACATTCTGAAAAAAAAAACAAAAGATATAGGCATGTGAGAATTAAACATTTAAGTTGAAATGAGGAAAACCAGAGCTGAACCATTCCTGTTTATAATTGATTATAACAAAAATGGATATAAGGGCTTGGAGAAAAAGAATAAGTTATATTCACCTTTGAAACAGAAGAACACTGATGTAGTACATAATAAGAGACAAGGAAGTGAATATAATTTGCCCAAGAAAATAACAGAAGAGAATGCGAAAGAAACGAAATAAGTAGATAAGGTGGTAGTCTAATACAGATATTGAGTAAAAGGGAAATTCTGAATCTGCTAAAAGTAAAAGGTGAATCAGGAAAGGAAGCAATGGATGATAACACAATTAGTATAGAAATTAAGTCAGGTGAAGGAAAATAGGAGTTGGAAGAAATAGTACAAATGAAATTAATAGTTACAAGTGGATATGTTAATACAGATAAGGAAGGGGATGCGGGTAAACAAGACATTATTGGGCTATGGAAAAATTTTAAAAACAATGTAATGAGGATTGGTATGATTGCTATTTGGTCTCAAAAGAAAAAGGAAAATCTCATGGAGACAGCTTGCTTGAAAAATCAAATAGATAGGTGGTATTAAATTAATGAAAGCAAGACAAAGTGTTGTATATTAATTATTATATCATTAAATACTAGAACATTGTTGGTGATCACTGTTTGGCAGAACTTGAATTAGCAGTAAAAGCTGAATTGGAATCTTATAAGAATAACACAGCTGAGCAGAAGCTGCGAATATATGGGATAAATGAAAAATGGTTTTGTGCTACTGCATTCAAGGCTCAAAGTAAAACAAGAGTAAAAGGAGGGAATAATGGAATTTAAAGCTACTTCTGAAAGGTTGGAGAATTAAAAATTAAAGATTTCTGATAACTCCAGTGTATGCACCAACCTCAGAGAATAGTGACTGAGAAGTGGAAATATTCTATGAAGTGCTGAAAGATGACTTGGAGCTCAAGAAGATGGCTTTTATTGTTAGAGATTTTGACGTAAAGATGGGAAGAATTGATTTTAAGGGCAGATGATATTGGGATAAGAAATGACAGGGGAAACTTTCTTTATTAGTTTGCTAAAATCAATCAATTCAAGCTAACATATGTTCTCAGTTAGTACTTTGGATAAGTGGACAAGAAAAGTTACCTTTAGGAAAGCTTCAGGAAATCAACGTCATACTTATGAGATAGAATCTCATTAAGAAAATGAAAGTAATAAATTTGAATTTTGATTCTAACCATATATTTAGTATTGGGAAGGTTGCATCACCAAAGAGAAGATTTTTTGTTAATAAGAATTAACAGGAAAAAGAACTGGCAAGCAAGATAATGTACAGACAATATGTACCTAACTCTAGATCCAGTCTACATTCACATCAATTGATGGTATACACTGTTTGCAAAGTAGGGTAAGGTAAGAACTGAGAAGTTTTCAAGTGAAACAAGAAAATAATTGAAAAAAAGAACAGAAGGTCTTAACAGGATTCTAAATAAAACATATGCACAAAAGATGGAACATTCTGAATTAAGAAACAAAATGAAGAAGAAAATCAGATGGGTGTTGATTCAGTATGACAAGAAAGTAATGCTTGTAATATTAGATTATTTCTACTATAAAAAAACAAGGAATATCTTTTTAAGTAAGGGCTGTTTCAATTCTGCCATTAATCTACACTTTGGAAATATACAATCTTGTATAGCATGTTTATTTGTGTGAGTAGTCATGTTGGTGAGGTTTGAGTAGTAACTGTATTTTAACAGTAAAAAAAAAGATGTTATATGTGAAGCAAATGTTATATAATGTAAATATTACATGTGAGATAAAGTTTGAAAGTGCTGTTTATTTCAAGACTGCATAATAAACATACGTTCACACAAAGAACATAGTGTTTACCTATCTGTGATACAAATGATTGGCTAAAAAAAGTGAATGAAAAAATTTACAAAAACAAACACTCTGCAGTTTCAAAATTATCAATGAATCTCAAAACATTTCACATTCAATGATTTAAAAAATTTTAATGGAAAAATTGAGTAACAGGAAGTTGTATCAAAGTTGTCAGATGAACATAAGGAAAAACATTTTTGTAGCTTAAACAATCTTTCAGTGTTACCAAAATGCACTATACAGTTCTGATCTTAAACCTAATGATTGTTACTTTTTCTTCATTTAAAATAATGACTTCAATCACAGAAATTTTAAAATGATAAGGAACTGAAAGGGAAAGGAGGGGAAATTCTGAAAAATTCATTGATTTAAATTATAGTAGGAAAATTATTTAAAGATGGAATAATAAAACTAGTAGAAACATAAAAAAAAGAAGTAAGAAGAAGAAAGTAGAAAAACTAAATTGTTTTTTGATAAACTGAAAGCAACTGATAATGATGGTGTTAATGTAATAAATATTAAGGCTAAACAAAACTTAGTTTTATATTTATTAAACATACTTTAATTTCAATTTTTGAGAATGATGACATGTCGATTATTCCAACTCCTTCTCTACAAGCGACGAATTCTGCTTGCATAAAATCAAAGAATTTTGGCTTGCAATAAGTGCCTGGGGGCATTGTGGGTGGAGGACCACCACCTGTAACATGGAACATAATACATATATAAAGGAATAAATCATAAAATAATTAGTCTACAAATCATTTCAAGAAATGAACTTTAAATATATTAGTAAGAAAAAAAAAGATGGAAAATCAAAGTGAAAGAGTAAAGGAAAAGCTGATAGGTGTTAAAAATATATAGTAGAACTTTTTGGTGGATAATAAAAGAAACTTATGATTTCAGAGGAAATCTAAAGTAAGAGTTATATCAGAAGAAACTATAAGTCAGCTTTTTTCCTCAATGACTTTAAAATCAATGAAAGAAAATTAAAAAGTAATAGTTCAGATATGATTTATCAGAAATACTATACTACTTAAGAAAAAAATACAGTTGATTAATATCCAGATACCAAATGTAATGAAATTAAAAACAACCCTCTAACTTTACTAAGAATAAAAGTAATTGCAGTACAAAAGAAAGCTGATGCAATAGAGAAGGAAACAAATTGTACATTAATAGTAATATTTTTAAGAAAATATCTCATGTAATGAATAAGCTAATTTTTAATGATAAAAAGACCTATTCAATATTACAAGAAAGATACAGCAGAAGTACAAGGAAGAAAACTTTACCATAATTTTTATTTAGGTAGGCTAAAGAAAAACTAAGATTAATACAGCTTTTACATTCCAGGAGAAGGCATCTGATCAGACAAATAAACTGTAAAATTGTTAAGGAAAATAGGGTTGAAAGAAGGGGTGGAAGAAGAAGAAGTGTTTTAATCTGTATAACAATCAGGTAAAGAAGTATTCTTTCCAGATGAAATCCATCCAATGGACTGCAAACTCTCTCTCCAAATGAAAAGAAGTATTATGAGAAAGAAGTGTGAAAAGGATGTAGTCTGTACACCCAATTTTCAATATGTATGTGTAAGATGTAAAAAAGTTCAGAAAGCATTTGAGTGTGTAAAAATCAAAATAGTACATTTCTTTTACGAGGGATATCTCTAAAGTAACACTGCTGGGATATTTCTCTCCTAAAGGTTGGTGAACCTGTGTTGTTCATGGCCATGCTAGTAATGTACACACTACATTGCTGTCTATAAGTTGTTGCATAGTAGTATCTTTGATTACGTGTGAGTTACTACCTTACAGAATGATTAAGAAAATTGATGCTGCTGCTGACTGTGAAATACATGGAGTCATATGTTTTTTAAACCATCAAAATGTTAAGCTGGTTGAAATTCATAGGCAGTTGGTTGCTAGGTACGGTGATAATGTAATGAATGAAATAAATGTTCCAAAATGTTGTGAAAGATTTAGAAATAACAGAATTAATGTGCACGATGTAGAACATTCGGGAGGCCCTCGATAATCACCAAGGAATTGTTGACATGTGTCGATGATGAGATCAGAAAAGATTGTTGCTCAACGATTTCCGATCAGGCCCTTCTTTTTCCTATGTTTCAAAAGCTATTATTGGTTACAATGTTCATGACCATTTAGGCTTCAGAAAGGTTTGTACATGTTGGGTGCTGTATGTCTTAACGGAATGTCACAAAAAAACCTGAATAGTATCTGCTTTCGAATTTTTGATGCGCTATATAGAAAAAGTTGATGAGTTCCTTAATTCAATTGTTGTCAGTGATGGAACATGGTTCACCAGAGAGAAAACAGTAGTCAAGTGAACGGTGTCATCCTCAATCACCATCCCAACCAACAAAGGTCAAGCGACAGCCATTTGGAAGCAAACTGATGGCCACAGGGATCGGTTTGGCATACTGCTGATTGATTTTATGCTACATGGAACGATTATAAATGCAGAAGCCTACTGCGAAACTCTACATAAATTACGGCATGCCATTAAAAAACAGCCACACAGGTGGCTTACTGATGGTGTCGTCCTGCTGCATGATGATGTATGTCCACATATTGCAGGTTCGACACATGATTTACTGGGAACATTTGGATGGTAAATTTATGATCACCCACCACAGAATCCAAACCTAGCTCCTTCTGATTACCATTTTTTGGGGAATTGAAAGCATTTTTGAGGGGTAAGCAATTCATGGGTGACGATGAACTTAAAAATGCTGTTAATCAGTTGCTAAATGGTCTGGCGGCATAAGAATACAACAAGGGTATATTGAAGCTGGTGTATTGCTATGATAAATGTCTTAATTCATATGGCAATTGATTATATAGAGAAGTAGTATAAGGTATGTAGTTTAAGAGAAATAAAAATATTTATAAAGTTTTCAGAATATATTTTTTTAAAATGAAACAGTCTTTACTTTAAAGATAACCTCTTGTAAAAGAAAAGAAAAAAGTGGAAAAGTTTTCATTATTAAATGAGAAATTTAGTTTAAAAATAAAATATAGAATAAAGGTAATGAATTGTGATCAAATTTAAGGGCACTGTGGGTAAAATAAATACTTTTATCAGATTATAGCATAATTATACATACAGAAGATCAAATTAAGAATGGTAAGTTTGTTATTCTACGGATAAATCTTGATTAAAGCAGTATTACAAAATACAAAATTATAAACAAAAAGAGAATTGTTATACTGTTATAGAAGTTATGAGTCAGATATTGTTGTGAGCAGATGTGAATACCAGGTGCTTCAATATCAGTAACTAGTTTTATCTTGTGCTTCAGATAAATTATATATTACTGCTCTATCTTGTGGGACCTTTTTGTAGAAATCACTGTATTAGTAATTTGACTTTATTTGCCACTGTTTTCTGTGCAAATTGTTTGTTAATTTATTAAGATGTTGAATAATTACAAAGTATGTAATAAATTGGTTTTGAGATGTACAGAGTTTCATGTAAACAGTGTTACCACCCCACTTGTGCCAGTATCACTAAAGAGTTGGATTATACTTCTACTGAAAATCATACCTGGCACTGTCCACCTTGCACTAAATTGAAATGAAAGAGTATGCAAGCTACTGGTGGCAGAGAAAAGGAAAGCCAATCTATCTCAGGTTATCTAAAAGATGAAGATAGACAACGAATGGAGAAAGAAATGAACATATCCTTTGAATAGTTGCAAGTTATGATAAACTATCAAAAGAAATGTTTGGACAAACAAGCTCAGCAGATAAAATGTTTTACAACGCTGACTGAAAATCTTAAGCAGGAGAATGTTGATCTTAAAAATAAAATCAACATATTGGAGGTTAAAATTGATGAAAACAATCAATACTAAAGATCAAACACTACTGAGATTCACAAGATGCTTGAAGCGGCCAAAGGACACATATAACGTGGTAGATGTTGCTGCTGCTTTGGGCATGGATATCACACAAAATTCAATTCATGTTTGTCAGAGGCTGGGAAGAGCATCAATTCCAATGCTCCAGCTGAGATAATGGCAGAACTTGAGATATGAAGACAAACAAAACATTTTGATAAAGCAAAGAGACAATCATAACTTTAACATGAACGCCACAGGAAGCAGTACCAGTCTACATGAATGAGTGTCTCTGTCCAGAAGAAGGAGGTTATACGCGGTAGCCCGGCAGGCTAAGACTGAAAAGTATATCACCTACCAATGGATTTGAAATTAAAAAATTCTGATGCGGAAGGAACCCTCGGCTCCTGTGAAGGTGATTACTACAATGGATGATTTATCTACTTATAAACTTAATGTCAGTCTACAATGGAAACTGATGATAAATAGGCCAACTTTTTGATCAACTGAATTTTGAAAACGGAAAATTTCTATCAGTTTTAAAATATGCAGTAGTCATTCCTTTGTTAAAGATTGGTTGTTCTTATTTGAAAGTACCGAGTTTCTTTTGATTAATTTAAAATAATTTCATTTAGAGAAATCATTTATGTCAAGAGTAATTTAGAATAGGCTCCTTTGAAAACATTTTAACTTAGGTCTTATAATGATAGGTACAAACTGTATTAAATTGAAATGTTATAATATAATCTGTGTAATCAAATCATTAAGCCTATGCACCAGGACAATGTCTGTTCCTTTATTTTTTGTGATGGTATCTCAACGCAAAGATTTAAATTTTGAATGAGATACCGAACTACCTTTCCATTTTTTTCATCTTTTATGACCGCATAGGATCACTTTAGTCAGTCCATTATCCAAGTCTCTTTGAAGGGACTGTTTGGGGCTTGTGGTCCTCCCAATACTTTTTCATATGTTCTGATCTTTGTGCCCTTTCTGGTGCTGAAAATGTTTGTGTTTTTGTCCTTGAATTTTTAGTTTAATTTTATCTTGTATGTGGTGTCTTCTAGGGTAAGGCTTATTTTCTTTAGATCCTCTCTTATTTCTCCGATCCATCTGCATCCTGTCCTGATATTTTTTCAGTCAAGATTGTATTGCACCAGCTGTTTCAGAAGTCTCAAATCTTGCTTCCTCATGATGTGTCCAAAGAATCCTAGTCTCCTCTTACACATACACATGGTATCAGTGATGGATTACAACAATTTGTACATGACTTTGTTGGACATGATCCACAACTGACCGTCTTTCTGGTACTTTTTGTTAATGCAGGTTCTTCCAATTCTTCTTTTGATTCTCTGGAGTATGTCAGCCTTTGATTGTTCGTTCAGGTGGGAGTGTTTCTGCTGCATTTGTGGCTTCCAGTTTTATAACCATGTTGTAATGTATTATTTTGTGTTTATGGATAGACTTTTTTACTGTAGGTATTACCAGGTTAAATTTTGTGTTTTAGTTAGTTAGTTTGTTCTTGTTTGGATTGAGGTTTTCTAATTAAGGTGGTTTATTATTATTTCTCCAAGGTATTTAAAGTGGGATACGATTTTGACTTTATTAACATTTATGTTTACTTATTTTAATTAAGTTGGTTTTTTGGGCATAATTTATGTCTTTTCATACGATACTTTGAGGCCAACTTTATTTTGAATGTTTTGTAGTTGTTAGAATGTATGTTGTGTTTTAGCTTTGGCAATGCCATTTGCTAGCAGTGCCAAGTTGTTGGCAAAACAAAGGCAGTCTGTTTTGATTTTTTGGCCTATTTTTATTTTTGGGAGAATTTTTTAAGTCGGTCCCTCATTAACATTCCAGACTGCAATTGAATAGTAATGGTGAGAGTCCATTGCCTTGGAGCAGAACTGTTTTGATCTCAAACAGTTCTGAGAGTTGACCTCTGAATTTCACTTTTGACTTCATGTTTGTGAGGATCAGTCTTATCATGCTTATTAATTTGGGATGTAGTCCAAAGTGTCTTGGAATTTTAGTAGAGATTCTCTGTGGATGCAATTGTATGCTTTCTTGAAGTTTACAAATATTATCATCACGTGTCTGCTTCTTTTTCTGTTGTATCCATTATTAGCTTGAGACTCATAATTTGGTCTGGACAGCTACTCCAGGGTCTGAAACCTCCCTGGTATTCTCTTAGCTCTTTCTCGAGTTGTAAAACAATTGATCCTGGTGAGGATGATTCTTGAAATAATTTTGTATGTAGTTGTCTAAGAGTGAGATTTTTTTGTATAAACCTTTCCATTTATTATATAAAAATTTAATTTCTCTTATTTTATATTTATTTACTATGAATATTACAACATTTGTAATATTACTTATTGTAACATAATTTATTAAATTATTACAACTTGTTATTTCATATTATAACATTATACTTAAAATTTGTAATTTACTATTGTATACTTAAATATTTGTATTTTTTTTGTGGAATTGTGGAAATAAACTGAATTGAACTGAATTGTTTTAGTTCAATTAGCAATATTTTTAAAGTGAAATTTTTATTTAAAAAATACAAAAAACAACTACATCTATCACATGCATGTAGGAATTCTCTCTCTCATTCTGACAAATAATTACATGGTTGCCGATACTTCTTTACTTGGCATTTTGCAACTGACAGCAAAAGCAACACATCATAATAAAATTAAGTATAATGACCAGCATTATGCAGGTTGTACGGTAGTAAATACTTAAATTAGTTCTAGAGTAGCAAATACTAAAGTATTTACTACTGTACAAACTGCATAATGCTGGGTAGGTTTTCCACACTCCTTTTTACTTTTTCTAAATGCGAGTAAAAATAAATTTAACAGATACTGAATTTTTAAATTATTAAAGAAAAAAATAACTTTTATTAATTTAAAAGTTAGGTCTTTGAACTCCTTATAGTTCATAATTTTTATAGACAAGTGTTTGCAAAATGATGTTTGGTCATAATCTTTACCTAATAATTAGGCTACACAAACATTTGGATGCGTTTTTATTTACTGTTTATAAATTGTTGAATATAACAATGAAATGTTTTTACATTTGAATTGTCAGACAAATAGCTGTAATGAATTTATCATTTAGTGACTAAAATCTAGTTTCACAGACTAATTTATTTATGTTCAAAGACAGTATAATTTATTGATTGTGATGGATAAATAATTTACTGTCACAAACACTAGGATGTTATTAAAATTATTATTATTATTCTGACGTGGTAGTAAATTCCTCAGTTGGCATTTATGTGGGTTATATAAAACATTGTGTCTTAGCACATATATGTGGTCTGTGAGTGTAGGTATTTGTGGATCTTGTAGTGTAAATGTGTGTAAAAGTAATTTTATAACTAGCCTAAAATGATATTAAATTTTCAGTTTTTTTTAATTTTGTTTATTACAATTACATTTTTCTGTTAATAAATAATTACTGGGTTTTCGTCAGATAAAATTCATTAATAAGCAATATGGCGACTACTTCTGGAATTGTATCAGAAAGATCTTTAAAAGGTCAAGCACAAGAAATTGTACATAAGTAGCTCAAGATTTTGAATGCATGAAAAAACAAGTTAGCTCACCTGACATTAATGTCATTAACATGGCAATAGAGGATACAGACATTTCTGAAAATATGGATATTTCTAAAATATATTCATAAAAAAAATTCATTTTTTTATACAGTAAGAAAAGAAACTCTGACAAATAAAAAGTTACTGTTGGTTCTGAAAGAATATGGTATCAATGACTATAGTTGGGACTGTCTATGAAAATTAATAATAAAACTTGGTTTATGATGGAAAAGATGTCAGTTGCAACAAACTGTACAGCCAGATATTAAATGGAGAATACATGATTTGCAGAATATATGCAAATACAAAAAAGATTGTTGAACAGAGTCTGTTTAGATGAAACCTACATCGAAGAGGAACATTCAATCAAAAAATGTTGGCAGTCAGCTGAAGAACTGGAAGTTCTTAAAAAATTGATAAAGCAATAGGCTAATTATTAGAGACCGGATTATATGCAACATAAAAAGCTTGAAATATGCATGCAAATATCCATGAAAAATGCATAAAATATGCATGAAAAGTGTCAAAATGTGCAACTTTAAATAATAAAAAATAGTAAGTTTTAGTTATTTTATTTCAAAATCAGCATACAATTAGTAAGTAGTTGAATAAGATATTGATAGATTTAATAATTAACAATTATTTAACATTTTGGTACTTTTGTAAACATAAACAATCAGATGTACTGTTCCGCGGCTGCTAAGTGTGCTCTAAGAGCCATGCAGCTAAAAGGTTTGGCCGGCTACAATGTAAGATTTCATTTATTAATAAGTTACCCTACCGAAAAATATTGTAAATAAAGCAAAATATGCATCATTACTAGATTTAAGGAAAATATGCAATAACTGGTGAGAATGGGCTTAATGTGGAAACGCATATGTAAATATGTAAATGCATATAATCCGGTCTCTACTAATTATTATTCATGCCAGTAGAGACCAAGGCTTCGTAAATGGAGCGTCATTAATATTTAAAGCTGGGGAAAGAAGCGGAGACTATCAGGACTCCATAAATTTGAGTAATTTTTGCAAGTGGTTAAAAGAAAGTCTTTTACTGTTATTAGAATCTCCATCAGCAATTGTAATAGATAATGCCCGTTACCATTTGGTTGAGAAAGACAAAAATACCAACTTCTGCATCACTTAAAGGCGATGTAGTGAAGTGACTGGACAATCATAAGCCTGCTTATGGTAAAGCATGGCCAAAAGCACAGCTTTAGCAATGGTGAATAATTTTAAGTGGGAAAAAAATTCATCATGGACAAAATTATTCATGAGTATGGCTATATACGTCTAAAGCTACTGCTATACCTCCCCAATCTAAATCCAATTGAGTTGATTTGGGCTGCAATTAAAAAAACAAGTGGCTGAGCAAAATATCAATTTGCGTTTAAAAGAAAAAAAATCTTTGTTTGAAACTCTTTCAAACTTATGGCAAAGAAAATTGGAAAAGTTATTGTGAACATGTTAAAAAATTGAGGAGTTACTTTGAAAATTATATCATAATTGAAGAGGAAATGGGTAAATTTATAATTAGTGTAAACTGCAACTCTGGATTGAATGACAATCAAAGAAGCGGTGTCAGAAACATAGAAAATCTAAGCTATGAAAACTAAATGCAGTTTAAGTGGTTCCTAGTAACCTAAAGTAATTTGTAATCTAGTAGTGTACCTTGGTGAGGGAAGGGTCACACTTATCAACACTGTAAATTCTGCCTAATTCATTTTTTTTAAAGTTTCACTGTAGTAGAGTTGTAAAAATACAGTATATTGTAGTAGTTTTATAGTGCTAGTAGTAGTTTAGTAGTTCATTACAGTTTGCAAAGTACCTATTGACAAGTAAGTAATCATTAAACGAGGGTGAAAAAATCAGGTCTATCTATATTAATGTAATTTAAAAACTCAACAGAGTAGAAATATTTCCGGTCAAAGGCTCTTTAAATATTTACCAAGATAGTTTTAGACAGATTAGTTGGAGGACTTTTTAAACCAGTAAGGCAGTCTATAAAAAATAGTTTATGAAACATAAGGCCCTTTCTTATAGTTTAAAGTACTATGCTGTGTAATATGAAAATATTTCAATGGTTAAATTTTATACAACTGAATATTGTTATTTTTTTTTTACATAAAAATTATTTATTTATTTTTTATGAAATGTACCAGATCTGGAAATAACAGTGCATGAAGATGTCAAAATTTTTAATTACTGTTCATTTGCTGGAATATTTGACTCATGTTCCTGGATTAATTTTATTTTATTTTGCTGGTGCTCATCAAAAATGTTTGATTCCAATAAATATTAACTGACTGGATAATGATGATCTACATAAAATCAATAAATTTGGATCAGAAAAAAGGCTTTACTCTTTTGATACAAAAATGTTAAACAAGATAATAGAGAGAGATTCAGTAATCAAGTTCATGATTCTTTACAGTAAGACATAAGTAAGAAAGTTTTAGAATAGTGATTCTCAACCTTTTAGCTCCATGACCCCCAAAAAGTAAAAAAAGTGTATAATGAATATTTTGCAATCCCCAAGTCCAACCCAATGAAACCTAGTTAAAATTATTTAGCTGTGTTGTTAGAGACAGGTATCAACATGCATGTATGAAGTTTACAAACACGAGTATTTTACAGGTTCCAACTTGATGTATATGTGCTCCTTGTCATTTGGTCTGCTTGGATAACATTTGCTGTGAGGTGTCGAGTTCAAACATGCATATGATATGTTTGAACATGTGTTCTCAGCAGTAAAAAAGAGGTGTAAGGGGCAGAATGTCAGTTTAGTTTTGAATGTGAATTGTACATCTTGTACCTTTAAGTTTTTAAAAGGTTAGTTTCATTAAAAATAATAATTGAAGATTTGGTTTTTTAGTATGTAGTCTGTTTTTTTTTTTTTCAATTAGATTCTTATGCAAATGGATAATCTGTGAAAAAACCAAGTGAGCCATCAACATCCAGTGAATTGATTGGTAAATTGGTAAAAAGATAAGATTGTACAATGACAGTTATTTAAATTATGATTATACCTCACTGGATGGAAAGCCGTAGTGCGTTGTTTGTTTCAAGCCCTTTCTGTTTAAAGCATGAAAACATGAAAATTAATTCAAAACTTGTAAATTAAACATCTGAATCATAAAAGCAAACCCTTGAGATTTTTCAAAAGAAAATTAACATTTTACATTCTAAGAGAAATCAACAAGCTTCTATTGGTAGTTATTCTATTTGTACTGATAAAAGTACACTTGAAGCATCTTACCTTAATAGCATTAAGACTATTTCGCCCTCTCAAGAAAAATGAAAAAGAAAAAAGCAGTAAGACTAGCCAAGATGTCCAAACCTAATATTGCTACTGCAATTGATATGGTCAGTGTTTTAATAGGCATGAAACAAGAAAAAAAAACTGAAAAAGATTCCGCTTTCAAAAGACACGATATTAAGGTGAATTGATGACATGGCTGCTGATGTTCATGATCAGTCAATCCAGCAAGTGAGTTCAAGTGAATTTTTTAATATTTAATTTGATCAATCAACAGATATGGCAAAAATTTTTCATGACCAGCTCAAGCAAACGTCAGTATAACAGCTGCGCGTCAACAAACATTTATTTATACCAACTTGATGACATTGCAACAGTGAGAGAGCAAGAGAGTGATAATAGTCAATTATTCTATATATAGAGTATTACATATATTCCTGTCCCTTTTTTGACCACCACTCCCATTGCTGTAACATCACAAACTGGTCACTTGTTTGGATCTTTCCGAGAGAGAGCCAGCCTTGTACCGAACGACCGAGCCGCAAAGGCTTAATGCATCAGAGGTTTTGGATTAGCTCATTGAAATGTCTGTCGATAAAATGTTACAACTACAATTCACATCTGAAGATTCAGGTAAATTTTGGCTTGCTCACCAAGGTTAATTTGGAAATTTAGTCATTTAAGCATTGAAAATATTAATCCCTTTTGCCATGAAAAGGGATTAACAGTTATTAAAAGGGAATCTTACCTCCATGAAAATGGTTTTTCATCTATGGTTGTGCTAAAAACTAAGTATAGTAATAATCTTTTACCACTTGAAAGCAATTTGCTTTTTTGTTCCTAACATAGATCCACATATGAAGAAATGTTTAAATAAAAAAAACAAACTAACCATTTCATTATTTTCTTATATGTGTAAATATAGTTAAAAATTGTTTATACAGTACCTTATATTAAATAGTACTGGGGATGAAATGTTTTTATTGACAATATATATCTGTAGTAATATATCAAAACATATAGGAGTTTTATTCATGAGATTTAAAAAATTCTCCTCACTGAGTGTTCTGTAGATATGATTATATATATTATCTTTTTATTTTGCTAAAATCGATCCTTTCAGAACCCATATCACCTCTGTACTAATAATTAAAATAAGTATGATTTAAAATGATCCACCCAGGTACAGAAAATAAAATAAAATGACACTCACCTTATTTTTTCATATGATTTATACATAAGTACTTTTGTGGTAACCCGCATCATCAGTTGTAGATTTTTTTGTAAAATACTTTGTACAGAATTACATATTAAATGCAAAAATTAAAATATAAAAATATTAAAATTACATATAAAAATACATCACGTCAATTAAAAATAAAGTAAAAACATACTACACACTATACAGTAAACAAAAACAGTATATAGGAAACCCTCAGCCAATAAAACTACAATTCATAGAAAATCAAATCATCCTTGGCCTCACAAAATTAACACACGTACAAATAAAATTAATACAGCCATCCATTTTATACAAAATAATAAAAATAAATTAAACACAGAAATAAATACTATAAAACATATTAAAATTCATAATGGATGTAGTGATATGTTAATTGATAATATACGCAAAAAACAAATGTTGAAATTTAATAGTCCAAAACTTTAAAACCAATAAATACATACAGAAATTTGAAAATGTTTACTTAAGATATTCATACACCAATAGCATTGTTGAAAATACGAGGGTTATTTTTTTTTCAAGGTCCAATCGGTCACAAAATTAAAACCACAGTGAAAATAAAAAATTTTTTATTTATAACAAGTACTAACATAGTTACGCTATATCTCTACATAGTCACCGCTCCGATTTAGACATTTGTCGTAGCGTGGTACCAACTTTCCAATACCCTCGTCATAAAACGGAGCTGCCTGTGGTCTTCAGCCATGTTTCTACACTGGTCTGCAGCTCGATGCCATAATGTTGTCCTCCTAGCCAGCGTTTCATGTGAGCAAAGAGGTGAAAATCAGATGGAGCCAAGTCCAGGTTGTATGGTGGGTGAGATCAAACACTTCCCAACGAAAACACTGCAGGAGCTTCTTTGTTACAGCTGCAGTGTGCGGCCGAGCATTGTCATGGAGAAAGACAATGCCTGATGACAACATTCCTCTCCGCTTATTCTGAATTGCCCTTCATAGACATTGAAGAGTCACACAGTATGAGGCTGCAGTGATGGTCGTGCCACATTCCATGAATTCCACCAAGAGAACTATTCCGGTCCCAGAACACAGTAGCCATACACTTTCTGTTGAAGAAGGTTCGCTCGCTTAAACTTCTTTGGTTTACTGGGAGAATGAGAATGCATCTACTGTTTGAATTGTTCTTTTGTTTCTTCAGTTTCAAAATGGACCCATGTCTTGTCCCCTGTGACAATTTTGTTCAAAAAATCTTTTCCTTCTCTGGAAAACGCTGGAGAAACGTTAGGGAGGCATCCATTTCCGTTGTTTTGTGATGGTCGGACAGCATCTTGGGAACCCATCTTGCACACAGTTTGCGGTACTGAAGTCTCTTACTCACAATGGTGTAGGGAGCTGACCTTGAAATTTCAGGAAACGAATCACTTAATACAGAAATTTCTTGAATTGCCTCATCCAGTTGCTCAATGAGATCATCGGTTGACACTCGCTTCCTTCCCTAACTGCCTGCATCATGAACATCTGCACGTCCTGCTTTAAAGTTCCTGTACCATTGTCATACTTTGCTGTCACTCATTGAAGTTTCACTGTACACATTACTTATTCGTCGATGAATTTCAGCCGCATTACACCCCTCAGCCTGAAGAAATAGAATTACTGCACGCACTTCACACTTGGCGGGAGATGTTATGTTGTAGACATGTTTACGTGCTAGCTGCGTGTTCAGAACTAAATGAAGTGACGTGGCGTGATTGAAGGCCATACTAGTGATGCTGCACAACACACATGCGCAAAGGTTTATCCGATTTTTGCACGGGTTTTTATTTCACGACCAATCAGACTTTGAAAAGAAAGTAATCCTCGTATAATTAAAGTTTATGATAATAATATATTTAAACCTGCATGTAAAGCTAACAACCACATAATAAAATATTTATAAAACAATAATAATATTACTGATTCATAAAATTTATACAATTTATTTTGGGTTTGTAAGATAAAGTGTAATGATTGTGAGGACATTTATGTAGGCAAAACCAATAAAACTTTTAAAGCCAGATTTTATGAACATTTTAGACATAAAAATAAAAAACTGGGTTTCTCTAACGTTGCTGATAATCAAATTAATAATAAACATTCTACTTCAGATATTAATATTAATTTAGAAATATTAGAAATTGAGAAAGGAGATGTAAGAAATAATAATAAAAATCTAGATATTCTGGAAAAGTATTTTATACGTATAAATATAAGCAGGGATTCAACTTGATCAATTCACAAACAGAATTTGAGGAGACACTTATAAAAGCTGCAATACGTAGCAGCACTTTTATAGATATTTCACACACATTTTATTTAATAGTACAGTACTATAGTATTGGCTGGCCATATATATGAAGTAGTATGTTTTTACTTTATATTATTTTTAATTGACGTCATGTATTTTTATATATAATTTTAATATTTTTAACATTTTATTTTTATGTTTTAATTTTTACGTTTAATATGTAATTTTATACAAAGTATTTTACAAAAAAATATCTACAACTGAAGATGCGGGTTACAACAAAAGAACTTTCGTAGAATCATATGAAAAAATTAGGTGAGTGTCACTTTATTTTATTTTCTATACTTGGGTGGATCACGCTAAATCAAACATATTTATTTATATTATCATATTTGCCAACATAAAATGATGTACTATAAACTACTCCATACTACACTGTTATGTATTTACATGATGAACAGTTTTTTTTTAAATAAATTAATGACATAAAGGTCAGTGCTACATTACTCCACTGTTATGGATATGAAGTGGATATCTATTATCATGGATATGAGACGAGACAAAAGGAAATATCAATGTCTATTGACTAATCAACAGACAAACCATCACTAAGAGGAAAATATTCAAATAAAACTTTTCAACAACCACTACAGAAGAAATAAGAATCCACAGAAACATGATGTGCATTAAAATTAATGTCTATTAAATATGGAAGCAGATTTCAGCAAAAATTATCATGAATAGGTAATTTGTAAATATAATTTTGATGAATATATTATAATACATTGGAACAAGTAAAACATCATGTAGGGTTCTTCAGATATCTGAGGAGCAATAATGTAGTGATAAGACAAGCTGGAACTATAAACTCAACTTTTAAGGAATTTTTAAAATGGTAAAATATAACAAGTTTTATTACTGTAGTATCAAGAATATATGACCTATCCTACTGTTCATTTAAATTTAGAGATCAGTAATGCTAACCAACAAGCAGCAGTTGTCTCAGAATATGAATTTGTTCATTTTCTTGATATGTGAAAACTTAAATTACAACATATACTATACATGGATTTCATATTAACAAGGATAAAAGTGAAGCTATATTCTGGGTATATACAATACAGAACATAGACAGATCACATATTATATGTGATTTCATCTCTATCAAAATCAATCAATATCATTTATATATATAAATATTTTTATTTTGTGTTCAGTCATTTGACTGGTTTGATGCAACTCTCTAAGATTACCTATCTAGTGCCAGTCATTTCATTTCAGTATACCCCCTACATCCTAAATCCCTAACAATCTGTTTTACGTACTCCAAATGTTGCCTTCCTGCACGATTTTTCCCATCTACCTGTCCTTCTAATATCAAAGCAACTATTCCAAGATGCCTTAAGATGTGATCTATGTCTGTCTCCTCTTTTAGCTATATATTTCCAAATGCTTCTTTCTTCATAAATTTGCTGCAACACCTCTTCATTTGTCACTTTATTCACCCATCTGATTTTTAACATTCTCCTATAGGACCAGATTTCAAGAGCTTCTAATCTTTTCTTCTAAGGTACTCTGATAGACCAAGTTTCACTTCCATATAAAGCTACAATCCAAACACATACTTTCAAAAATGCATCAAAAAATTACCTCTGTGCTATTTAGCATTTTAAATTGTTCCTGATTCATCCACCTTTAGTAATTCTACTTTCCAAACAACAAAATTCTCCTATCTCCAATATTTTTTCTCATCCACTTTTATATTCAGTGATCCATCTACTTTATTTCTACTACATTTCATTCCTTTCGTTTAGTTCTTGTTTATTTTCATGTGGTAGTTCTTGTGTAGAACTTCATCCATGACATTCATTGTTTCTTCTAAATTATTTTTACTCTAAGCTAGAACTATTATATCATCAGCAAATTGTAGCATCATTATCTTTTCAACTTGCACTGTTACTCTGGACCTAAACTGTTCTTTAACATCATTAACTGCTAGTTCTATATAAAGATTACACCAGTAGTGGGGATAGGGAACAACCTTGTCTGACTCACTTTTTTATTATTGCTTCTTTCTTATGCTCTTTGATTATTACTATTGCAGTTTGGTTCCAGTAAATGTTACCAATTGTTCTAAATTTTTTAAAATGCTGAACATTTTATTTCAGTCTACGTTATCAAATGCCTTTTATAAGTCTATAAATGCCATGTATGTTAGTTTGTTTTTCTTTAAACTTCCTTCTACTATTAATTTGAGTGCTAAAATTGCTTCCCTTGTCCCTATACTTTTCCTGAAACCAAACTGGTTTTCTCCTAACAACATTTCTTCCACTCACCTCTCAATTATTCTCTACAGAATTCTAGTTAAAATTTTTGATGCATGAGTAGTTAAAAGCTAATTGTTCTGTATTCTATACATCTGCTCCTGCTTTCTTTGGTATTACAACAATAACACTCTTTCTGAAGTCTGACGGAACTTCATCTTTTTTGTAGATATTACACCAGTTTGTATAACCTATCTACTGCTTTCTCACCTGCACTGCACAGAAATTCTGCAGGTATTCCATCTATCCCAGGAGCATTTCTCCCTTTTGAATCCTTTAATGCATTAAATCCAGATCTCAGTATTGTATCTTCCTTTTCATGCTTTTTGACTTCCTCTTCTTCCTACCAGTTTCTAATAATACCAGTACCAGTAACACCAATACCTATAACACCAGTTTCTGATTCATTTCCTCCATATAACTCTTCAATATATTCCACCCATCTATCAACCTTTTCTTTTGTATTGTAAATTGATGTACCATCTTTATTTAACACATTATTAGATTTTAACTTACGTATCACAAAATTCTCCTTAACTTTCCTATATGCTCCATCTATTTTACCAATGATCATTTCAATTCCCACTTCTGTGACACTTTAATCCACATCCACTCTTCTTCGCTAATTTACATTTTCTGTTTATAGGATTTTTTAATTGTAGATAAATCTCTTTACCTCAGTATCATTAGCATTCTTATACTTATAATTTCTACGTTCATCCATCAGCTGCAATATATCTCCTGGCACCCAAAGTTTTCTACCAGTTTTCTTTGTTCTGCCTAAGTTCGATTCTGCTGATTTAAGAATTCCCTTTTTAACATTCTCTCATTCTTATATATATTTTCTACCTTATCTTTTTACTCAGACCTCTTGCGATGTCCTCCTTGAAAATCCTCTTTAACTCCCCTTTCTCAAGTTTCTCTAAATTCCACAGATTCATCTGGCACCTTTTCTTTAGGTTTTTAAGCCCCAATCTACATTTCATTATCACTAAATTATGGTCACTATTGATGTCTGCTCCTGGATATGCTTTGCATTTGATGAGTTGTTTTCTAAATCTTTGCTTAACCATGATACAATCTATCTGATACCTTGCAGTATAACCTGGTTTTTTCCATGTGTATATTCTTCTATTATGATTTTTAAACTGGGTGTTGGCAATTACTAAATTATACTTTGTGCAGAACTCGAGAACTCAACCATTAACTCCTGCAAGATAGTTAATGTTCATCTAAATGGTCATTAACTATCTTTAATTTGTTATTGTTGACGAAAAATTCATTTGTACTGGTCTGCTATGAATTTTAGCTAAGCTGGCTTTTTATGTAAAGTATGAACCCAATCTCCTAGAGTAGGTAATGCAAGGGATTATTGGAGTGCCAAATAGAATCCTTGCCTTGGGTGCTATACCCTAATTTTGTTTCTGTTGATTGTATTTTTATTATACATTTGAAAAATAATATTAAATATAATTATTAATATTCTGTAGATTTATAAAAAGCTGTTTGAAAAAAAATCAATTTATTATGTTTTTGTTCTGTTTTTTATTACAGTTTAATATTAAATGTTGTCTTCCTGTGAGTGATAAAAATAAAATACTATGACAATATTAAAAGTGTAAAAAAATTATGATAATAAAGTAACAAAGAATTACTAATCATAAAAATCAAATTTAGTAACAAAAGATTTGAGATTTGCCATCAGCAGCTGTGTGATACTGGAGTCCCACATAAGGAAAAATTGACACCCAACCTCTGCAGCATCAGACACAGGGGGATATAAACTACAAAAGAATAGAAAAAGAATAAATTGATTCCAGCACCTGTAACCTATATATTAATTTGGCTAATATTATTAATTTATCAAGAACGCCATTAGCCAAACAAATGGGACCAGAAGTAACGACTGCATTCTGGCAGCCATCAATTGAATTCAGAATGTTTTGGTAGAGCTGTTTCACTGCTTGGTGATAAGAACTGGAGAAATGTCAAGGCAAGAAATCTTAACACATAGCTTACATAATGATCCCTCCTGTTCCCTAGGAATTGGAATTGCATTTAATGTGTTAAAAATATTGAAGAAGAAAAATTAGTACTTTAGAATCTTTGACATGTCAAATGTCTGCTGAGGTATTTGCTTCAGTGGCATCCTGACATAGGCCAAACTGGTGTATTATCAGGTTTAGAGGGTCTAAAAGACAATCTCCGGTAAAGCCCATAAGGGCTGGAAACGCAGGAGGTGGTGTAGCGAATAGGACTGTCACAAGGTGGGTGTCTATGGGGGGTCAGGATGCTGAACTTTTTTGAGGATGGATATAGAGGTTGGACTTTGATAACAATAATGAGAACATTTTCATGTATTTCTTAGTTACCAGGATTATTTGATTTTTAACTGAATTTTTAATATTAACAGAAAACTCTTTAAGGTAGATTACACACCTTTATTTTTTCGAACTAGTGTCTAAAAGAAAATTTAAACACATCAGACAAATTCAGATTTCTGCTAGAAAATGAATCTTTGGCAATGATTTGAATTTCTTAATATTAAAGAAAATTATATCGAGTGCACAAAACAGTAGCCACCTAAGGTCATTAATTTAAAATAATAAAAATTATGTCAACAATAACAGTATTAATAGTAGTTACTATAATGAATATAGTAATTTTACAGAATTTACATTTCACTACTGAACACAATGTACACACACACACACACACACACACACACACACACACACACACACACACACACACACACACACACACACACACACACACACACATACACACACACACACACACACACACACACACACACACACACACACACACACACACACACACACACTGTAGTTTGATGAAGAAAAAAATTACGTTTATAAGTGGAATCGAAGTATAGTGGACGTTCATATCCCATTCTTACACCAAATACAGCACCTCTAGTTTCAAGCACTGAATACAGTGGAGAACAACGTAATCTTCGAGCTGTCTTGTACTCACATTGAGTTGGATATAGTATGGCATAATTCCTGTAAACATAATTCCATAAACAAAATTAGTTTTTTATGTATTTAAGATAAAACTTTAATCATATTATCATTCAAATTCAGAAATAGCTAACAATTTTCATAAATGAAAAAATGACTGTATCAAACCTCATGTTAATTTTACTGGAATTAACTCAAGATTACTATCTTCAAAGTAAGCTGAAGTAAAATCTCATAAATGTTTTGCAATTACATTACTCAAATATTTTCTGATATGTGTATAATCAAAAGATAACACTGCATTAACAAAACATTTTGTTATTCCTCAAAAACTAAACCTGATCAAAAACAAGCACAGTTCATTACATAAAATAATGATCAAATAACCTTTTAACTGGTCAGCCAGGTAAAGTGAAGGAATTAATAGAACATGTCAACTAACATACTGTGGAAGAGGATTACCAAAAAGGAGGTTATTAGATAAATGAAGATATGGATACTTGACCACTGAGGCAATGATACATGTAAACATAAATTGAATACATCTTTTGCTATACTACATTTAACAGTCTTCTAGCTGGCTACCAGGTCTACCTACTTTCTGTCTTAGTCAAAATGAATGTATACTGAATGTAATATTCAGTAGTTATTATTGAGGTTAAAAATATTATTGCACTTGTTATAATTGTACAATTTCCTTCCTCCTTTTTATCTTTAATTTTCCCATGAAATTATTTTATCACCATAATTCATATTTCACAAAAAAAGTGTGTTATTGGCTAATCAAACAAGTAGTTAGCAGATAATATCTTAAAACCTCACGTTTACAGCAGCAAATGAATTTAAAATATCAGAAAATTTTATATCCTTTATCTTTATATGACTGATACTAGTACATTGCATTAATATAAAAATAGCAAAACTGTAAAAAAATTCTGCACGGGAATGAGAGAGACAGAAATTAAAAACACTTTCAAGGTTATCTACACAAATATAAATATAATAATAAACAGATATATCATGATGCTAATCACACTGCAGATAATAAATATGCAAATGTTACAAATAAATAACAGATTTAAATCCCCAACTGTAGAGAAAATACCACAATATAAAAAATAGGAAAAAATGTAATTATAGAACAACAACTAAAACTGAAAATGATAAGAGTAAAATAACTAATTTTATTTAATTTATTCAACATATGTTTAAAATGTATAATCATAATATGACACCAAAAACAATATTTCTGAGCCAGGAATTCTGCTACTGACTTCTAAAGAGCCTTTGGTCGCTATAGGTTTATTTTCATGTATTTAGCAAGTACTGAATGTAGAAAATGTGATTAAAGAGAATTATAACCAACCAAACCATAAGCAATCCAAAATTACAAATTACTAGTTAATTACAAAACAACAGTAAAAAGTACAATAAAGGGGAGAATTAAAATATTTAATAATTTTTACAACAAATTATAGTTCTTGAATAAAAAACACTATAAATTTTAAGTAAAATTAAATTTAATGAGTTTTTAAAATATTGTATGTAAATTAAAATTTTTTAATTACATAATATATAGTGTTCAACAATATCTGTTTGTAAAATGGTTCTCTGCAAACCTGGTAAATTTATATTCCTACATTTACAAGTAATTTTTAAGTTAATTTTAATTTATATTTTCAACATAAAATAGGTTTTCAGGAGTAAACAACAGGAGATAAAGAGAAAATATATTTTAATTTTGATAACATATTACAACTCTCCCTTTAACAAAATTTCTTACAGAGAGAGTTTGCTGTAAATAGTTTAATAAAGAACAATATTAAGAGAACTGTAATAAACTTTGAAAACAACATAAATTAAAAAAAAAACACATAAAAAAGATTATTAAATTATCCAACATATTTATCAGAGCATTTAGAAAAAGATTCTAATGGCAGTAATATATAAAAAAAAAATCATTTTTCTTGTCGTTAATTTTAAGAGTATGTTCTTTATATAGTATTACTGACCAGCAACAATAGTTAGGTTTTTCATCATATTACTGTTTTTGGGTCAATATCACTGGCATAATTTCAAAATTGCTCCTATTATGTCATTTTTTGAATCATACAAGCCAACAAATCAATGATTTGAGTTTAATTTTTCCCAATGTTCTTGACACTGCCAAAGCATGGTCCTGAAATTGGCACCCTATTTGATGAAGCTAATTGGGCGTTTTTTAAATCACCCAATTTAATCCAAAAGATACTTCAACAAAAGACAATTCAAAATAACTTTATCATTATTAAAATTTTCCTGCATTTTGTTGAATTTTTTTTCAATCATTCACATATTACATTTGAATTTTTGTTACAGTGGATTTAAAACCAGGATTTAAGTGCAGTGTATTTTACAAAGAATATTCATAGAGTAAGGGCTGTTGGCTTACATTTAAATATTAGTGGGTCTGAACACAGTTTTATACATGCAAGGCCATCTATTGGCTATTTACAAAGTCACTGCGCAGCTGTTGTTTTGATTCAGTAGTCGTTTGCCTGCCGGTAAATACAGATCGCAATGTCCATGACAATCATTTCTTCCGCCAGTTATGAAGTGCTTGCTGTGACTCAATTTTTATGTGCAAAAGGATATACAGTGGCGCCATTCAAGTTCCCCAAAACTGAAAAAGTTTAAGCAATCTCTGTACTTGAGTTGAAAAATGTTGGCTACCGTTTTTTGGGACAAAAAGGGCATCATTTTGGTTGATTTCATGGAACGTGGATCAACAATTACAGCTGACATATACTGCGAAATGCTCACCAAACTGAGATGTGTGATCCAAAATCGACAACGTGGGAAACTGTTGTAAGGTGTAATCCTCCTTTACGACAACGCATGTCCTCACACTGCTGCCTTAACCAAGAAGAAGATTCAAGATTTTCATTAGGAACTTTTTTGACCACCCTTCACTTAATTCTGACCTTGCACCTAGCGACTACTTCCTCTTCCTGCATTTGAAAAAGTGGCTTGGTGGACAATGGTTTGAAAACAACAAGGAACTCAAGACTGCTGTTGTCAACTGGTTCAATTCCCAGATGGCGAACTTCTATGCAGAGGGGTTAAAGAAACTGGTGCAGCATTATGAAAAGTGCTTAGAACTGAATAACGATTATGTGGAAAAATTAAGTAGATATATAGTAAACTAAAAGTGTAAGTAAAAACCTTTTCTCATGAGTTAATTTTTTTAATGACCAAATGGCCCTTACTTTATGAATATGCCTCGTATAACTATTTAATTGGAAATAATTGTACACTATAATGATAACATATTAATTTTTTTTACAAAAATTAGGATTTAATGTTTATATACAATAATATTTTATTAAAAATAAATAAAACACTATAAACAATAATATTACTTATATTTAATTCCTTTTTTTAAGAAATCACAGGCTAATCGCCTGATCACAACTCATGATGAGAGATGAATTTTTGTAGCATGCAAAAGATACCACGCCTATTTGGATTTGAACCCAACAGTTCCAGATAAAAGACAACCATTCCATCATGAAAGTTGGTGGGTATTATAATATATTTTCATAAATTAAAGTAAAAAAAAGGAATGAAACTTCAGTGCCTAGTTCAAACAATTTGATGAATTATTACAAAATTCAAATTACATAAATCACATGCTATAAAATACATAAATAGTAAAAATGAAGTACAGTATAATACAGTTCATGACAAATAAGGATGGAAAAACACAAACTGAACATTTAACAACTATCAGGTGAAAAACCATTCATGTTGGGTTTTATCTGCTTCCAAAGAATTTTACTGCAATACTTCCTTTCAAGTTAGCATTCCAACAACAGATTGAAGACTAGATATGGCATGTTTTATGATTATAAGTTATTATTAATTTTAGAATTCTGTATAGCTAGAAAAAAAAACTCACTGTTGACAACTATTGTCCAGGAAGGCTGGAAAAGAATTATCTCCTATTGATATAAAACAATTTCTTTATTCAAACTGGTGTAATATGAAAGTAGAGTACTTATTTCATTTCTGAAAAAAAAAATCCACATTTGAAAAGTTTTTGTTTTATTAAAGGCCTTGAACATGGCATAAAAGTGATCATGAATGTTTTTCCACCTTTATAGTTTCTCACTTTATTGGGACTGCTTAAGTTAGGTTTCACAACAATAGTTACTTTTTAAATTTGTTTATTACTGTTAATATTTCTTTTATATTTATTTATTTTAAGATTTGTTTTAATATTTATGATAATATTTGTTTTTAACATTTAATGATTCCACTGTATCTACTGATAATGATAATTGATCTAAAAACTAGTTGCGCACATAGTTATAGTTTTTGTAAATGCTTTTGAGTGCTTTCTCTCTACACTTTAAAAAAAGAAGCTAATCATTACATGTTTTATCTGAAATAGGATTGAGTTTAGGATTTTATGTTATGGGGTCAAGTCAGAGAACAACCATTTCAATAATAAAATTTATTAATGATCTACTTAAAATACTAAACAAACCTTCCAACAACTTCAGTAACTCTTTGCTGTAGATAATTTCGATTATTGTGTAGATCAAGAAAGCGCTGTACATCAAATGGTAGAAGTTCTTGGGTTGGTTCACCATTTACAACCCAGTCAGCAACTGCTTTGCCAATACCACCAGCACCTTGTAGTGAATTTCCATTCATTCCAACGGCCACAAAATAATTGTTTATCTGAATGATATTAATAAACTATCAGTGAATAAATATATGATTAAGAGTAACAAATATTACAAACCTGTCTAACAGTTGACATGATAATGAATAATAAATGAAATAGAGTGCTCTTCAGTAAAACTTGTTCACACAAACGAACCTTGAGAATGGTTAATACAACACACAGCAAAATATATCTGTTCATTAACAAATAATTAGTTTTAACTGTTGCGAACAATAATCACTTTGAAATGCTTAAGAACTGCCTTTCCACAGCTAGATCTTCAACCAGACATTTTTCTCCAGCAAAATGTTTTTCACTACTTCAGTGGGCGACCAAACTAGTTTGCCATATATTTGATAAATTCTCTGATCAATGGGTTGGTTGTGATAGGCCATTAATTGGCCACCAAATCACTTTGTCATCAATCCTTATGACTAAATTTTTTGAGGCTTCATTAATGATTGTAACTGAAGGAATACAGCTGTTGTTTTTCTTGGATTTAAGATTTAAACTGAAATCAGTTTTACAATTTAGTATTTAAATAACATTTTAGATCCTAAATAAATCTTTAAATCTTAAATCTTTAAACAGGATCCTAAATTTAAATTTAGGATTTAAACTGAAATTCACAAAACTGATGCACATGTGCCTCACCGTGGTTGATGAGAACTAGATTATAATTTGGACATTTTGTGGATAGCAAAAGACTTACTGAATGCTTGTAACTTATAGGTAAAACTTTCATTAAAAAAAAAAAAAATCTTTAAGTTATGGATTAATTTATAGACAGTCTGTGTTATGAGCATCGGCTGATAAATTTTGCACATATATGTGTAGTATGGGAATGAAAAGAGATATTGGAATGAAATAAAAAATGAATAAAAGTACAATACCTTAGCTACAAAATGCAGTATTTATTTTTCACTATAATCCCCGTTTACACTGATACACTCTTCCCAACGTGTGATAAGTTTTTGCATTCCATCACTGAAAACTTCTGCAGTCTTTCTCAGATCCAAGAGGCCACAGCTTCCTTCACCTCATCGTCGGTTGTGTAATGATTACCTCTGAGATGCCTCTTGAGATGAAGGAAGAAGTGGAAGTCAGATGGAGCCAAATCCGGTGAGTATGGTGGATGCAGAATAGGCTCAAACTTCAGCAGGCGGAACCTTTGTAGTGGCATGCGATGTGTAAGGCCGCGCATTGTCATGTTGCAAGATTATGGGCATGATGGTCTTTCGAATGTGACATACTCAGAGTCTGTATTGTCTTAATGTCTCAATGTACCGTTCAGAGTTCACAGTCATCCCATGCTCCAGATACTCAGTCACATAAACATGTTTGGCATCCCAAAACACTGTCAAAAGGAGTTTCTTTGCCAAGGCTGAAGTTTTGAATTTTTGGGTTTTGCCAATTCGTAATGTCTGTATTCCATGCTTTGCCTTTTTTCTTCTGGTTTGTAATGATGTACCCAACTCTCATCCCCGGTCACAATATTGAAAAGGAAGTCGTTCAACATGATAGCACTGTAAAAGTTTTTTGCAACATTCACATGATGCTGCTTGTGTTTGTCTGTCAGTTTGTGCGGTACCCATCATGCACAGATTTTACGGTAACCCAATTGCTTAATAATATGGTCTACTCGTTCTTTAGATATGCCTAACTGAATAGCGATGTGCTGCTGGGTGATTCGTCGATCGCTTTGAATCAAATCATTCACTTCCTTTAAATGTTTCTCATCAGTCACAGAAACTGGTTGTCTGCTGCGAGGTGCGTCCTCAATTGTCGCTTTACCAGCTTCACATTCACAAAATTTCAATGCCCACCTACTCACAGTACTACTGTCAACAGTTTCACTACCATAAACCGTTTTTAAATGATGAAAAATATTTGTATGATTTCACATTTTCTGCTGTTAAAAATTTGATCACTACACACTGTTTTAACCGTGTTGTCACATTAACCATATCTGACTCCTTGCTGCTGAAAACAAACCAGTAAACGAATTTCAATGCATTATCACGGGTTTTTAAAGGGATATTTTAGCTATCATGTGCTGCCATGCCCAACTTGATAGTACTTTTTGTATCCGTGTAGCACGCTAGTGTGCAAAATTTATCAGCCGAGCCTTGTTCTTTTACTCTCTAGGAGAAATCTTGAAATGTTTATTCTTGATCATGTATGATGGCTATGCTAGTATACTCATCCAGGCTAGCTGGATCATGGCTTGTATTTCTAGTACAGAATGCTATGATAGGTATACTTTTGATGAAAGAGGTATGTTGCGGGATTCTTATCATTTCTCTTGGTTTTTGTAAAGAATATAAATTACATTATTAGTTTCTGCAGACAGTTTTAGTAAGGAATTATGAACTTTTGAAACATTTCTCTATATTCTTAGAAAAGGTACACAACATGTTTTTAGGGTACTTTATTTATTTTTAATGTTTGAAAATTTATATTAATAAAATCTGATTTATTGTAACTAACATATCTTCTGAATCATTTTAAAATCTATACTACGTAAAAATTCCTTTCTCTCTTCTTTTTGTCTTAATTTTCATAATTATATCTGGATTGATTTATTCAATATATTATTTAGAATCATCACAATAATTACTAATCCTAATCAATATTTTTAATCTGTTTCTTCAAATTAATTTCAGATTTCTCTGTTTAATAGTTGGGCTTCAACATTTTGTAAACAAAATAGAAAGTTATAAAAGAATTTTCTGCAAAAAATATTTTCTTAAAAAAAAATAATATAAAACTGAATAATATTATTCAATTTTAATGTTTGTCATTTTAACAAATATTTGACATCTTAGAATGCAAATACACTTCTTTTTTGCACATTACTAAAATGTGTGATGTATAATGATAGGATGACTGTCTGATCCGGAGTCACAGAAAGGAAACAATTGCAACCAGGTTCTTGTGAGGAACAAAAATGGGATTTTTCTGTTTATGAAGCTTTCACTATTCAGATTAATGAAAGAATTATTAAGGTTTGTAGAATGAGTAAAAAGAGAAAAAAATCATAGCAAATGTACTAAGAAGATGAAAAGGATAATGAGCAAGCCTCTGCTGGAGAGCTGTGACATGAAGCTCAGGTATGGACTTTAAAAGAAGATATGAGTACAAGCGTAGGATCTGAAATGAATTATCAGTGGTGGAGTTGTGAACTTATGTGGTTGGATCAAACATGTAATGAGATTATATGAAATTGGATGAATGTTAGCATGACAATAACTGAGAAAGTTGAAAGAAAATAACTTACAAGTAGTATGGCTATCTAATTAGAATAGATTGCCTCAGAAGGAGTTTGGGAGTCACTAGAACATAGATGGCAAAGGAAACCTACAATCAGATGGAAGAAGATATTCTTGATAATGGAAAAAAAGGAAATGAATGAAAATTCATGGGTACATTTTAATAGCTAGAATATAGAGTGCATGAAGTATAATGTGGCTATAGTAACTTACACAGATGTAAAGATATGGAGCAGATGTATAATCACTTCTCACTATTTCCTATAGACTAAGTAAAAATTACAAAGCATTACTAGCAAACCGTGCAGATAGAATAGATTTTATCCAAATATGAATAAGAAACCGCCATGAATACATCTGACCTGGATTTAATTTTGATAAGAGAAGCACCAATGCATGTGATGGCAGCCAATGTGTAACAGAGATTTTGCAGTACTTATTTTAAATTATGCGGTTTACTGTGTGAAAGAACATGGTAGTAGAAGGCCATTTTTTACTACCTTCACCAGTAAAAGCGACAGCAGACATGTGAGTAGAGGAATCAAGAAGATAGATTAAGCATTTCATAAAATTAAATATATTTTTAGTTTTTTGCTCCGTTATGACAACTATAAATCAAAATTAAAAATTCAATAAAGTACAAGGAACGAGAATGAAAATTCAATTTCAACAAAATGATTATTGATGAAGCAAAAAGAAGAGCTAGTACATTCCTTATTTTTACTGAAAAAAGATTCCTGGTGATACCAATTCATGTAAAAACATGGATAAGCATATACAATACTACTGTTGGTGCAGAAATTACAAGCACTTAAATTTAAATCCTTACAAAAAATAAACTAACTGCTTTATTTCAAAGTCAAGTAAAATTTGCATAATTTTATTTTGGCTTTGATGATCTGAAACACTTATACTTGACTAAATTTTAAGGCATGTTTTTGGGCTGAGAACCAGATATGAGATACCATTTTTTGAATCTTCTGTTTCACAGCTTGACTTTGAATGCATATGATTAAAGAATTACTGCAAAAATTTTTATATTACGTAGCCTATTCTATTAATTTATCACATCTTAATTTCAAATTTGCACCTTTAACAATTTATGAGTCGTTATTCAATTTATAAAACTATTTATCTTCAGAACTGTATGATACAGAAACAGGGTCAAGACTCTTCTCCTCTGTCATTATTCTAAATTAATATCAAATTTTATAAAAATTTTTGCTAACATTTTTGTTGAAATTTTTATGAAAGAAGACATAATTTATGTTAGTTAAACAGTTAAAAGAGGAAACATTTTAGAGGGTAGGTGAATTTTCTTTCTTGGTTGCTTGCCTGCAGATACATGGTTGCCAAACTGTTTCTATTATAAGTTTCATACAATGCAATGCAATAGGTGATATTGGTTTGGACCTCTCATTTTACTCTATTTTCCTTTAATTCAGTGATTCATTTATGTGTATTCTACACTTTCTATTTGTTAGTTAATTGTAGAATTAAAATATTATTTATTCTTGGATATTTAAAGTTTATTTTTAATAATATAAAAATTACTGTTTTTGGGTTTTAATTTTTATATATTTTTGTAAGTTCAAAATTTCTTTTACTTTTTATCTTTTTTTGTCTATATATATTTTTTTTGATAAATTTTATGTAAAAAAAAAACAAAAAAAACATATAATTTATATAACTATTTATCTTCAGAACTGTATGATACAGAAACAGAATCAAGGCTCTTCTCCTTTGTCATTATTCTAAATTAATATCAAATTTTATAAAATACTTTTATTTTTATAAAAGTATATTTTTTGATAAATTTTATGTAAAAAAAAAACATATTTTCTATAAAACTTTTAGAGGCAAATTTTGTTATTATTGTTTTTATTAAGAGACTATGAAGGCAGTTCGGAAAGTAACCCTGTTGTAGCATAGTGCGTATAGTAGTGTTAGTGGCGTCACCATTGAAACATAGGTGTACTTCTGAATCAGTGCGCTTCCAATTATCAGCGTGAACTGCATTCTTTAGCCCATTTGCTTGTTATAACTTAAAAATATGAGTGCTGCAATAGAGAATCTCGTGAAATGCAAGGTGTGTGCTGTCATAAGATTTCTATGGGTACAAAATGTTTCGACAGCAGAGATCCGTCAGTTGCGTGGTGGGTATGGTACAACCATTATGAGTGACAGTGTAGTGCGGCAATGGGTCTGATTTTTTTAAAATGGAAGGACAAACATCCATGAAGAAGAGAAGAGTGGTAGGCCTTCTATTGTGAGTAATGATCTTGTCAGTAAAATTGATGAAAAAGTGCTTGGAAATTGAAGATTCACCATCTCTGAACATTATGAACAATTCCTGCAAGTTTTTCAAATGGTTTTGTACAAGACTGTCACCAATAAATTAGGCTACCAGAAGTTCTGTGCTTGGTGGGCTCCAAAACTGCTCACAGATATCCATCGACCAAATAAATGGGCTCTGCTTTAGACTTCCTTTCACGCTATGATGTGGAAGGAGAAAGTTTTTTGAAGAGAATTGTGACTAAGGATGAAACTTGGCTGGCCTACATGAATGCTGAAATTAAACAACAGTCTATATCCTGGGACCATACCAGTTCTGCATTCATGACAAAGAAAGCTTGCCAAACTCTGACAGTGAGGAAGGTTATGGCTACAGTTTTTTGGGATGTCAAGGGAGTTACTCTAGATGATTTTATGGAATGTGGTACAATATTACTTCAGCAGTCTACTATGAAACTTTGAAGAAACTTAGGTAAGCCATTCAGAACAAACGCCATGGTATGCTATTCCAGTGTTGTTTTTTCCATGAATACGCTCATCCTCACAGTGCTTCAAGAACTCAAGAACTTCTGAATCAATTCCAATGGGACTTCGATGAGAATGAACTTCAAAATCTCATGAAAGGTTGGCTACATACCCAGGCAGTTGAATTCTATGAAGGTACTTGTATATTAGTGAAAAGCTATAACAAATGTTTGAATTTAAATGGGGACTATGTTGAAAAATAGTTAAAAGTTGTAGATTTAAATTGTATATAATAAAATATTTTTATCTATGCTGGTTTTTTATTTAGAGCCAAATGGAGGTTACTTTCCAAACTACCCTTGTTAAAAAAAAAAAACTACATTATTAGAATAAATGTGTGTCAGAGTCGACATTACTCAAACTGAAAAAGCTAGAGCAAGAACTCTGTAGATCAATTACAAGTGTCTGTACCTCTGGAATTATGTATGCCAAATCAACATTTTTTCCAGTAGCGTCTTCAATTCTTTTTAATATTGCATGCTTTTCTTCTACAGAACCGACTTTAGAAGACTGATTTGTACAAGCCCATGTCAACTTTTTTTCAATACCATTTCATATTTATTTTTTGTCAGTGTTGTGACTTTATTTATTTAATAAACCATATTAATTTAAAATTGTATGAGGGTGAATCAAATTTAAATGGTAATTTTGCTATTCTATGCAGCAAGCAGTTTCAAGCAGGGTTAATGTTCTGTGTCTAAGAGAGGGGGAACCAGATTGGTTAGCTCCTCTGCTCTGTTATGTACAGTACAGCCATGAGTGGTGAGCAAGAAGTTCCATCGTCTGTTGCATAACATATAATCCTGGAGTTTTTAACTAATGAAAGAGTTAAACCCGCAGAAATTTTAACTTGTTTAAAGGTACAGTTTGGGGATGCTACTCTGTCCCAGAACTGAGTGTATATGTGGATCAGACAACTTAAGGGCAGGCGAGGAAGTGTAGAAAATGAAAGTCATGACCAAAGTCAAGTTTCACTGCTGACAACATCTGTGCCATTCAAGAACATGGATGTTCGAAGATGTTCACCGGTTCACTGTTGAAGAAATCATGTCAGAAGTGGTTATCAGCTACAGGAGTGCTCAATCCAGGATTCTGAGGTTGCTGACTGAAGATCAAAAACAGGTCAGGTTGGAGATCTGTGAGAAACTTTTGAACTGATTTCTGCAAGGGGATGATTTTTTGAGGCATATCGTCACATGTGATGAGACATTGGTCCATCATTATATTCTGGAGTCAAAAATACCAAGGAGTGGCAAAGGAAGGATGAGGGCTGCCGAGTGAAGGCCAAAAGCATCTGTTAGCCAGAGAAGTTCTTGCAATGATTTTTTTTACTCACTGATTTTCTCCACAATCAATAAACCGTGAATGCGGCTTACTATTGCTGGTTGCTACAATCAACAAAAGACAGGGTATGTCCTTAGAGATGTCATCCTTCTCTATAACAATGCCAGGCCACACACTGCAATTTTGACAAGGGATAAATTGGAAAAAATGTACTGGGAAACCCTCGACCACCTTGCCTACAGTCCAGATTTGTTCCCCTGTGACTACTTTTTGTCTGTGGCCCTTGAAACAATCACTTGAAGAGGAATGATTAAAAAACAATGAATAAAGAAGACGTCAAGGAGTGTATGCGCAATTGGTTGATGATTCATCCAATTTTTTATGAACAAGGAATATTCAACCCCCCAAATCGTTGGTAAAAGTGTGTAGATTGTGCAGGAGAAATAGATTATGTAGTGGATAGAGAAATGATGAAGATATGAATTGTGTATATTATTAATCAATAAATTTATAAAAAAAATTACCATTTATATTTGATTCACCCTTGAAGATTTTCAGTAAAAATTCTAACTTTCATTTCCTGTAATTTTTCTCCCAGGAAAAGAAGGAAACCATGGATTCAAATCCTCAATATTTAAGCTAAAAAAAAACAGGCAATAAAGATAATCTGATGCGGTATCAAACAATAGAGTTGACATCAAAGGAATGAAATATATTATAGTATTGACTTCTAGGTACGAGAAAATACTAATACTGCTAATCCGTGGCAGTGGACATCCAATTTTACTGTTATTTAAACAATAAACATGCCTAAAACAGAATTTCTTCAGGAGTTTTTACTAATTTACAAACTAACAAAGGACGGGTGAAAACAGTATAAAAACATTTGTTAGAAATGGTATGGTTAAGACAATCTACCTTCTTAAAAAGTGAGTTAAAACTATATAAACAGATTCTTTCAAGAAACATTTATGAACTGAATGTGCAGTTCACTTTATTCTCAGCAACCCATAATAGTAACAAGTCTTCACGATGAGAAAGTCTTGTAAATTATACATAAGAAAAAGAATAATTTGATACAAACAGCTAGTAATTTGATATCAGCAGCATGCAGAAATTATCCACTACCACTATTTTCAACTAAATGAATGGTTAAAAATGCTTGGAAATCTATCAAAAGGTATGTAATAATGAAAATCTCACAAAATAAGTAATTTCAAATACTCTTGATTATTTGGATCATAATTAGAGTAAAGTGTAAAATTTCCAATTGTAGTTATGATGAAAATGAAAGTGCAGAAAATGAGTTTCAATGAAAATAATTATATGTTCAATACTTAACAGTATTGAAATACATTTTATGTTAATTGATTATTTCTTGTTTATTGAAATTCCAAAACATTTCATAAACTTTTCCTGTTTTTTTGTAATTGTAATTATTATATTTTTTAAACTGAATTAAATAATTAAGAACAACTTAATGAATGAATAAACAGTTTTCCGTAAGTTCATAGACTTAATAGTCACATAAATAAAAACATTCTTTAAAAATCAATGAAAACAACCAATGTGCAGCCTAACTGTTTAGAAAATAAAACTATATTTGAATGAAATATACAATAATAGGCGTCATTTAATATTGTTAAAGACTTTGATGAGAAAAATTACTTTTTTGAAGCGTTTTGAGACATTTATTTGAAATTACACTTAATAATATTAACTGCAATAAAATCTTCAAATTGTAGTGAATGCATGAACTAAAACAAAAAAAACAATTGAAACATTAATTATCTATTTACCTCAGGAGTTTCACCCACAATCCACTTGCCATTAGGTGTAAAGTTATCAGGAGAATTTGTCAACATAGGATTTACGGCATTCTTCAAAGAAGGAATTCTATGGATTGCTTTCTCCCAGTATGGTCCTATACAAAATAAATATTATGTTACATTCAACAAATAATCCTTCTCTTTAATTACAACAAATATTTTCAATTTTTTCAAAATGAACATAAAAAATTATCTTGATGAATATATGAAATAATGCAATAATTACAGTAATAATAAGAAAAATAATAAACAGGAGATTTGTAAATAGGTAAGTATAATAAGGTAAAGTATAATAATAAAATATATAGTGTTTTTAAATTAATACACTCTGATATGTTAACAAGCTTTGATGAACTCGAGTTAGGTGTGTCTTTTGGCAAGTGACTTACCAACACTCATTTAACCTACAACTGAGTGATACAATGATTTAATTTGTATATGCACGATTGTTAATGTTATAATTATTTCAATTAAAGTACATATTAAATTAATCAATAATTAAAATTTTTATGCTAAAAAGCATGTACTCAGTAATACTGAGAAAAATATTAAAGCAATAATGTGAGATGAATTTCTACTTCAAAATAGAAGATATGATGGAAAAATATACAATGAGAAGTTGCTGTGGTAATGTTGTACAGTGAAATTGAGAATCTAATTAATGATGAAATTAGAAATACTGCTTACTAAATGAATAGACTGCGAAGTTCTTCCTCATGTTTGAAAATAGGCAGATGATGGATGCCTTTCATAAACTCAAACAGCATCAAGGATGCAGTGATCTGAAAGGACCATAACAGTCAAATTTATCAGATGATAAAAAATTAGAAGCCACTAAACGAATAATGTGAGAGCAAAATGTGACTTTTCAGCTAAACGTCTGGGTATGCACAGAGACTCACTGATCTATATCAATGAAGTGCTGCAATGTGCAAGAAACAAGTCTATAAGTCTAGTCTGTGTAAGAATTATTTGCTGCATGGAAATTGAAGAAAGAACATTACAATCAGTATTGTGAATCAGAAATAGAAAAAAAAACAATAAGAAAAAGCAAGTAATAATGTTAATAAGTCTAATAAATAACGATGACTAAAAATATATTGCTCATATTATAAAATTTCGGCAAAAGCATAAACATTTGATTTTGTTTATTTATCAGAAGAAATTAGAAATTTAATTTTATTTTCTTTATATAATTTTCATATTTAAAAGTAGATATTTGCAGTTAAGTTTTTTCTCTTAAATGGTGTTTCTTCGAGTGAAACATGATAAGGTTATAAGAAAACATTGTATCATGCACCATTATAAAACATTAAAAAAAATACTATTGTACTGAACTTAACAAGATGGAAATAATCCAAAATAATTGTTTTGACAGAAATTTGGATAATAGGTGTTTTGTGAAGTAAATAGAATTTATTATTAAGTAGTTAAAGAGTTGTAAATATTTCAATCAGAATATAAGATTCATCTGGAATATATTGATTAAATATCTTTAAGAAATAAGTTGGACTACAGAACATATTTGTTTGTTTTATTTTATTTTTTTTGAGGGGATATGTTAAGAATGATATTACTGGATCATAGTATGCTTCTTTTAAAAACTGTAAAGAATTTTAAATTAAATTTAATTTTAAGTTTAAGAGTTTAATGATTTTTTCTTTTCTGAGGCTGAAAAATTGCAAAAATAATTCTTTTCTTCTTGAGCTGACTAATAATAATAATAAAGTTGATAATGTTATCATGACCCTAAAAACAGACAGTTCAGTGAAATTTGATGGTACAGTAGCAAATATCTAAAAAAAAATGTCTAACAGTATTGTAAGTATGAATGAAAAAAAGTGTGTGTGTAATTTACACATGAAAAGATGAGTAAATTAAATTGTTTTCCATAAAAAACTTAAAAAAAAAAATCAAGTTGTGTGCTGGCTTATAAGGGAAATACTGAAAATATGACAAACCATATACCTGTTTCTACATTGCCAGTATTCTCCAAAATTATTGCTTTCCGATTTTTAGAAAATAATAATTTGTTTCAATAAAAATCAATTTGGCTATAAAATGAGTAGAATTATGGAGAACTCTTTTCAAATTTTTTAATAAGTGTATAAGGCTAGTCAAATGGCAAAAAATGAATATATTGACATCCAAAATGCTACTGATATGGTAGATAATAGATTGTTATTAAAAAAACTATGATGGAATATGATGAGAGACTTTGGTTAATTGGACTGAAAATGTTTAATTGACAAGACCGGAGGCAAAGATTTGATCATTAATGAGTAATCTTGGTTAAATAAATAAAAAAAATGAATCCACAAGATCAACTTTATCAGCAGTTTTGTTTCTTGTTTATAATAATGACTTGAGTTTGGGATAATTTTACAGTAATTTCATAAGTCTTCGGCATCATCTGAATACTCAGTACAGTATAATGATAAAATGTAATCTCAAAGATTTAATTACAGAAAAGACAAAGGGATATTTAGTTTAGTTACTATATTCAATGGCTTACATTGAATATAGTTTGATGAATAGTCAAAGTATGAATTATTTTCACTTTGGTTTAAAAGGGTAGAGATGATGTAAATAATAATAAAATAGTAGAATGTCCAGGCCATCATCTTGTGCATATGTCATAAATAAAACAACTGAAATAAAATATTCAAATATCATTATTGATAACAAATACAAAATGAAGGTTAAAAATAACAAAAAAGATTTATATAATCAGTTGATGATAATGGTGAGGAAATTTTACTATGAGAAATATGCCCTGAAAGAGTACTAATAATGTATATCATGCATTAAGTTCTAGGTTACAGGGCTGGAACATAAGAAACAGAGATAAAGTTACTGATGAACGTAGAATAACAGCTAAAAAAGCAGCCGATGACAGCTTCTTTCCCTCTTTTCCAAAAGTTTGGTTTTTAACTTTATGCTTTAAATATTTTCTCAACGTATTCAGTAAATTCTAATCAATTAATGGCAATTAAAAGATATTTATATTAATGAAGAAAAAAACATGAAAGAAAGAATAAACATTAAGCTCAAGTATGGAGTACTACAAAATATTTTTGTAGTAGGTTTCAAAAATTAAATTTAAAAAAAAGATTAATTTTAAGCTCAAAAAATCTTTGTCACTAGATGTAAAATAACTATTTAAGATAAACCAAGCATTAAAATAAGACTAAGTTGATAGAAAGGAGATTGTTCACATAATAGGAAGCAACACTAATAAGAAAACTGTAAGGAAGCGATATGTGATATTCATGTTGGAATGCATAGCAATATGCTGATCTTGTTTATTTCTGAACTGCAAGCTCATAAATAAAAATTTTTATGCAAAAAAAGAAGAAAAAATAATCTGTAGTAAGTATAATAATATTGTATAATAGTAATTATAACTAGTATTTATTTTTAAAATCAATTGTTTAAGAATCATACTTCTCTGTATTATATTCAAATATATTTATTTTATTAGATCAACCAAAGTACAGAATAAATAAAGTAGGATGACTTACCTTATTCCATTATATATGCAGGAGCACTTTTGCGATTTACTCGCATAATCAGCTGCATTATATATTCATCTCAAATTACAATACAAACTTCGTAAAATATAATAACATATCATGCATTTATTTATTTTATTTTAAATTTAAAAGCTTTAATATTTTAATTTCTTTATTTTAAAATTTTATTCAGTTAAATAAAAAATTAAAACAATATTTAAAAATATGAAAAATTAATTAAAATTAACATTAAAAATTAAATTGTAAAAATTTTTACGTATGTAAAAATATGACGTTAAGGCATAATTGCTTTACTTAAAATTATTTTTATTTGGTTTTAATTTTAATTTGATTTTATGCCTTAACGTCATATTTTTACAATTTAATTTTTAATGTTAATTTTAATTAATTTTTCATATTTTTAAATATTCCTTTAATTTTTAATTTAACTGAATAAAAATTTAAAATAAAGAAATAAAAGGATTAAAGCTTTTACATTTTAAATAAAATAAATAAATGCATGATATGTTATTATATTTTACGAAGTGTGTAATGAAATTTGAAATCGTGAAAGTGCTCCTGCATATATATAGTGGTAAAAGGTAAGAGTCATACTTTATTCCCCCTGCTTAGCCTCCGGGAATCACCATCAGCTATTACTTCAGAGGATGATATGGATGAGTTAAGTGAAGGGTAGTCTTGAACAATCTCAGGTCAACCATTTCTGAGATGTGTGGTTAATTGAAACCCAACCACCAAAGAACACTGGTATCCGCAATCTAGTATTCAAATCCATATAAAAGTAACTGCTGTTAATAGGATTTGAACATTAAGGTAAGTCATACTACTTTATTTATTCTGAACTGTGGTTGATCTAATAAAATAAACTAGTATTTAGTATAACTAGTTTTAGTTATATTGTATAAGAATAGTTATAATAAATATAATAATATTGTAATAAGGTGATAATTGTAGGGTAAATTTATGTAGATTGTTTAATCAATGAGATGTCATCTTGATGAAACTAATTTTTCTTTTTTCTGTTTTTGTGAATAATGATCTGTTTCCTAATATTAGAAAGTTACTAAGCTATTAAAGGGAAATCATTAATTTATGATAACAGTAGAAAATATATAAATGTAAATAATATATAAAAGTGTATTTTGCTACATATTAAAAATAATTTTATGTATTATAAAATGATTATACAACAAAGACGCTATAACACAGTTATAAAACTGGAAGCCATACTGGAGTAGAAACACTCTTCCACCTGAAAGAGCAATTGAAAGACGACAAACTCCAGAAAATCAAAAGAAAAATTGGAAAAACTTGCATTAACAAAAAAGTACGAGAAACACAGGCAGTGGTGGATCATGCCCAACAAAGTTGTGTACAAAGAGTTAGAACTCATCACTGATATAAAGCATAAGAGAAGTCTAGAATTCTTTGGACACATCATAAGGATGCAAAATAAGAGACTTCTGCAACAGCTGATACAGTTCAATCTCAACTCAAAAATCACCAAGACAGGATGCAGATGGATCAGAAAAATAAGAGAGGACTTGAAGGATATTGGCCTTACACCAGAAGACACCATAGACAAGATAAAATTAAACAAAAAAATCAAAGACAAAACACTTGCTTCACACTCACAATATGAACATTTTCAGCAAAAAGGGTATGGAGATTGGAATGTATGAAAAAGTACTGGAAGGACCACAAAGCTCAAACAGTCCCTTCAGAGAAACTTGAATAATGGACCAACTAAAGTGATCTTATAAAAGATGTAAAAAAAAAAAGATTGTAATAATGGAATGTTATTTTTATTATTTTTTTTTACAGTTGCTATATATTATAGAATACATTATTGCAATAAAATTATACAAATTTTTTCATCTGTTAACATGTTTAAAGGAAAAATAAATACCGCCTATAATCTGCTAGAAATGGATGATGCCAGTAAAATAAATGAATGAACATCAATTGTAATTAGAAGATGTAAGAAAAAAATACATAATGTGAAGAAGCATGAAGTGGAAACTGAAGCATAACATACAAGGCTGAAAAAACGTTTTTGACATGCAATTTATCATATGGAAAACACTACAAACCCTTAAACTTAAAAAAGGGAGAAACTAAAAAGCAAAGCAAGTGTTTCAGTAGCAAAATAAACTAAAATGAGAATTTTCTTTTAAAGTAAAGTTAACAGGAATTTATAAAAATAAGTACAATTAATTGCTATTATTTTACAACAAACCAAACTGTGTATCACAGTAATAATTGTGTACTAGGAGCAAATAAAATCAATGCATTATACATCTACATCTGTACTATCAGTGCAGGTACATTTTTTGTGCTTTGGTGAGTACTAATTATTGTATGGCATGTAAATTGGCGATGCAATACATTAAGTGATAAAGGTAAGCATAAATTTAACACAATATTTTCTAGGAAAGATCAGCCTAAGACATTTAAAAATGTCTCTATCAATTAGACGCACGTGTAATTGTTTTGATAAGCGCATAGTCTTATAGAACACAGTACAGTGATTTTATCTGTCTTTATTCAAAACATGACCAACTTAAAATACAATTTAAATAATAATTGCAGTAATTTGTTGGTAAGATCTTTAATAACAGCATCTGAAACATATAATTTTTTTTTTATTGTTTTATTCTTCTTAAAACAATACCAAATAAAACCATCATGATAATTTTATTAGTCAATTTTTTGCAATTACAATTTTTATTTACCTAGTATTATATACACTGCAGTTTCACAAAAATTAATTCTACTCTATTAAAAAAAATTAAAACAAAAAGGATGAAACAAATAATTGAAGTCGATACATACTGAAATGATCCCAATCTTGCGGCAACTGATTTCTCCAATTTGCAGGTACCTTAGTATTAATGAATGCTGGTTTAGCTTCAGTTTCAAAACCACCAACCATAAAACCACCATTATATTCCCTAGCATATATAGAAGAATCATAGTCTCTGATACAAGGCAGGCCTGGGGTTATGTCAGATAAGTGACCTGTTGTAATATAAAAGTGTTGAGCAGGGTATGCAGGAACTCTAACTTTTGGGATACTATGTTCACCTAGTTCACGAGCCCACTAAACAAAGAAAAAATAACTTACTACCAATATCAAGGAAAAAGAAACTGTTTGGTATAATATAAAATCTTATTTATTAACTAATAAATATAACTGTAAAGCACATAATCAATAAATAGCAATATACCCGGTACAGGTTCACCTCATAGTTCCTACTTTCTTCATTAAAAATGAATAAGTCATAACTGTGTTTGCACTCAGTTTTGCTGACAAAAAATGAGTAACTGCAAATTTTTATGACTTAAAAGTTACAAACAAAATAAACATAAATTAAAGTAAGCAATAGTTATAAGCGATGTATAAAATCTAAACTTCATTTTATTTTGTACTTAAATTATACTTTGTTAATAAATTTATATTAGTATTTTCTAGTGCTAGATTGGGCTATAACATGATTTATTATAAAAGTATTATTATATTATTAAAATATAAGAGAAATTCACAAAAGATTTTTCAGATGACTGCTTTTTGTCGCAGTACATCGTGCATAGACTGCATGAATGGTGTGTAACAACTATTTGGATATTATGGTTATTAAATTCTCTGTAAATTGTGTTACAAACTCAGCCAAAAAAAAACAATTAATTATACGAGGTATGATTGAAAAATTTTAGGACTGGGGCTGTAATTTCAAGATGTTAGTACAGTCTACTGTGATGTATCTCCTTCAAAGTAGAATCCCCTTCTGACTGAACAATCCAATCGTGTTTACACTTTTACAAGCATTCCTGGAAATTCTCTTTCTTAAGGGTGTAAGAACCCTCTCTGTATATGCCTGGATGTCTTCAACCGAGTCAAATCAGTTTCCTTCCAGTGAAAATTCTAATGTAGGATGTAGATATAGCACAGGAATTTGGAATTTGACCAACAATTTTGTGATCAAGAACGCACAATGAGCCAGTGCATTGTTGTGGTGAAGGACCTAATTCTTGTCTCGCCAGACTGCAGACCTTTTCTTCTACGCATTTTTGTGTAAATGCTGGACACTTTTATAGTGTTCCAGGTTGACTGTCTGCCATTTAGGGGCAAAAATTTATGCATGATACCTGTAGAATTGAAGAAAACTACCAACATTGTCTTCACATTCAACATACTTTGTCATACTTTTTTCAGTTGTGGAGAAATTTGACCCCTCCGCTGCAATGATTGTATCTTTGTTTCTTGGGAAACTTCAAGTTGGTATTGTTTCTGCTGATCTGATAACAATTTTGGAATGAATTTCACAGACCCAAATCTTCAGTTAAAAATTGACTTAATGATGTAGAAACTTAAATTTAGTTCATCAGTTATCTTCCTAATTGTAAGTCTACAGTCAGAGTGCACTAAATTATGAACTTTCAAAATATTTCTGTTGGTTTTTGAAGTGGAAGGCTGGCTGGATTGGGGGGGGGGGGGTCATCTTCAATTTGATTTGCAGCAATCTTTGAATCTGTTGATCCAGATAAAAACATTTGACTGGCTCAGAAATTTATCCCCAAAAACTGTTTTTAAGGATTCTTACGTCTCCCAAGCTAATTTTCTGATTTTTGAACAAAATTTGTCACAAACTCGTTCTATTTTTTCATCCATTTTCTGAAATCAATGAAGCCCCAAGTCATAAAAGTCCACAATTTTTACAGTGCTCACAACAAATATTTGAAGTTCTTAAAATTGATAAGATATAATGAGAATTTTCTTCCCACAAGCTTTAGCAACTGAAGTCCTCAGGGTTTGATCTCCAACTTTTTGTCTGTTAAGAGACTAATTTTAATTTTTAAGGTTTTCTGCAATGAAAGTATCTCTCTAAATATATATATATATATATATATATATAATCTAAATTCTAATGAAAATTTACATTTTGTTGGTTAATTGGTGATATGGATTTAGATTCTTCATAACGTTGACATAATATATTTGCTCATTATTAGTAGCCTCTCTACTGGATTTTACATACCATTCATGATTACTCCAAAATAGTGAAAATTAATAGATTAATTCAATGGCTCTTACTATGAATTCTTTTTGAATACTGAGTTAATCCTAAACCTGTATGAACTGTGTTTCTGGATTAAATAGGTGCATTTATAATTTTGTGAATTCGGTTGATAATTAGTATAATTATTGTTTAATTCAGCTTTTTTTGTTCTTTGCTGTTACCTTTTCTATTTTTTACTACTTGCTTAGTAATTACTGTATTGCACAAATTTATAATGTAATTTTTCTATCTTTTATTGCATCTGTAGTTGATTTTTTATTCTATAGATAAAAGATAGAATTTTTCTGTATGGTTTATTGTATTGATGTTTGAATAAATAGGTTATTACTTTGTTATATTAATCTGGTTATTTAATTTTGAACATTTTTTCAGTAAATCTCTTAATAGATAAAATATTTTTATTCTATTGTGTAAATCTTGTGATGGGAAAACTGTTGCTTATTGTACATGCTGTTGTTACTACAGGATGAAGTACACTGTGGCAAACTTCATTAACATCATTTTCAAATCTAACATGTTAGAATAATATGCTATTTTACAGCAAATATATAATCATTTTATTAAAAAAAATACAGATTTTTTTTTAATAACTGTACTGATTGTAGTGAGGTTACATCATTACAACATTTTGTCAAAATATTTACAGATACTTTTTATCAATAATGTTACCAAAATAAATACAGAATTAAAAAGCTTTCTATCTACCAAACAAGCAATAAAATACTTCTTTGATGATAGAAAAGTAAAATTTAAAAATTATTAACTGGTTGAAACAAAGGATATTATAAATTGTGATGGGACTAGTTTATATTTTAGATCATTATCACATAAAACTTTAAATGAAAACTGCACTGGATTTAGGCAGTCAAAAGATAGGTTTACTATTTTAACTTGTTGTTTTGCAGATGGAAAATTAAATAAAAAAACATTTTAATCAGAAAACTACTGAAGCCCTGGATTTTAAGAATGTTGGATAATTGCCCATTTAATGACTTAGAAATAAAAGGCTAAGATGCCTCAGGTACAATGAAAAACTGGATTTATAATTTGGATAAAATGATGAAGCATGATAACAGGTTTACTTTATTAATTATTGATAATGCAACCCAAGAGAACACTATTCTAACAAAAAAGTTAGTATTTCTTCTGCCAAATAGAACAAGGCTTCTTCAGTTGATGGATCAAGGTGAATTATAAAAAATCTGTATGTGTATTACAGAAAAAAAAGTTCTAAAATCTCTTGTTAAAATAAATTCCTGTTCCATTTGTAAAGTAGTAAATGAATATCATGATTGTTTTTAAAGCCATACAATATGCTGACTATCAAGTTGATACAAAAAATAGCAGAGATGTATTTAAAGAGCCTGAATTTAATATAAAAGGCATTAAAAATCCCATTAAAACAGACAGAAATACAGCAAAACTTGAACAACGCAAACAGAAACAGTGGGAGTATTTCTCTATCTGAGGAAGGATATGTTGCAACTGATAGACTAGAAACAGAAAAACTGGCTCTGGATGAAATAAATCAAATTAAAGCCACAGAACCTGTTAAAGTGATGGTGAAGCAGTTCAACCAGGTATGTGTGAAAAATAAAATTAACATTTTTAGAGAACGCTAATAAAATTTTGGAGCTGGGGGAATATATTATATTATCGGCACAGAAATATATTACCATCTGTTACATGATCACTGAAATGCATAACAAGAAGTTACTTATACAAAAACCAATGCTAGAATAGTTTTACTTGCAATTAAACTATTTAAAGCGAAATAAACAGTAATGAATAAATTATTCAAACGTTTAATGTTAAAGATATGTGTAAATATTGTGTTAAAGAAAACTGGTGAGTTTTATTAAATTATATGTGTCCTCATACTAAAGCTATACTGTATATTAATTTTTCAGCATATAGGAAATGCCAGTAATTACTTTAAGAGTAAAAATCCTTTTGTTGTTTAACAAACATATATATATATATATATATATATAAAATATATATATCTACACACTGTAATAAAAATTTTAAAGTTACGCATCTCTAAAAAAAGAATTCTATGCCAGCTTGTGTGAGCTCTGTTTTATACAGGTTTGACTATATAAAATCAAAGTTTATTTGTATGTTCATCTGGGGTGTTCAAAAGAACAAACCGATAATGAAAAATTACTCTGTTGTTTAAAGCTTACTCTTTCTAGGATATGTAGTAATTATGTAAACTCCTGCATAACCCTCAATTTTGGCCTTTTTGATACTTCTTCATTGCATTATGATTAATAATGAATAGATAAACATATTCTGAAAAGTATTTATTTTATATCACGCAAAATTTTGGAAGGTGATACTGTGGGAACAAAAGCTAAATTGAAATGTATTGTATTTATTTAAATGTATTCATGTATTTATATGAAATTATGTATGTATGTTTAAACATGAAATTATTATGGGAGAGTATTCAATGTAACAACTCTTTAAATGATTACTCACATGTAAAAAAGTTATAAAAATTGAATCCTTATCTATTTGTGATTTTTCTGGGGACAACATTTACTACTTCTATAAGTAATGGTACTAAATAACTGCTACCTGGGTTAAGTAACTTCTAGTGGTATAATATAAAAAAAATTCATAGTGAAAAGGAAAAAATAATTTTGTTTTCAAGAAAATTACTTTTGAAAAAGATTTCTGTTTATGCATGACCTAAAAAGAAAAGTGTGGGGTTTGCTTTAATTATAAAGTCATTGTATAAGACAGCGTGCCACGTCCCCATGCTTTTATTTTTAGTCATGCATAAACAGAAAATTTTTTTAAAAGTAACTTTCTTGAAAACAAATTTATTTTTTCTTTTTACTACAAATCATTATTTATATTTTGTTTTTGTATTTATTTCTTTTTGTAGAAAAGCAAATTTTTAAAAATTAAAAAAAATTTCTTTACTTTCTACTTTTTAGTCATAATTAAATGAAATTGTTAATATATATATATAAGAAACAGTTGAAGTTGCTGACTTCAAAGATGTCCTGGGTGAAAAGAATTGCTTGTCTTTAAAGCCACACTCTCGTATAATTGATGACCTTGACAAATGGTATTATGTGTGACATTAATCATTGATATGATTGCAAGATTATTTGAATGTTTATGGTATTGATCTAGATTGATGATAACTCCAATAAGCCCTAGATGGTGCTGTCATTTTTCAGCTTGATGTATGAGTTTTTACAGCAATGACAAAGTAGCAATTGATTTTTCTGTTTAATTCGTTTGGCAAATATGCTGGTTTTGTTGCTGCAAATTGAAATGAAACCTGATTAAATGTAAATTAAAGAAAAACATTTAACAAATAAACTGAAAAATGACTAGGATGGTATTTTTATAAGAAAAAACCATTAAGCAATTTACACAAAAGGTAAATACTGAATAGTGTTGCTCGATGGTAAAATAACAATGTTTTGAGACAAACATGAGTGAAATAATTGGAAAATCAAACAACTCACAGAACAACACACTTACCATACCAGCACAATTGACAAAATATTCACAATGAATAATACCACGATTCGTAGTCACTGATGACACTCTACCGCTATTAGTAAGAATTCTTTCAACGGCACAATTTTCATAAAATCTAGCTCCTACAACAAAAGAAATTTAGTTAAACACAACAATTTATTAAAGAGAATAATATAAGGTGTAACCTAATGATTAAAATCATTATAAAGAAAAAAATTTGTTCATTAGCCTGATAATAAAGTGCATCAATTGTTATGTATTCTGTGGTAGACTTACCGTTTGTAATTATGATAAACTGACTACTTATTGACATCACTACCTCATAAAAAATTTTTGGTGAGCTCATAAGGCTAGATGAAGTTTTGGTTGTCCTACAAGCAACAGAAGAATTGTACATCCTTGCTATGGATGTTCTCTAATCAGAACCAAGCATTTTTAAAAAGAGGAAGTATAGCGGTAGGAATCATTCCTATGGCAAAGATATTCTGAATTTGTTTAAAGCCAACAGGTTGCAATGATAGTAGAAGTTGCAAGAACAGTAATATAGGTTTAATGGAATAACCCACTGGGTTGGTCTAGTGGTTAACGCGTCTTCCCAAATCAGCTGATTATGGAAGTCGAGAGTTACAGCGTTCAAGTCCTAGTAAAGCCAGTTATTTTTACATGGATTTGAATACTAGATCGTGGATACCAGTGTTCTTTGGTGGTTGGGTTTCAATTAACCATACATATCATGAATGGTCGAACTGAGAATGTACAAGACTACACTTCATTTACACTCATACATATCTTCCTCATTCATCCTCTCAAGAATTATCTAAACGGTAGTTACCGGAGGCTAAACAGGAAAAAGAAAGGTTTAATGGAATGGATTATAAATTATAAAAGTAAAACTAAATTGAGATTGTAAAAACATCTTAAAGAGGGAGCAACAGATAAACAATAGCTGCAAAAGTTCAAGGGACAAAATAAAATACATTACAATGTATAACGATTTAATATCAGCAGAAGAAAGAGTATACCATATACTTTCTTTCTCTAACTGTACTTGCAGTTCTATGTTTGCTGAGATCAGTCCTCAAGTGAACACGTCATGATAATAAAATCAAATTCAAAACTAAAGGAACTGAACGAGTCTAAAGTTACATATATGGAAAACTTTTAATATAAAATATGCTAACAGCTGATATTTCAAGAAAAGATTTCCTTGGCTAATTTTGCAAACATTTTCAAAAATAATTAATGAAGTAACAACTTTTTATATATCAATATCTATAAAGCAATTTATTCCGAGTGATTCATCAACGCCCAGAAAAAGTTATTGAAGATAAATTAATAAAATCTGTATACATGTTCTTGTTACAGTGTAACTGCACACTAAGAAAGGTTTTTTGAAATTCTAAGTTTAAAGGGTTAAAATGGAGTAACAATCTAGATTTTTGAAATTCTGAGTTGAAAGGGTTAAAATGGATTTTGATTTTTTTTTGAAACCCAGCTATTTTTTCAATTTCTCAGTAATAAAGGAAGATATCAACTTGATTTTTGGTTGTGTAATTTTCATGTAAATATCTAAAAATCAGTTTCTAGAGTTTCGACCTAAAAGGAGTGAGAAAGGTAAAAAATAATTGAACAATGATAGCTAATACTCTTCAGATAAATATCTAAAAACTATTTTCAGGTTATTTGAATTTCAATTTTTTAAGGGATGTGACGGTGTACAGCATGGCGGCTCAATCAACTTACCCGCTGTACTGTATGTGCAATGCAACTAGCTACACCTGCTTCTGGTTTGACTAAACAACATGAAATAAAAGTAATTAAAAAAAAAAGAGAAACAAAGTATGGTCACCTCCTAGTGATGCTTGTTGGGTACCACTAAGAAGAATCGATCAAAATACATTTTGTATTACATTTTGGTAAAATGCTCTAAAGAAATTACAATACACTGATATTTTTTATAAATTACAACAGGTTTTAATTTTTATTTATCATTATTATTCTCACAAGCATGAGTTTATGAACAAATGCAAGGTCCAACAAACAGAGCCTTCTGGCTAGATGGGAAGGGTGAGCGAAGTGAGCCATGATTGGCTAAATATTCCCCGACTGTGATGTAACCGTATAGCATTGGCAAAGCCATTATGGGGATGGTTATATATATATTTCCTGATATCTGTTGTTAATAAACATACAATTAAGGACTTCTACTAACTTATTCAATGATTTGGTAGTGGTTAGCTCAATTGGTTCTCTAAATTAATGCAATAAAAAGGGCTTTAAAGTAATCTGAAACTCTATAGGGTTATTCTTTAATTCATATTTATATAATTTTTTTTATTATGAAGTTTTGCTCCATTATAAAATTTTACTATTATTATTTCTTTTTTATAACATGTACTCTTGACCTGAAAACTGCATTTAACATTGTTGACTACATAGGATACGAATTTTAGTCAAAACATGCACCCAAGCCAAAAATTATGAAAAGTAAGTTTTTTACTACCAGTGGTATGGTGTGGCCCCAACCCACAAATTTTTTCAGAACATGGTGTAATTATGACAAATTACATCAACTTAAAGAAAATACAGTATTGGAAAATTACAAGAAAATTGACAGAATCATTATTGAGAAAACTGGATTTTTCCTATTTTTGGATAGTAACTACCTAAATATCAATTTAAAAAAAAATGAAAACGGCAGGTAGGGTATTGCAGAAACAAACCACAAACAATTTTCATAAAGATTGGCCAAACCATTCAGGTTGCAGCTCGTCTGCAGGTACACAGGCAAGAGATAAATGTGATAACCATTTTTCTGGATAAATAAAAAAATTCTTGTGCAGTTCTTTGCAAGAAGATCAGCTTTTTGTAATTTTATTTTGTATACATAAATTAAATGAGAAAACTAGAGGCAAAAAATCTTTTTTTATTTTACATTAAAATATATATGGGCATAATGTTTACGATCAGACTTTGTATCTTCCTCCAAAATAACAACTTTAACAAAAGTCGGATTGAGCCTCCACAAGGTGTGCCTGGATATATCTGGAACAAATAGGCAAAATTTGTCTGGTGAACTGGATCTAAACCAAATTCACAGATTCATTTATCATCAAATCACACCTCACTAAATTACATCTAGAGTTGTAACTGGGTACCTAGTCCCACTACAGGTGACCTTGATAGTCAACCACGAAAGGTCTCTTACGGAATACTACACCAGCTGAACCAAGCAACACAAGAGTTCAGAGAAGGCAGCATTCAGATACAGTGGGTTGCCACTTAGAAGATAACATGTGATCAGAAGCATTGGAATGTCCCAACACTACACACACAAACAAGAAAAATACAACCTCCAAAATCAAACCAAAGGACATCACCTACATTTCCACACGCATTGTAAACTTGCTCATGCAGACTGGTAGACTAAAAATAATAACTGACCTAGTGGGACAACACAAAATTCTCATCATGGGTCTGCAGGAAATAAGAAACACCGACCAGGACATCAAGTAATATAAATGATATAAGCTCTACAAAGGGTTATCTGGGAAGAGAGAGATGAAAAATGTCCCACAGTTTGGAGGCTTTTTAGTCACCCTCAAAATAATAAACTCCATACAAGAATTCAAGTCACAATTCCCAAGAATCTCAAAACTCACTCTAAAAGCATAAAAAAAAATCTACATTATAATAAATGTCCATGCACCCACTAATAATGAAAATAGCTCTCCAAAAGACCATAAAAAACAAAAGTTTTGGGATCTACTCAACCTGACTATAAATAACATCCTCAAAAACCATGTTTAACAATTAATGCTGAACTCGGCAAAGAACGCATGCAACATGATGATGTCGCATGCGTTTTCTTTTGGGTGGACCATTTTCTGATGAGAAAATGGTCCACCCAAAAGAAAACAAAAACAGGTAGACTCATCGATCTCTGTAGAAACTGCAACCTAATCTTGAAATCCACATATTTCAAGAGGAAACCTCAAAACCTTGAAACAGACTGACTACACTAAGAAGAATGACAACTAGACCATGTCTTCATGGACAAACGCCACCACAATGAGATCTACAATGAAAAGTCCTCCAAGGAGTAGGCACAGGGTCAGATCACTATGTAGTCAAAGTAAAAATTAAATTTACTTCCCAAAGAAAGCAACAAAGTCAAGCCTAAAACTAAAGGAAAAATGGACCCTATGCAGCTAATGAAAATTATCAAAAAGCAACCGAAAAAATAACAATCACGGATAAACTTGAAGATCTAGTCAACAACCTTAAACAAATTGCAGAAGAAGCCCCAATAAAATGCTGTAAAAACCATCAATGGTGTAACAGCGAAAGTGATGAAACAGTGGAGAAAAGACAATGAGCATGGCTATTTTACCAATCCCAAAAATCAGAAACATCCTTCCAAAATCTAGTAAAACAAAGAAATCATGTGAACCATAAGGAGAATAAAAAGAAAACACCATAAGACACACTGAAGTCAGTAGAAGAAGAATTCAATAAAACACAGTAGAGAGACTATTACAAAACCTTCAAAAATCATCTCCAAAAATACAAATCTCCTACCCTACAAATTAAAAGTTTACAATGAAAACAGTAACAATAAAGACAATGTGGAAATCCTAGCTAAATATGTCAAAAAACTCTTAAATTGTGAAGAATGATCAGAACCCCTAAATTTCAACACCAACACTCCAATAACAACACCACCAGAAAACAACCTTTCCCCAATAAAAGAAGCTTACCAAGCACTAGGTGAGATGAAGAATTACAAAGCAGCAAGAGATCAGACTTTTGCTAGAGATCTGGAAACATGGAGGAAGATCAACAAAAATTGCCCTTCAACAGCTTGTCAAAATTGGATCAAAGAACTACTAATACTCACCATCCGCTACACAAAAAAGGGGACAAAACAGACCCAAACAATTACAGGGGAATCTCACTCCTAGACACAAGAACTTTTTCCTTTTTTCTTTTAACCTCTGGGACCACCATTAGGTATTACTTCAGAGGGTGAGATGAATGACATTGGTTCACAACTTGAGAAAGAGCTAAGAAAATACCAGAGAGGTTTCAGACCCTGGAGGAGCTGTCCAGACCAGATCATGAGTCTCAAGCTAATAGTGGATACAACAGAAAAAGAAGCAGACATGTGATGATAATATTTGTAAACTTCAATAATGCATACAATTATATCCACAGAGAATCCCTACTAAAAATTCCAAGACACCTTGGACTAGGTCCCAAATGATTAAATATGATAAGACTGACCCCTCACAAACAATAAGTCGAAGGTAAAATTCAGAGGCAAGCTCTCTGAACCATTTGAGATCAAAAAGAGGACTGCGCCAAGGCGATGGGCTCTCACTACAACTATTCAACTGTGCTCTAGAAATGGTAATGACAGAATGACTCAAAAAATGCCCTGCAAAAGTAAAAATAGGCCGAAAAATCAAAACAAACTGTCTTGGTTTCGCCAACAACTTGTACTGCTAGCAAAAGACATTGACGAAGCTAAATCACAGATATTAGAACTTCAAAACATTGCAAATAAAATTGGCCTCAAAATATCATTTGAAAAGACAGAAATTATGTCCCAAAAACCAACACGATTAAAAGAAGTAAATATAAATGATAATAAAATTAAAATAATAACCCAATTTAAATACCTCGGAGAAATAACAAACAACCTAAACAAAAAACCTTGATTAAGAAGAAACAAACTAGCTAAAGCTCAAAAATTAACCTGATACATTTAAAATAAAAAATGCCTATCAATAAACGCATAACTAAGTCACTACAACAGAGTTACAAAACCACTTATGCAGCAGAAACACTCTTCCACCTGAACAAAAAATCAAAGACAGACAGACTCCAGAAAATTGAAAGAACCTGGATCAATAGAAAGTACCAGAAAGACTGGCAGTGGTGGACTGTGCCCAACAAAATCGTGTACAAAGAGTTAGAACCCATCATTGATACCATGCGTAAGAGGAGACTAGGATTCTTTGGAGATATCATGAGGATGCAAGATGGAAGACTTCTTAAACAGTTAGTACAGTGTAATCTCGAATTGAAAAACACCAAGAAAGGATGCATATGGATCAGAGAAAGAAGAGAGGATCTGAAGGAAATTGGCCTTATACCAAAAGAAACCACAGATAAAATAAAATAAAACAAAAAATCAAGAACAAAAAGACTCACTTCACACTCACAAGAAAAAACTCACACAAACATTTTCAATAATAGAAATGGCACAAAGTCCAGGATGTATGAAAAAGTACTGGGAGGACTGCTAGGCCCAACAGTCCCATTGAAGAGATAATGGACTGATTGAAGTGATCCTATGTGGTCATAAAAGATAATAATAATAATTAAAATATATTTTCTGTTTATAACAAAATTATAACCGTACCTATTATACCCGTAAATTATTATAACCATAATTTTAGGAAAATAATGAGTAGATCTACACACAAGCATCAAGTTTAAACTCACTCCCACTGTGACTCAATGGATAAGGTAATGAAAGATACACCAATACCAATATAACCATGCAATATATACCAATACAACAATCATATCATCTTAAAATAAATTAAAAACATCTAAATACCAAACAAAACAATTTAAGTAATAGTATAAATAATTATAAAAATTATTCATAATTACTGTTAAAAGTATTTAAAGCCTTACATTTATAATAATCAGTTAACAGTTGCTATTGTATAACAGATAAGTAATATTTGGTGGTATAAAGGGTTGATAGAATAATTCTGTATTTTAGACTGATTATTATTTGTATCAACAGCATAAGATTTTACGTGTCTTGCAGCTGGGAAATAAAAATCATGGTATCTTTTCAGAAGTTGGCTAGGTAGGTATTTAACCACAACAATTTTGTAGTTGTTGTTTATGAACGATGAGAATCTTTATTCATCATAAATATTACATGGAAGTTGAACTTAAAAGAGGCTTTATCATTCAGTAGTTTTTAATAAATGCATATTTTTGTTAAAATGCATATATTGGAGTGAGATGGGTAAAATAATATGGAAGATGTTAGTATAATTGGAGCTGGAGTGAGGAGGACTGTTTATTTCCTGCACATTTGTGTATAGCCAGTCTGGATTTTTTCAATGAAAGAATAATTTCCAAAGGATTGTGGCCACCAAGATCACCTGATCTGACTAGTCCAGACTTCTTTCTGTGAGGTTACTTAAGAAATTGCTTACAGGAGTAGCCCACATACCCTGCAGGAATTTAAGGCAAACATTACAAATATCATTCAGGAAATAAACTGAGTACAGCTAATAAGAGTAGCCAGGAACATGGTCAAACATGTTAGTGCATAGAAGTGGATGGACATCATTTTCAACTTCTTTCATACATTATTATGCAACTGTTTATCAATAAACTATTATTTATAGACTAAACTAATTGATGGGGGCCTTCTTTAATTTGAACACCCCTCAGAACTCATAAATAATTCAGTCTGTAGAAAAAAGTTGGATAATTGGTTGGAAGGAAAGTATTAATTAGAACTTTGGCAATGTAAAAAGTTGACAGATTATGAATCTGTCTTTACAGATCTGAATCTCTACATTTATAATATTATGTAGCAGGTGAAATTTATATACTTAAAAATATAATCTGCATGAGCTTCCAAGTTGAAGAAGTGTAACTCAACCCAAAAAATATTTCAATGAAAAGAATCTACAGTTGTCTCTCCTAAACTTCTTAAAACTAACATTGATTTTGTTTTCACATTATACTGGTAAACAAAAGTCATTTTTTAGAGACTTAAATTCTGTTATACAACTAATACTATTCCTTCTAAGAGTAGAATATCAGCAAATACCACAATGTGCTGTCATCTTTAATTTGTCAGATGAGGTATTAACACTGATTTACGAACATCGGCTAGAATCTTTTGAAATTTAAAAGCAATGCACTTGCATTTCACAAATTGTAATTTAAAAAAATACACTATAATAATACCATTTCACTGATTTTTTATATTAATTAATAAACAGAATAACATCAGAAGTAAAATTACAATTAATTGTATATAACTTTTTAATAAACATGCCTTGCACAGTGTAAAATTTACTTTAATATTATTGAAAAGTATCAACAAAAATAAAAACAGGAGTTGAAAAATGGTAACTCCTATTCAAATCTTACAAATTCAAAATTAGTGTACATACAAATTGAACTAATTTTTACTTTATTTTAAGTTATTATAAATTACACTGCATATGCTGTTATTAAATAAGGTGTTTTTATCTATCAATTTAACAATCTGTTGATTTACAGAATCCAACTGTTTTTTTTCTATAATCTGAATAAACATTAATGTACTTTTTCTGTGCATGTGTACATGTCACACGAGCAGAATGTTGTTAAAGTATACTTATTTATATTTTTAATTTATTATTACAAGATATACAGTAAATTATGAGGTATGAATACAGGGAAAAACTGAATAACCAATAATGTAATGTCATTAGAATCTGTTTCATTTTTTAATCTGCTAATCTGTAATTAAAAAGAGATTTACTTGGCTTCCTGACTCTGCTGGGTCAGCTATCTAACCGTTTGGACAACATTTTTAAATAATCATAAAGTCCACTTCCATAGCTACTGATGATAGAAACCCTACATTGTTGCAAACAGGAAAATTTAATATTTTCATATTCATGTAATACATCACCAAAGATTTTATCATAATCACAACATATACAGTACTGGTTTATTAGATATAGGGTTTTATATAAGAGGAATAAAATGTGTCTTTCTTTGGTAATTTTTACTTTAAGAGCTATATATCTGATTGGGTAAGAGTCAGTTTTAACTGTTCACATTTGCAACAAACAGTTAAGTTCTACTTCTGTAACATTATTCTACACAAACCCACAAAACGGAAAGACATCAATTTTAGCAAGTAACAGCACTCTTATTTTCTTCTTCATTCTGAGTATCATAAATAAATTCCATTACCTAATTAAAAATCATATATTCTTATTTATGCATTATATACAAAACTGCAGCGGAAAACAACACTGCAAAATAGAAGAATGATGGAAATTTTGGTGAGTTTGCAGACATCATTCACTAAAAAGAAAATATTCTTTGTAGAAGGAATTTTTATCTGATTTCATAATTTTGTTACAGTAGCATAAGTTTGTGTTTCAACCGGCAAATATTCACTACTATGTACACATTTATATAAATATATATACATTTTTACATAGCCTATGACACTCCAGGTAACATAAGGATTCCAACATGGGGTCATACATATTAATCGGTTTGGCAGTGGAACAAATATACATATACCCTAAATACATTACATTCCTTTTTGGGCAGTCATGCAATTAAACATATAATTACAGAATGTGCTTACATGATCAAACATACTGCCTGTCAAAAATCATATGATTTTTTATTAAATGTTTATAAACAATAAATAACAGTAATAGTAATTATAAAATAAATTTTACTATTGTTAATCCAATCATTCAATATTGTACAACATCTTAAAACACAACTTCTTTCGATATAAATAAATTGATACTGAAAATATTATTGATTATCCATTTAGAATCGTATATATGATTTTCTTTTGGCCTTGTAGATACAATTAAACATATATATATATATATATATAGCCTATGACACTCCCCGTACGATAAAGATTCTAATGTGGGGTCATACATCTAAATCGAATCGGTTGTTGAGCTGCTATGGTGGAACAAACATACATATATACACCCTAAAAACATTACACTCCTTTTTGGGCAGTTGTGTAAAAAAAAAAAAAGACTGACAACACAGTTATAGTTATATTTTATAATGGATGGCTTACATACACAATTTAATTTAAAATATTTATAATTTTATTTAAATATAATATTTTTTGTTTATTTAAATCAATGATTCTAACTAAAGTGCGCGCGCATATCGTATCTCATTTGCGTGGGTGTGGTGGTACTAGTGGCCAGTTTAAATACTTCTTTACACTTTAAATATTATTCTTTATTTAATTCTATTGCTCACCTGAAATGTTAAAACATAGCAGACGACCACAGCAGCTATATGTCAGTACTACACTAGCACTCCTTGTGGTGAGAGGGGATACTAATCATCACAAATCAGCTGATTTCAAAGCTGGAAGTTCTAAGGTTCAAATCCTAGTAAAGGCAGTTACTTTTATACAGATTTGAATACTAGATCGTGGATACCAGTGTTCTTTGGTGGCTGGGTTTCAATTAATCACATATCTCAGGACTGGTCGACCTGAGACTGTACAAGACTACACTTCATTTACATTCATACATATCATCCTCTTAAGTAATACCAAATGGTAGTTCTGGAAAACAGAACAGAAAAGAGAAACGACTACAGCAGCTGTAATCAATGCTACACTAGCGCTCCTTGTGATGAGAGGGGGTACTAATAGCTTCACCCCTTGAACTTTTAAGTTAAAAATTTAATGGCATCACTGTCCCATATATAAAAGTAATCTGACCAAGTTTGGTCAAAATTGGATGAGTAGTTCTATAAATATAAGGTGTGAAACACACACTCTTTCATCTGATTTTTTGAGTTCCTTAGGTATCAAAAAGTAAACATATGGTGAAAATCACATATCCCCAAACTGGACCGATTGCAATACTTTTCCTTCTAAAGCTATAGCTCTGTTATAGCGCCAGGTGGGAAAGTAAAATGTTATAGTCTGTATTCAACATTATTCAAACAGCTGTTTTAAAATTTCAGGTAAAAGCCGTGGGGAAAAAACTGTGATTACAGATATTTTTTTGCAGATTTTTCCAATTGTGGGGTTCAAACAAGCAGTTAATATTATTAGTGATAAGGGTTAAATAATAAAATTTTTCTAATTTTTGTACGAAAAATTTGAAAATATTTTTATTTCATAGACATTCTTATTCTACCAGAACTTGTAAATTTCAAATCTTTTAATTTTACAGTTAATTAGTGTGAAATTATTTAGTATGAGACTTGTTATCCATGTAGCAATAAAATTATCCCTTTTTATTATAAACAACAATTACAAATATTTAAGAGAAAACAGAAAATTTTTTCTGTCTTCATAACTAAACTTCTTTTTATTGGTTGATTATTGAAACCAATGTTTAAGGATGTTAAAATGAAAGAAATACTCAAGAAAAGTTCAAAATAACAACTTGTTTAGCACCTTTATGTGATTAGCAGTTAATGTCTTCTGAAAATCCCTTTTTAAGGAAGTTTAATTATATACATCCTTACTTAACAAGTAAATGATGAGTAAAAATTTACAATCCAGAATTATCGCTCAATTATTTTCCTTCCCTAATATCTCTGAGCCACTTTTAGTAAAGATGGTCATGTATACTGAAGCCAAAACATATGAAAAAAATGCTTCCCTTAATCCCACATGCAACTGGGAAAGTAACCTTTCCTAGAAAATTTATTAATTTTTTCATTCATTTATTTAGTGTTAATTTATAGTTTGATAATTTTGCTGGAGTACTGCAAGTACTGTATTAAGTACAGTCTTCTGAGTGAGGGTAAATCTTTAAAAAACATTCTAAGGCTCAAAAATAAAATTTTTGTTTTTTTTTTTGTTTAATTTATTGTGTTAAATTTTCATGAGTAAGAAATCAATACAAATTTGTAACTAATGAGTCAACAATTTTAATAATGAAACATTTGAAAACTACATCATTATTGATAATTAGTTTCAACAATAAAAAATTTTTAAATAATAAAATCAATAAAAATCTACTTGTTACCAACAAATATATCTTAATCTCATAAAATATATCTAAGACGGGCTGAAGTGTTTGAAAAATAAAATAAATAAATTTTTAATTTTTCTTTGTCATAAAAAAAGGATGGTGCATGGTTTGCTTGTTGTATGTGCTCACATTTTTATTTTAGCTGCTAATGGTGCAGAGTGGACCAGTGGTGCGCACAGTGAATCTCTCCTGGTAGAAGCATTCTGTTGTCAATTTACAGATTATTTAATTTAATTTCTAAGCATAAATTACTTTTATTTATATTTTATATTTTTATTTACTTATTATTTATTAATAAAAGAAAGGGACTATTAGTTAACATTTAGCAGTAAAAAAAACCATACTTTATTTAGAGGAAGAGAGTTGTTGGCACGCATCCGACCAGTGATCAAATAAAAAATGAATTGGTCAAGCAAGAGGTATAAGAGATGTAAGAGTATATACAGTTGTTTAAACATAGAAATAATGCAGAACAGTGAGGATAATGTTGAAGAGTAACACCTTGCAAAAAGTAATACTATGTCTACATTTATGTATCACCACTATTATCAACATTACTTTAAATATATAAACAAACATAGTGAACAGGAAAACAACTACTGGAAATTAACATTAAATAATTAACATTAACATACATCCATCAAAATTTATAAAAACTGCAAACATATCAGGAAAGAAGGGCAATATCCAAAGTGTAATCAACACAAACAGGAAACACAAAAACTTAGGAATTTATATATTAAACTGCAGTTGTTATGTTAATTCTACATTATTTGAATTGGATGCACTTTTACCCGTAGATAAATATATATATGGAAGCACTACAGACAAAGACATTTTGCAAATCACTTGTAAAAGTAGAATATGCATACATTATACAGACAACAGCACATAAAAAATTCAAAATTTGATAAAAATAATACACTAAATGAAGAAATACAACAGAGATTGAATATATTTTTTAATTACTTACTTAAGGGGTTTCATAATATTTTTAACATAAGTGCTACTAATGATAATACTACTGAAAACGCCACAAAGGTCTTACCTTCAACAGTCTTTGGAAAATTAGTTCATTAATCTGAAAGTAGGTCATTTTTAATGTTTAATTACGTAACAATATCAAGTTGTATCGTGATGTTCAAAGAATTTAATTATACAATGGTGGTTAATAACAAAGTAGTACTTTTGCTTACATGGATAAACACACTACAAATACATATACATACACACAAAGTTAAAACTACAGGGTTGTTGTAATGAAATTTCAGTGTCCATAGTTTCATTAAAGTAAAATTTCACTGCACTTATAAACAATTGTACGCAAAATATATCACAAGTATCAAATAAAGTATATACACAAATGAATATTTATTGACTATAAGAGTACTATACGATACTTTATAAACTTTTTTTTATGTATATTTTTATACCAGGGATTGAAAAAAATCAAATCATATTTCAAATTAATACATAGATTAAAACGCAACTTAACAAACTTTACTTTTATCCAATACAGAATGAAACAGGCAAACCACTTTTTCTTAATTGCTTGTATGTAAATCTGTCAAACCTCCTTCCTTAGATAACTTGACAAGTGCTCTGCAAATTTCTTGTGGTTTTGCAACAGCATCTTCTGGAACCCAAATGGCACCTTCTAGATCATCTGTATGAAGTAATGGATGTAATTTATTGATCTCTCTTTGACCCAACATCTGAAAATATTTATGTAATTTATCAATTCACATAATATTTATTATAACAATATCTTATAATTTAGTCATTTGTTTCAAGCCAGCTAGTTTTGTTATTTAGAACACTGGCCAACCTGCTTTAAGTAAACCAGTAATGTGAGGCACCAATTCTGTCATAACACAGATTTATTACTGATAAATGTTGACTGTGAACACATTAAATAATACTTATTTTTTACATTGCATGCCTCGTTATAATTTTAACTAAGGATAGATTTTTTTTTGCAAATATTTGAATAAATAACTAGGCTATGGTATTTTATATAAATGTTTAAGAATTTTCAGTTCTATTTAGTTTATTTACAATATGCAGTGTTAAATACACATAAAATGGTAAACTATTTGTTCACAGTTGGTGGTATCTCTATAGGTTGACTGTTTCCATTCTTTTATCTTACACATTTCCTTCTTTAAATGAAACCATAGGAATTCTGTCAACCGCTGGTCTACATCCATTTTAGGTGCTATGCTGATTCCCTTCTAGCAGCTACTGCAGAACCTACAGCAATGAATAAGATTTCTTAATGGGGCAGAGGAATGACAACTTCACCTGTGAGACAATTCAGGGAAGCAACATCTTAGAAATTAAATGAGAATTAAGAATAAAATATCACTTGTTAAAGCAATATTTAATAAATCTGTTTCTAAAAAAACACTTTAGAACTGAAAGAATACTGGATACAATTTTGCTGCAAGTAACTACTGTTTATTAGAGGCTGTTAATGTCTAAAGTAGTTGAAGTTACTTCAAACAAATGAAAAAACATTCATATGTAGGCTATTTATAAATTAACATAAATTAATTAAGATTGGGTGTTACAAACAAGTCAGTTTCCGTAGAAACATAGTGCATGTGCAGTAGACAACAGCTAAGAGTCAATCAACATTTCTGTACAGCTTCTGTATGCTCGAGCAGTATATGGCAAAATAAGGAGGTGATTGTAGTGGTTCCCACCAGTTGTGAGGCATGTAGCAGCATTAATAGTGTAATGAGTGATGGTTCTGTGAGAAAATGGTGCAGAAAATTTAGGGAAGGACAAGAAAGCAAACTAATGTGAACTACTGTAACGACAAGAAAGGAAGAGAGAGCAACATTACAACATTCTATTGTGAGTAATGAACTTGTTGAAAAAACTGAATATGTTGTTTGTGATTAATGCCACTTCATAATAACTGAACTAAAGTGAAAATTTTTCTTTTCAAGGTCCACTCTACAAAACTATTACAGACTGGATTTTCCTAAGTACTATGACGGGTACCAAAACAACTTACACATGCCCACAAAACAAAAAAAAAAAGGGAGCAGGATTGATATTTTTAACAACTAGAATAAAGGAAGGGAATACACTTTAGATGATATTGTAACTAGAGAGGAGACATGGATTCAGTTCAATTCCAAGACAAAATAAGAGTCAAAATGGTGGATGCGCACACACTTGCCAAACAAGCCCAAAAAATTCAAACTAGCCAATTCGAACAAAAAAATTATGGCTACCTCGTTTTGAGACCTTTGAAGAATTTTGCTGACAGAATTTTTGAAGCTGGGTCTGACAATAACCAAAGAAGTTTATTGTGAAATTTTGATAAAGCTTAAGAAGGGAATTGTTTTTTTTGTATGTCGATACATGGAAGAGGCAATAGACAAGCTGGAATGATACAAGGGCTTGAATTTAGGTGGAGACTATGTCAAGAAATATATAAGATATATGTAACTTTTATATGTAACAAATAATTTAATTTTATTTTGTTATTTTTATAACTCAACTATAGGTTAATTTATAAATGGCCCTTGTACGAGGATAGGATAAAAATTCCAGACCTGAATAAGAAAACATTTTTCCCGGTATATTTTGATTTACTTTTCAACACAGTCACCATTAAGGTCTATACACTTCGCCCAGCGTTCCACAAGAGTGGTTATGCCAAATTGGTAAATCGATTTATCAAATTTCTTTCCAATAACAACCTAAGGTGGCAATAAATTCATTACTACTCAAATATCTCTTCCCTCCAAGCCATTTTTTTTGGTTAGCAAACAAATGATAGTTACTGGGAGCCAGATCACATAAGTAGGGTAGGTGTTGGAGCAATCAAACCATAATTTGTTGATTTTTGCTACTGCAATGACTGAAGTGTGAGCTGGAGCATTGTCTTGATGGAAAAGCATTTTTTTTTTACCGAATGTAGTTGTTTTTCTTTAATTTAATCACAGAGATGCTGCAATAGGGTTACATAATATTTGCCATTTATTGTTTCACCCTTTTTATGATAATGAAAATTCTTCCACGAACATCCCAAGAAACAATTGCCATAACTTTTTTGCACAAAAAGTCATTTTTGCCTTTTTTTTTTGGAGCAGGTTGTACTTTTTCAACTCATTGTTTTGTCTCAGGAGTGTAGTAATGAACCCAAGCCTTATCAACTGTTACAGATCGGCATAAAAATTCCTCTGGACAGTGCCGAAAGAGCTCGAATCGCTTGAAATGTTTTTTCGGCACTGGTTTTCGTGACACAGCACCCATCTAATGCACAGCTTGTTCATGCCCAAATGTTTGTGCAAAATATTGCACATGCATTCTGTTGAGATGCCTACAAACTCTGCTAACTTGTTCACTGTCACTTGTTGACCTGCCAAAATGATTTTATTCACTTCTGGCATAGTCACTTCAGAAAATGATCCAATTAAAAACTCTGCGACCTAGCATTTAACTGTTGTATTTGATGGAAAAGAGTCTCCCAATGTTATATCAAGTTTTTTTAATCTCATTTGCACTTAAGCCTTTCAGAAAAAAGTACTTAATCATTGCACAAATTTATAGATTTTTCATTTTCAAAAGAACCCTAATTCTTCACTTTGATGGACTGTAAATACTATACTAAGTGATGCAATGATTTAAAAATTTTATAGTAAACTAATGGAGAATGGAATCATGTGATACCGTTGAGAAATTAAGCGTACCAACACCATCTCCGTTTGAGGCCTGGAACTTTTCACCCCACTCTCATACATGTTTGTAAATTAAAACTATTAAAATCATAATAGTGAAATCATGCCAGAATAACACTTAAGTAAGAGCAACATAAAACTATATTGCTAATATATCATGACAGTGTCTTTATTTACTTAATTGTTTGCAAAAACTACAGAGATGCAAAACTTATTCAAATAGAGAGAAGTTTTCATAAGATTTGTCATTTTGGCATTAACAGTTGATGTTTTAACTAAAAATTGATGTACGTCCCTTTATATTAATAATAATTGGCGACGGCGACGGCAACCACAATAATAATAATAATAGCGTGTCTTTATTTCCAAAAATAAACTTATAATGATAAGATACAATAATAATCATTATAAAATAGATATAAATTATTATACACATTAAATAAATAAACTTTCAGTTATTGAATACAATCTGAAAAAATAAATGTAAACAGAAAAAAAGAAAACCTACACCAACACATGAGTTGGCAAGACAAAAGTTGTCTGCCAGATTCTTTCTTTCTACATATTATTTAATTGGATAGCCAATGTGGATGAAACGCCCCTAACTTTTGATGTGTCCTCAAATAGAACTGTAGCCGAGACAGGTGAGAAAAGCATTACAATCAAAACCAGTGGACATGAAAAAACATACTACACTGTAGTTCTTGCATGTTGTGCTGATGGTACAAAGTTGCCGCCAATGATAATTTTTAAGCGGAAGAGAATGACTAAAGAAAAAATACCAACAGAAGTGATTATACACGTTCATGAAAAAGGTTGGATGGATAAAAGTGTGGATAGACAAAGTATGGAAAAGAAGGAATGGTGCACTGCTAAAGAAGAAAGCTCTTCTTGTATTTGATCAGTTCTGGGCTCATCTGAAGGAAACAATCAAACAAAAATTCCATGAGTGCAATACTGAACTGGTTGTCATACCAGGAGGGCTTTACAGGGTGATTCAAAGAAACGGGAAATTTTGAAAGTTGTGTGCCGTGGGCAATTGGTACCACTTGATAAGTGGCACCAGCCTCTCTAACCTAACCTGCCATTTAGTTGTCATGGATCCTTGGAGTGGTGCACAATGTGCATTTGCTATCAAAGCGTTTTACAAAAACAATGAGAGTGTGGAGGGAGTGCGTAGAGAATTTCGCCGTCATCCTAATCTGGGACGGCACGACCGTGTTCCATCAGCACATGCAATTAAAACATGGATATCTAATTTTGAGGAAACTGGTTCGGCAATGAAAAAGAAACCTCCAGGCCGTGAGCGAACCGTTCGTACACCACAGAATGTTCAAGCTTTACAAGATGCTGTCACACGAAGTCCACATCGGTCAATCCGTCGTCTCTCAACATCTTTACAATTGCATAGTGTTCGAAGAATGTTAGTGAAGAACTTGCAATTCCATCCATACATGTTGCAGATCGTCCAGGAACTGAAACCGAACGATGCAGTTGTGCGAGCACAATTCTGTAATGTAATGCTTCAGAAGATAAATGATAACGAAGAGTTTGTTCACGAACTGTGGATGTCAGATGAAGCGCATTTCCACCTAAGTGGATTTGTTAGCAAGCAAAATTTCAGATATTGGGCACAAGAAAATACTACGCAGCTACACCAGCGTCCGTTGCACAGCCAGAAAGAGACCGTGTGGTGTGTTATGTCATCTTACGGTGTTATAGGCCCTTATTTTTTTGAGGATGACAACGGTCTTGCAATTACAGTGACGTCGGCTCGTTACGTAGCCATGCTTGAAACCTTTGTTGTAGAACAACAAAAGAGATTTTCACCAATTCTTAACACAGCCTGGTTTCAACAAGATGGAGCAACGTCACATACTGCACGAATATCGATAAAATGTTCAATACCCTCTATCAAACCAAGGTTGCATAATGCACATTGATGTCTGTTTCCTTCTCTATTAGATGCATTATTTACACCAAGTAGCCCACACAGCGTTCTCTAAATGTGGCACTCATCATCACCCCATCATACCCGATATATATATATGTATAAGTCTCGTCACCAAGATTAAATACCAGCTGTTTATACAAAACGTTAAGACTCAGCTCGCTATGCTCTATCCAGCCATAGAATTTTCTGCCATTTTTCCTGTTATATAATTTAGTTGATCCCTCCAACATTCCTTGTTATTAGACAGTGGGCATCAAAATGTATTTCCTTACTGCTTCCAATATTTAAACCACCTGACCTTTCTTGTTACTGTTAACTCAGCTAATTTTTTGGGCAACCTCTGATCAGGCAATTTTAAGACTTTTAAAACATAGTTAACGTGTAATTCAAGAAAAAAAAAACTGTAATAACTGTACACCAGTTTCTAAATAAATGGCATAATTTGGTGTATTTGAGGGAATTCCAGAACTTTTTCTGAGTAAATCTGAGGAAAACTTCAAAGTCTTCCACCGTTTCATAACGCCAAACTTGGACTCCATCACCTATTACTGCTCTTCACATGGCACAATATACTGCCCATTTAGCTGAAATGAATATTTTGTTTTTCACAAGCAAATTTCCACAAACATTGTTTAATACAAACTTTGTGGAATTCCCTTTCACTTGCAAGCATCTTATAACCCAACAACGGTGTTAATATAATTCCTAAGTATTTGTAAACCATTTACAACATCAATTTGCTCTGCCCCACCACCATTTTTCCTTACCACCCAATTTTCCCCTTTTTCTAAAAACCATTATTTTTTACTTATTTAAATTAATTGACAACCTCCACAAGTTACATTAATTTTTAAAGTTACTGATCATTCTTTACAGACCTTTAGGGTCAGACAATAGAAGCACAATATCATCCACATACAGCAGCAGCATTCTTACATTCAACTGGTCAGCAAACACACCTCCACCCAACTAATCATGAAGGTCATTTGAAAACAAAGAAAAAAGAAGAGGTGACAATCAACAATTCTGTTTTAGACCACTAAAAGTTTCAAATTCAGATGTTATACCCTCGCTGAACCATAACATACCTGCGATTTTATGTGCTTATAAAATTCTTTCATCATGGTAATAAAGCTGTAAGAAAGCCCCAGGTTATACAATTTATAAAAAAAACACCTTGTTAACTTTATCAAAAGCCACCTGCAAATCAACAAATATAACATATAGTTTAGCCCCCTATTTTTCAGTTTTTAATTTATAATGCTAATTAGACTGAAAAAATTATTGTTTGTAGAATACCCCTAACAGAATCCTGCTTGATACTCACTCAACAATCGATTATTGGCACCAAATTATCTAATAAATTTAATAAGATCCCTGTAAACAATTTAGCTAATGTACTGCTAAAGCTTATTGCCCTATAATTTCCCACATCCTATACATTTCCTTTTTTATAGAGAGGAAAAATAATTAACATTTAAAAGAGTCTGGTATTGATCCACGATCAAATAATTGGTTAAAATACTTAATAACTAATTCCAAATATACTATTGGGGTTTGTTTAAAACAAGCCCCAATACGGGGATGATAGGAGATTCTATCATCCCCTGGGGCCTTATTAATTTTTGCTTTTTTAATTCTTCTTTTATCTCATTTAAGGAGGTTTCACAATCTAACAAGCAATCACGATAGCATGGCATTGCATAGCTTATTAGATTACAGGTCCCATCCACATTAAGGAATTTCTGGAAATGCACCACCCAGTCCTGAGGCTTTATTTGCGAGTCGCACTTAAAACTTTTTGATTTAAATTTTCTAACACTTTCACAGAGATTCCCACCATCTCTTATTACCTTAACGTCACAAATAATTATCATAATATTCTAATTTTTTATGGGAGCATAAAGACTTATAACTTTTAACAGCACACAAATATTCATCTCACACCCCAAATTATTTTTTCTATACAAATTAAGTAGTTTAAACAAACTTGACCTCACTGCACCACACTCTTAATCAAACCAATCTTGCTTAGGTATACACTATAACTTTTTAATTTTTTTATGACCCCATAACCTGCTGAATCCCACACTAAACTCTTTAACAAACAGCTTTGTTAACTTTCTGAAGGAGTTCTACCACAAGTAATATCTATTACCTAATTCTGCCTGATAATTAAATTTCTTACCATCATCCTATCTTAGTTTTGGGAGGAGGGATAACATTTCTCTCACATCTTTCTCCAGTGCCAAGCTTAATTCCAATTCTAATGGCATATGGTTAAAAAAATTGTAATCCGACTCGAATAAAATAATTTAAATTATTTAAACGAATTAAATAATTTTAAAGCATCAAATACCACACAACAAAAATCTATTACAAACGAAAGCCCTGGAATCCTACATATGAATATTCCCCTTTTTCATCTCCAGCTACTCACCCATTAATTATAATAAAATTGTCATCAAAAAAATTCCAGTAAATGCTTCCCCCTACAAATAAGTACCCTATCCTTTGACAACCTTGATTCAGATACTTAACTGTAAAACATTTGTTCAGACAATGTAGTTCATTAGCCGCTTTTTCCCATTCAGGTCCCCAACCAAAATAAATGTTTTACCATATTCATCAAAAAACAAACACAATCTTAAAAAATCATGTTCCCACTAATCATCATTTCTCCTAGATAAATAGACAAACAGAATAAAGTAAATGTTATCAACTAATTTTATTTTATTCCTATCCTCAATTTTAATAAAATCTAAAACGACTTTAGGGCAGTTTTATACCCTACTACAATTTCCCCCTTTGCTCTACCAAAAACAGAATGGCGTAATACATATTCCATACCAACATAACACATATTCTTTATATATTTCAACCGTCCTCTCTTCATTAAAAGTTTCCATTAGACAAAAAAGTATTAAATTGTTTTACATAATTAAAAAAGACAAACCTTTAGCTTGCAGACTGGTAAATTATTACACAAGATAACTAAGATACATGTCTGGTAGACAACCCTTCAGTTGTTGCTACTGTTGCCTTTCTTCTTGTTTGCCATTCTCGCTCCCAGGTAGGTTAACTCTTGTTTCAACATCCTCGATAATACTTGAAGATCATCTTCAACACCAGTAATCAGTTTATTATCTTTCCAAGTAAACATCTTTCCCTTCACTATCAGCCTTTGAGACCTTTGAAACCTTCATGTCCACTGTGATCCTTTTAATTTCTTGTTTTATCGCAAAGAGTCTGGCATGCGTTTTTCTAGTATCCATTCAAAAATCTCATTAATCAAAAATATTCATTCCTTTTAAGACATGGACATTTTTAACACATGGTTTATGTCTTTATCGTCTGGTATATGAGCAATTAATGGAGCTTCTTTTCTACTTTTCCCCTGAGGATGAGCCTGATTAACTCACATTAACCCACCTACACGTACCTAGTGTATTTACACAAAAGCTTTTTGTCTTTTTCCTCATAATTCAGCCTCCTAAAAATTAAGTTGTTTCTACGGCTTCTGCTTTCAAGCTCATTTAATCCTACACTGCATTTGCTTAAGATTTTGCACTCTAAGATTGTTCTTAATATTGATCTTCTTTTAAATCGCGTTTCTCAGTATGTAGACCTGAAAGTTCAGCCATTATTGCATTTAGACCTTCTTTTATTGCTATTGCTGCAAATTTTTTATCCAACAATTTATCTAGTACAACTACCACTGAATTTTTGTATAAAGATGAAGTGATAAATTACAACACAACCAAAAAATAAAACTTTATTTACAATTTTATTTTAATAATTTTATTATCATAAATAGGTTTAATTAATTTAAAATAACATTAAACGCTGAGATAATAATGTTTGTGTTGAAGTATTTGATGGAAAACTGGAAATTCTTTCTTTTAGTGTCAAATTTTTGTTGTACAGAAAGTTGTCTCAGACTGGAGATGAGTAATATGCTAACATTAACACTATCATACACCTCTTTCCTTTAATGTTGCCCGTAATTTTTTCATGATCAAACATGTCTGGTTTAGCTGAATTTAAATATTTTTAATGGTAGTTGTGAGGATTGAACTAAAAGCACTGTTTTAATCAGTGTTTTCATTATCGTGATGCTTATGTCATAGCTTAAAGTTTCAGCTGATTCTAGTGAGGATCAAAACAATCATTAAAATACACACACTGATGTCTTTTTCTGTCATTCATTCAGATTCACTAAGAACTTTTTCCTCTCAATTCTCTTTAGGCAAAACATTTTAAATTGTAACCGACTTGAAGTTCCCTTTCTGAAAAAAAAATTGGAGTCTAATTAGATCGAGTTTTGAGTAATCCTTAATATGAGATATAAATTTCAGTTAACACAAACATGATATACATTGCTATTTAATATTAATATGTTAATAAGTAAACATAATGGAACTGAGATGTAACCTTGAAAAATACTATTTCTTACATCTACTGATTTTGGTAGTTTATTAAATAAAAATAATTAATGTTTTTATTATTATTACATAAAACGTGTTTTCTCACAGTTTTCTGCAACTGTAAATTTTGTGTTTCTTTTAAGTTAAGAACTTACATAAAGTAATATAAAACAGAACAGTATTTTAGCTGATATATATTATGTTTACTTTTAACTACAAAGTCATAACAGCTCACTCAAGGGCTTTGTTTTGTTATCCAAACAACAAGATACAGTTTTTAAGAACAGTAATTTGATCCTGTGTGTAGCTTAGAACCTATTTTTATTTGCCAGATTATTAAATCAACAAGTGACAACTTATGGGTAGTTTTCTTGTTAATTAAAAAATGTCAAATGAGAATAAAAATGGGTGGATAGAAACAGATAACCAATTTTAAAAGAACTTTTAAACTTCTATTTTCAAACTGCCACTGTTATAGTTCATAGTGAACATTTAAGAATTATTCAGTTAGTAGAGAATGGCTAACATTTTTTTTCAACAAGAACCTTTTTCTGTATGGCATTGAGTGGTTTGTAAGTTTGTAAATTTTGATGTTGGTTTATATTGTCTGTCCTGGAATTCAGTGGTATTCAAACAAGGTTCAAGATTAAAAATTCATTTTTCTTCCATTCTGGAAGGTAGACCCTAGCCTGTAAGTTGAATGAAGTAAATTACCCACTTGTGATCATGAAAAATGAAGTTATGTTTTTCAATTATCTTTTTCTAAGAATTTTTCTAAAAAACAAAAAGATTTTTTAATTGAAAGGATCTAAAAGCTTATTACATGAGAACAATATAGTCATCTTGCAATAGAAGTTTCTGTATTTTGCTAAGAACAAATTTGTTGTCATATACTTTTAAAAAATAAGGTCTTTGATTCACTACATTTAGTCAAGTACATACAAGAAATATTGGTGTCTTGTTCTGGAAGGGATACCATAATAATCAGAGCTAAATCAATCAGGATTAATTGTTCTATATTTTCACATCTGTAGATATAGTACATATGTTTCAGTAATTGTCATTTATGATCTATGTATAACTCATTGGTTAAGAGTCCAGAAAGTCATAATAAGAAATGACCAATAAGCACAGGATCTAAATCCATATTATTAAGGTTTAGTACTGATTTATCACTAAGAAATTCAACAATGATAATTCTTAGTCAACTTTTCAATCAATTTCGAGTTCTATATCATGCTTTGGTCCCTTTCTGATCATATATAGAGGTAACTTTTAAAGTGCCTATTCTTGTATATATCTAATTGTTAGAAATCTTGGATATAGCGTCACTAGCTGACAACTGATGTTCACCTCCATTGCCATTGATTTACTCATTGGAGGATTGCTCAGAAAGACTATGGGTTGTCTGGCAATCAAAATGTACATGATGTACCTAGGTGTCTTCAAAAGCATGACCTCTTACGTGGCACCCATTTGGGCGCATAGGTTGGATATGAATAGAGCACTTGTTCAAAATTTAAGGAGTGCCAAGAACAGAGCCTTAAATGTATGCACTGGTGTTTTTAAAACAACCTTCTACAAGGCTACCAGCGTATTGGGAAAGGCTCTTCCAATCAATTTAGTGGTGAAAGTTCAGGCAGTCATGTGGATATTGTAAAGAGGCTAGGAGGCTGAGGTATTTGGAATGCGTTTTCAGGCCGGGCCAGTACCAGAACGGAATGGTGATCACAATGCACCAGATCTAAATTTTGTTCAGTTGCCAATCTCCTGCCTGTGGAAGAGGCTGCAGAGCCTTGTGATGGATGCATGGCAGTTGGAATGGGTCACCACAATTAAGGGAAGATCATTGTACACGTTTATATGGGATCTGGGGGAATAGTATGCCTCGAGTTCGTTTTTAAGGGCAACGGGTGACAAGGTGCTCACCAACCATGTTAATTTGAACCAATATCTATTTCATTTCCGCCTGGCAACTGATGAGCCGTGCATCTAACGGGAGGTCCACTCAAATGAACACCTGATGTTTGACTGCCCTGCTCATGGGGTGGGGGGCAGAGACGGGCTTACTCTGGAACTTACGAGGTCAAGGGGAAAATTGGCCACTCACAAGCAGTGAGTCAATGTGGCAAGAGCCGTATTAGACTGTGTGTGAGTTCCTTGATGCGGTTGCTATGTTCAACAGACATCAGTAGTTTACTTACTGGAAAGACTCCTACCGCACTGCTATTGGAAGCTAACCTAGATGTATAGCTGACCACTGGCAATTAAGGCTCCAAGCGCATTAATATGGTGGACAGGTACTTGCTGGCATTCAGAGACCTAGGCATGGCAGCGAATTGCTGTCTAGACGAAGTAAATTTTCATTTATGGATGTCATATATATTTTTTAGTAGTTGATGGGGTGTGCCTATCCATTTTAGTAAATATATGACTAGTGAGCGGTTGTGACAGTAAGCCAGTGGTGTATGGCACTGTGCTTAGTCCGCTCACACTGTTAGGCAGGCTCTAGAAGCTATTTAGGATACTGGTCGCTAAACTATTTCGTGGCTCAGTAGCCGTTTGTGGCACAGACATTTGGTCTTATGCCTTAGAGTGACTGAATGGGGTGGTAGTGAGAGAAATGTCAAGCAAACCAATACTCATTGGACGAACTCTTGCATTTAATTTTCATTTGATGATGCCAAACAAGTATCTTCATCTGATAATCCCGAAAACTGAACCTTCTCACACTTCAATAATTTTAGAGGTATTTTCAAGTGGATCACCAAACAATAAAGTAGGATAATCTGAGCCAGAGATTTTGGACTATGAGTAAAGGTGAAATAAGGTGAAATAAGGACTATACTAGCAGAAACATGTTGCATTGGGCATGATACAATTATACTGTAACAATTTTTAATGAGTATGTCTGTTTATTGTATAGAGCGTTTATGTTATATAGTGTTAATGGTCAAGTATGTTTACTGCAACTATGATTGCAGTCTGAATATAGTGAAAACAAAGACAGCTATTTGCTTACACCTCCCAGGTTTACTAATCTGTATTCTTCAAAGTTTAAAGCCCCTAACACTAATCAAGAGCTTTTAGTTCCCTGATATTCCCTGTCAGTGGTGTATTAATTTTTAGTTCTTCGCAAAGTTAAACAGATTTCTAGATAAGGTAAATTGTGGATCAAGTTCATTGAAAATTGTCAACATTGAATTCCTGTTAAAATATTTATAATAAATTTCACTGCAAAATTTATTTTGTTCTATCATATCAGTATTGTATTATCACTAATTTATTAACTGATGTTCTCAATATCCACATATAACCAACCATACTTATTAAATCGGGTGTCTGTAAAAGAACACTGGGTTTCAAGAGTGAATATAGTTTCTATTTTGTAGAACTCAATAGTTTTCTATGCATAATCCTGAAGTAACAACAATTTTTTTAGTTTATAGCAGCTGCGTTAGACTATAGCATAGGCCAAGTGATATGAGCTCAGATTTCAGTACAATGGCGTTGCCATAAGAAAAAGCACAGTATTTGTACTGGTTCACAGGAACAACATCAGTGACTGTCGTACAAAGAAATTAATTGCGAGGATATGGTAGAAATTCTCTGTGTGAAAAAATCATATGTAAGTGGTAAGAACAGTTTTTGGAAACTGAAAGTGTTTTAAAAGGACATGCACCAAGTAAGCCTAAAACAACTATCAAAAACACAAAGAATTTGACTGTCTTTCCAATGAACTTTCCAATGAAACATTCAGTTCGTAGTGTTAATCATAAACTAAGTATTCCTAAAAACATTGTCCATGATGCTGTTTACAAGCTACTGAAACTTTGTACTTTTAAAATATAGCTACTCAAGGAAATTAAATCTAATAATAAGCCACAAAGAGTTCAATCTGTAACAACCATGTTAAGACTTCATTTATGCTGATGAAAACTAGCACATTTTATTTTGTGATCAAGCAACATTCTAAGTTCACAGAGTTGCGAGTTGCCATAATTGTCGACTGTGAGCTCAGAAAACTCACATAAATTGGTGGAATTCAACTGTTCAAAAATGAATGTCTATTGAATTTTTGGACAATTTCTTTCAATGAGTAGACTATTACAGGTTTAGTGACTTGGAACATGTTAGAGAATTTATGGAGCCCCTTCACATTATGTCAACATGTTGCTGCATTCAACAGCAGATTTCCAAAAGGATGGATAGACAGAGAGGCTACCACTGCTTGGCAACTGCAAAGTTCTGATTTAACAGCGATAGAATTTTTATTAAGGAGCTACATAAAAGACCTCATATGCCAAGAAAAATATCCACCTTGACTACCTATGCCAAAGAATAACACCAGCCATGGAAGTCATTCCAGCAGACATGCTCACCAGAGTGTGGAATGAAATGGATTATCGATTTGATGTCTGAGGGCTGCAAATGGTGCTCATAACGAGTTACATTAATTAGTAAAAAAAACCTTTAGACTTTGTACTTTCACACACACACACAACACATACATATCTATTTCTTAATGTATTAAAGTAAATTTAATTTAAAACCGTGGAGTTCTTTTTCGGATACCCTGTACTTTTATTTAGTTTTGGTTATTGAAATGACTGATTGTTAATTCTAACAATCAATTCATTTATTTTTACTAATATTTAACATAATAAAACAAAACTACAGCGTGGTGTTGATTTAAAAAAAAACAAATATAAGTTAATTTGGAAATTTTATTCTATTATAATTTATATTGTATAATTTTATGGCATTTTATAATGTACATTGTATTTATTTTTATTCTATTTTTTAAAATTATTTTTACTTTGTTTATACAAATTATTAAGATTATATTTACATACCTTCCGCATTATTTTTCTTCATTTGATTTGAGTAATCAATTTTCACAAAAAAAATTGCACAAACTTGCTTCCAATGTTTTTCTTCAAATTTACTTCTGTGAATACTTTGGAACAAATATAAACTAAAATACATTGAAATTTAACAACAAACCAAATTTTATGATAAAATGTTTTCATTAATTATCTTTATGACCATCCTCAGATGCGGATTTTTTTTTTTTTTATTTATGCAAAAAAGAGTAATAAGAAGTATGTGATTTTGCCACATATTCAAAAACTGTGTATGATTTGAATGTATTTATTCAGTATGTCCCTGTTGTGTGTGATTTTGTATATTTATAAGTTTCATAATGTTAAGGTGTGTTAAATGTGATTCTTTTTTGTGTATGTGTAGAATATCAAGGTTACAGTAAAAATTGGTGATTTGTGCCTATGATGTGGTCAGCAGACTATGTCACTATTGATAGTCCAACCAAATTACATTTAGAGAAAAAAATAATTATTACCTGGACTTTTTTATAAGTAGAAATATAAATCACTTACTTAAAAATAAAATAAAACTGATAAAAATTATTGATTTTTTAATTAAAATTATTTTTTAAATTTAAGCTGTGTAATATAAAATCGTTTGTATAAGTATACATATATTTCACTCTCCTATAAAATTTTATGCAATATAATAATATACATTTAATAATATGTGCTGATTTCATTTTTCTTAAGCAAGATTTATAAAGATATATATAGAAAAGAATCATATCTAAACTTTAAATTGGCAGAAGATTCATAGTTTGAGCTTTGGACTTGAACAACGTGTTCAATTTAAATAAGTTTCATTTTTTAAACAGAAGGTAAAAAAAAAAGTAAATAAAAATAGCTCATTTAAAACCTAATTCAATTCTACTTCAACAATAATTCCATATATTAAAAAAAAAAATCATGGTAACAGGATTCACCAACCATCTACAGAAACAGATTATAAAAACAGCAAAATTAAGTTATATATTCTTCAGAAAATTCAAAGGATGGCATTTTAGTCTATTTGAACACTATTTAGTAGACTAATATACAAAATCATATAATATTAAAATACTAAACAGAAAGACAAACAAAAAAATTTACTGATGAATCACAACCATAAATACATATCTTTCCGACTAAAAAAATAACAACCAGCAATAGCACCTACTTCTACTACACTGAATTTAGATAGCAATATTCACTGAAAAAGATTACCATGTGAAGAAAACATACATAAGAGATTTTAATAAGAGAAAAAAATTAATGTGTTACATATTTTTAAAATATTTATATCATTAAAATAATCAATTTTGTAGTTTTCACTGTTGATTTTCATGATAAATAAACTTATAAAAAACATAACAAGTATCACATGATACATATCATGTAAAGCAACCATACAAAATGATTAAATTTAATGATGAACCAAACCAAATTTTACATTTATTGACTATAACCTCTCTGACTAAAAAAATATGTTAGAAATAATTTAAGCTAGAATTACAGTACTTCAATATCAGTAATAATGATGTTGATGATGATTATATACTTAGTTAAAGCGGACTTTCACATATGTAAAAATCTACTTTATTGAAATATTATTAAAATTAGTATGTTATTGATAGTTGCAATTAAACATTATCATTGTAGTCAGCTGGCATGACATTTTAAAATGATATAAGTTTAAAACCTAATTAAAATTAAATACTCTTATAGTAAAGTTTGAATAATTTGATAAGAATTTTTAAAGAAATCTATATCTACTTTCTTATTCCATTTTTCTGAAGAGAAAAAATGAAGTTTCTATAAAACATGAATAATAAAAGCAAGATTTAAAAAATTCATAAGTATAATTGAAAACCCAGCAATGCAAACAGATAAATTACAGTATTGTATAGTCAAGTTACTAAATTCTGTTGGGCCAGACTACCTTTTCCATTATAGATTAATTATCTTGACACAACATGTATTAGTGAGAATACAGTTTACAGATTTAAAGATTATTTATTTTGAGCATGGCATGGCAGTTACAAAATTATTAATCAATATTCAACATTATTGTAATTTTAATATTAAGTTCAATTTTTTAGAGCCAATTGATACTAACAAAACTTTTTTTTGCAAAACTATCATTTTGCATATCACTCATATTTCAAGTTAGTCCAGTCAATAGGAATTTTTTTGCTAAAAATTTAGTAGAGTTTAGGGAAGTACATAGGGTTGTAGATTAGGTTGTAAGTATAACTAGTTTATATGTGACTAGAAAAAATCTTTGGTCTAAAACTTTTCACCATTTGAAAGTACAAGTCTTGAAGAATAAACTGCTCTTGAAATGGAAACAAAAAAAATCTTGAAAGCCAAAACAATCACAGTTACTTGAAGAGTCTTTTATAAACAAATTGCAATATCTTAGCAACGAGTAAACCAATTTTCTTGGGTAACAACTGATTGGATTTTTTTTTAACCTCCGGATCCACCGTTGGCATTCTTCAGAGGTTGAGATGAATGATTTGTAGCATGTGTGAAAATGCCATGCCTGACTGGGATTCAAACCTGGGACCGGAGGCCAGCATTAATTGGATTTAGAATTTCAAAATCTAACTTTCTAAACAACAAAAATAGTAAAAACAAATATCTTTGTAAAAAATACTGGCTTTACAAAGAAATGGCTATCTTAACGGTTTTTCTGATTTTTTGCAATAATTAAAGAGATTAACGCTTATGGGGTTAAATTATAGGTACTGCAAGTGCCCACAACTTTTATTAAGAACTTTCTTGGATAGTACAAAATCTTGGCCTACAAAACTGAAAAACAAATTTTTACCACCTTTGAACGACCACCATTTTGTCCAGTCACATATAAAAAATTTATACTTACCCAATCTATAACCCCATGAACTTCCCTAAACTCTAATAATTTTCTTCAAAAATCTACTTTTTTCCCCCATTGACTGGACTAAGGCGCCATACGACAAAACGAACACAATTGCAATTAAATTCTGCAATCTACACTCTAAAAACAATTTGGTGACAAAATAATACAGGTACATGCTTGACAAACTGAATATAGAACTAATTACCTCACAATGAAGTCCAGTGGGTAGGTTATATGCCATTCTCCTTTTCAAATAAATCATTCTGTCTTTTGTTTGTGCTAAATTTAAACTACCACACTGAACCAAACCTGAAAAATAATAATAGAAAAAACAATAAATAATGGTAACAAAAACAATATAAATTCTTAAAACTGATATTAACAATGTAGTTCTTAGAAACAGAAAACTGCAGATAACATCTACTGTACATTAAATACAAATAAAGGAATTTGTCATACTTTAAAATTCAAACTAATGTACAGTTTGTGTTATCAGTGTTGACATAAATACCATTACTCATTATATTTTTAGTCAGACTTGGAATACTAAGTGAATATAGATTCTACATGTTCAACTAAGAAAAAATGGTATAACAATTAAAATATAACAATATTTTTCTTGAGAAAATGACTTTTTCATATTTAAAGATTATTTTTATAAAAATTATTTATAAAAGTAATTTTATTTAAATGACTTCTTTTATTTAAATATTTTTCAGAAGGTTTACATACAAAGGCATAGTCTTGTCAAATCTAAAAAGAAATACTGTTAAGTTCGACATACATAAATAAAATCACAACAATTTTATGACATAATTGTAAACAAACAATAAATAGCAAAACAAGTATATAGTATTCGTACATTAAACCCTTAAAATCCATTTAAGATAGACATTTAATAATATATAATAAAAGTTATAACTATATAATATAGCTCACAATAAAAAAGGGCAAACCTGTGTTTTGGCAACAAAAAGTGACATCCTCCCAGTGTATGATAATTCTGATAATCAAAAAAGTGATTTTTCTTTAAATGTACAAAATCACGACGAAAGAAAGAGAAAATAATAATGAAAAGAGAAATCCAGAAGGAACTAAAAGGGATCCTTTTCTCAGAGAAACCGGTCTGTTTAACAATCTATTTTTTTGTAATATAAATAATGTCACCATCAAAAGCTGTTACCGGACCGAAATAAAAGTTTTTAGAAAAAACTTAAGGGCATGGATAATGAAAATTATTATGCTTCACTAATTTTAGGTATGAGGCAGGTACTGGTTCTGCAGACCAGGGGATATAAATATTGCCAGGGACTAGTGACTTAGTCAGTAGTTCTGCAAGGTCATGTTCAGCGCAGTCATGATAATAGGGAGTAGTTTTGAAAGCTCGAGTTCGACACAATTGCGGTGACGGCAAAATCAATAAGCGTGTGGTAACAAGAGTACTTCACAAGTATTCCAGTGTGAACAGTGCGTAAATGTAGGAAGTTGTTTGGTGAGTTATTGGTAAACAATAGTGGAAGTAATCTACTCATTCATAAAGTGTATGGTAGTTTTATTGTAAACAGTAAGAATAATAATATTTGCAGAAGATTGAATTGTATGACCTTTAGACTTTTCTAGTGTTATCTGAGATAGAATGTGATATTTCATTATTAACATCTCATAATGATTTTAGTAAATTAGACTGTATTCTGGTTTTTATAATTTATCAATTTAAATGTGTCCTTTTTATCTGAATTACTACTTCGTATGTTTGTTTTTATTTATTTTGTTTATATGTATTTTTTTTAAGGTAATAAATTGTATTTGCTAGAAATTTTTAACTTTGTTAGCCTTTCAATATCCTTGTCAAATCGCGAACATGCAGCAATATATATAAACATTTTGTTAAATATACAGTAGAGAGTATGTTGTAATTTATTAACAAAATTACCTATGAACACACCAAAATGGCAAGCTTAATAGAAACTTACCAATTAATATAAAATGTCTCCACCAATCCATGGATTCAAACAATTGTGGTCATAGGTGGTTTTTGTTAATAATTACATATATGTGCACATAACCACACAAGGAAGAATATCAACTCTTAGAAAAGACACCTACATAAAATAAAAATTAGACTTGAATTTAATAATATTGTCGTGCTTTTAAATTCAGAGATTACTGTATAGTTTCTGTTATATGCACTGTGGAACATGACTTTTAGACAGTTATTTTTTTATTTAAAGATTTATTTTGATAAATCAAACTATTTACCCAAGTAATGCTTTAATTCATGATAAATATAGAAATAATGATAATAGGCTTTCACAGCCTCCAAGGAAACATTCCAAGGATTATGAATTGCATGAGATGCCATAGCTAGCTTATTGTTGTCTTCATCCTGTTACACCAACTACAAAAGTTATCAATCTTTTATCATCCAGATAATTCAATTTATTATGAGTTAATAAAGAAATTTAAGAAATAAACATTTCTTAAAAACTATTTTTAATTTATTATCAATAATAAATAAAATAATATAACTTACTGCACACTGCTTCAGTAGATGTAGTAAATACTTTTTAAAACAATTTAAATTTAAAAAGATGGATGTTACTCCTTCTTAGTCAGATTGTTAAATGGTAATTTAAAAAAAAAAAATATTTACTGAAATAATATATATTGTTATCTATTGGATGAATTTATAATTAAATGAATTCTACTATTTGTTGAATCCATTCATTATATTCAAATTTCACTTGCTCAATTATATTATTTTTTATTTTTCAACAGACTGTGTTTTTAATTTAATATTACTTATTTAAGAGGAATATTACTTAATTACAGGACTTTTATGTCCTGTAAATTTGAAAATGTATGTTTGTTGAACTTTATGTGATTTGAATTGTTTGATTTTTTATATATTATGTTTAAATGCTTAAATGTTCCCTGAATCTTTTTTTAAAATGTTCTATTTGTCATATCTATATAGAATATATATTACAATCCTTACTACCACAATTAATTCTATATACACCTGGCTTATCATAAATCTTTTGTTAGCTACTCATTATTATTAATTAGTCTTTTAATTTCTTGTTATCAGTTTTAGGAGCTATATTACAAACATTTGTGAGATGGTTTTGAAGTAGTGGAATGTATTATTATTTTATGTTACAGTTATCAAATCTTATTATCATTAACTATAAAAGCAGAAATTGTTTGGCGTATAGGGAAGCTGAGGAAGAACAGTAATCTGATTTTTGGTACAAAACTGACAAATTGACACAGCTGAGTGTGTGGGAGCATTGTCGTGGTGAAGGAACCATGAGTTGTCTTGCCACAACTCTGGTCTCTTTTTGCAAATTTTTTCACATAATCATTGTAAAATGCCTTGATAATATGCAACTTGAGGCAAGAATTCAAAATGCACAATTCCATTAAAGTCGAAAAAAGAAGCATGGCTTTGATGTTCGATTGAGACTCATGTGTCTTCTTGGGGTGTGGAGATCCTTTGTCAATCTGTTGTGATTGAAATTTTGTTTCAATATCATAGCCATAAACCCAGCTTTCGTCTCCCGTTATGATCCTTTGCATGAATGTTTCATCATAATGGGCTTGTTCAAGAAGTTGCTGACAAACATCCACTTGATGTTCTTTCTGCTGTTCAGTCATCAAAAGAGGATCAAACTTTGCTGCAACTCGATGCATGTTCAATTTTTCAGTCAAAATATCATGGCATGATCCAATTGAGATGCTAATCTCTTTCACAAGTTCTCTGATTGGTGATTTGCACATTCTAGATCATTAATTTTCTGAATGCGGGAGTCATCAGTTGAAGTCGAAGGCGTTCCTGGTTAAGGGTAATTTTCAATTGACTGACAACTATAAGCTTCATCTCTATAAGCTTGTTTCAAAAGTTGAAACATTTCTGTAAATGTAAACTTTTATGTTGTATAGTTGCTCTTGAAAATTGCACATTACAAAAATCACTACTAACAACACAATCATGTTGCACTCAAATAACAATAACATGAAAAATAAATGAGATATCAACAATCCAAGAAGAACATGGGGTTATAGAGGAGTTTATGTGGAACACAATGCTGCCAACTACACATCATTAAATACCTCTGTTGGCATGTAATTAAAAATGTTTGGTTATTTTCTGAACAGACCTCGTATTACAAAATGTAGGGCACCACTTAATTGAAAAACTCTGAATTTCATTAGTCATTCCAGTTTTAAACATAGTATATCATCCATAAATACTTGTACACAAGCAGTTACAGAAATATACATACAAAAATTTAAAAGATAAAACATTTCTTCATTTAATATAAATAAAGAAAAATAACAGCAACTGCAATATAGAAAAAAGTTTTGTCTTTTTTACAAATTCTCCTTAACTGAACCTCCTGGTTCAAAGGCTCGTATCAAGATATCAATACCTTTCTTCTGAGCAGGCCTGTATAAAACATTTAAATTTCTTAAACTAATTCATAGTTTAGTCAAAAATGTAGTATAAATTACTGTTTAGTAAAAATTGTAGTATAATTAAACATAAAGGAAATAATGAATAGTATGAAAAAAGTTAGAATATTTAACAATTTTTTTTTATAATTACCAATATCATAACCTTTTTCTTGTAACTGCTGATATAATTTGATGCTATACATAATGATATTTCTTTCAGCAATAGGTTTAAATAATCCCAATGTACCAGAACCAAAATATGATGTGCCGCTACAAAGACTACAAAAATAAAGAAAAAAAAACATAATTATCATTATTATTATTACATTATGTTATTTGAAGTAATATGGATATGACGTTACTTCACATGATGGTGATTCCACTTCGATTGAATTTAATAACAAAACTACAATTAACTATTTATTAGGTTATTCATTTTAATTGTGTGTTTTATTGCTACAATAAACAAGATGGTTTTCTTATAAAATACTACCTTTTTTAGTATTACCAAAGGCACCTAGCTGGTAGTGCAATGTATACTTCGAAAAAAAAAAACAGCAGGTCTCTTTCAGTCTGGTATGGTACTTTGTAACTATTTTCTTACAGTTTATATTTTTTTGTGATCTTCATGAATTCAGCAGTGCTGAGTTTGAATATGATAACTAACTTTTAAATTGCATGCAGTTTTGAAGGAGAGAAACATTTTATATAAAATACATTGTAAATGATGTAAGGGCATCAATGAGAATGACTGCTGGAGGTTACTTCGCCTATTAGCAGTGTACTGAGCTAAACTATCTCTCAACCTTTTCTTCCTGTACAATGAAAGGCTAACAGATTGGAAAACATCTGAAACAAGTATTCACTGATAGGCAGATAGAGAGTGTTCTTCTCCTTAACTGAATTAGTTGTATTTTTTTGTTTGCAAGTCAGAAAATACTTCCATAGTTACTGAATTATTTGTGAAGCTAAATATGTCTTGATCTTGATATCATATTTTCATTATATTTGAAATTTGTTGTAAAAAAACAAAACAAAAAGAAAGTGTCTCTATTATCACTAATAAGGAGAGTGCAGCATCTTTACTTCTAATGTAAGGTTGATGACTAAGATAAACTGAAATTCCTTGACAATGTTGCACCTTTGAAAAGTAAAATCAGGTGAAAATGGATGTGAAAGCAACATTATATCAGAAAAAAACAGTCTAGGCTCATTGAAGAAATTCAGAGCAAATCTCTTAAATTCATGAAGAGCAGAGGCTTTTCACTGACTTGTCTTACATTAAGTCTTAAAGCTGTTAATAATACAAACAGACACCCTTCAGTGTTCTTTGCTCATGGAATTCAGAGTAAAGAAACATATAAAAATGTTAAATTACTGCTTAATATAAATTTCATGTACAGAACACCAATGGAAATTATATGCAAACTAGAAGTATAATGGCAATGATTGCTGGGATATAAGAATTTCATAAAAAATTGTGTTATTATATTATAAATTATTCTTGTTTCCTCTATGAAAGAGATAATTGTGAGAGAGATTAATACTATATTTTTAAAGGAATTACTATTCCTAGGAAATAAGTTCTAGGGTAGAATAATAAGGCAAACTGAATGCAATGGTAAAAATACCTTAGGAAAAGTTTGTGGAAATTTCCTTAGAAATACAAAATTGTGTAATTACAGGGAGATCATGTAAGAGTTACTTTCTTCATATCAAATCAATGGGTTTAATATGTCTTCACAAGTTGCATTTCTTGCACGGTAATTTGGATTTCCTTACTGAAAATACTGGAACTGTCTGTGATAAGCACAGACAGAGATTCCACCAAGACATCTCATGTACGGGATAGGCATACTGATGCAAATGGAATCAACAATTTTTTGGTAGATTTCTACTAGAAACTGGTGTGAGAAACATTATCCTAGCCATATAAGAGAGAGATGCCAAAATAGGTTTAACACCACATTCTGTAATTCATAAGTTTCATATCAGACCATTTTTCAACTTTTTCTACCACCATAATTATTTTGAGAATAAAATAAACAATTATTTTTTTTACCTTTCTCTACAAAAAATTATGAGTGGTGTAAGTGTTTGGCTGTTGTATTTTAACAAAGCATACCTAAATTTATGATGATTATAAATTTGATCAAGGAAGAAGAAAAACAATTTTTTTTATCAAGGATTGTTAACAAAAGAAGTTCAATATATTATAAAATTATATAACTAATTGTTATTTCAACCGAAGCTAAAACCCACTACTATCAACAATATCAACTTATTGTAAAAAAGCACGTACAACAAATAATAATTAATTTTAATACAGAAAATCTAACTATTAGATGTGAGATGCATAAAATAAAAAAATAATATTATACAAAATAAAGTAAAAAATGTTGCACAAGATATTAAACAATAAAAAGGAAGATTAACAAAAGGAAAATAATGAATTATCCAAGCATGCCCATGTGGACATGTACAACAGGAAGCTAGAATGGTTGAGTAATAAAGAAATAGATAAATATGTAAATAATATAAAAAATAAGATAACAATAAAATACAAATTAGATTAAATTTAGGTTACATGGAGGAAATTACTTAAGGTTAAACAAAAAAAATCTTTTTTAATTACTTAAAAAATATAGGAACATTAATCTGTAAATATCCAAGAATAGTAAATTATCTATATCACCGAAAATAGTTAGTCTGAGGTAAATCAGACATGCCTCTACACCTTACATCTACACCTACTTTAAGTCTTTATTTAAAACAGATCCATTAACTCAGAATAAATAATCTGTTTTACATAAAAATTATACTTAGCATAAATTAAATATCATTAGCAAATTATTAATTTGCTTAAGAATTAAACTGAACTCTCCTTTTTTACAACTAAAGAGACACATTTTGGTAATATAAGATTAACTGTGATAATGTTTTGTAATCATATCTACATTATTTTGAATAGTAAAAATCTATTTTTCCTAGTTGAACCTTTTACCAAATGATTCAGGACTACCTGAAGCATCCTTGCTTCTGGAGAACTTTGTAAAAATCTAAACAATTTTAAACCATTCAGCAAGGTAAGATGATAATATACATAAGGGCATCCTACAATAACAGATGAACTGATTTTTATTAACAAAGTAATATATATTAAAAAAAAAAACAATATTAAATCTTGGAAAACCAAGTAATTTACTTAAATGTGGTGATTGGCAATGTTCATACTGTAAGCACAGTTGATAAAGATAGTACTTCTTTGCTGGCTTTGATTTAACGACTATACAAATTCACAAAAATTCAAAAGATTTAATATCACCAAGTAGCCAGGGAAAACCTTGGGCTGATGGATTGTAGGCATACATATAATAAAAATCAGCCATCTGTTATAGTAGGATTTCTCTACATATATTATGATCTTACCTTGCATGAATGGTTTAAAATTATTTAAATTTTTATGAAGTTTTCCAGAAGCAAGGATTCTTCAGGCAGTCCTGAATAATTTGGTAGAAGGTTCAACTACGAACCTACAAGATGACAAATGATTAATGAAAGCACATTCATAATCACATTTACATTTTCCTTTAGAATTCAATCTTGAGAGTTAAATAAATCTTGTACTCTTTTAAGATCTTAAACAAAAGTCAAATACAATTCTCTTAGCTGTCCTTTAATTGTTTTAATATAATATATGCCCTAAAGTTATTAAATAAAACAGCATCACAAGTTCTTTTATACCACTTGCAGATTGGTTTTTTCTTCTTATAATAAGGCTTACAGAATCTTGAAGAGACACTCCTGAAATCCAGGGAACAGCTATTTATATTTACTTATTTACTAATAAAACATTTGGATTTTCCAGAAAATACTGATCCATTACAGAATACTAAATCTTATAGAACACTAATCTAATGTGCTAGATCATTATCAAAAAGCCAAGTGTTCTGGAATTAGAAATTAGACATATAATAATTGATAAAGACATATAGGTAATCAGAATGGAAGGTATTAATTCAAATTATAACATTTAAATGATTTCAAACAATAAATAATCTAGTATTTTAATACAAGGGTGAACCAAATTTAAATGGTAATTTTGATATTCTACGCAGCAAGCAGTTCTGAGGAGCTGGATGGCAGAGTAGTGGGGGGGGGGGGTTTAATGTTTGATGTGTTAGAGAGGGGAAACCAGCTTGGTTAACTCCTCTGCTCTGTTCTGTCATCAGTACAGTAATAAGTGAGCAAGAGGTTGCGTCATTTGTTGCACAGTGTACAATCATAAAGTTTTTAACTTATGAAGGTGTTAAACCTGCAGAAATTTTAACTCATTTAAAGGTACAGTTTGGGAACGCTAAACTGTCCCAGAACTGAGTGTATATGTGGGCCAAATAACTAAAGGGTGAGCGAGAAAATGTAGAAAATGAAAGTCATGATCGACGCCCAAGGTTAAGTCTCATAGCTGACAACATCTGTGCCATTTGAGAACTTATCGAAGGTGATGGCCAGTTCGTTGTTGAAGAAATCACATCAGAAGTGGATATCAGCTATGGGAGTGCTCAATCCACTATCACTAATCATCTTGGCTTTAAAAAAATCAGTGCTCGATGGGCTTTGAAGTTGTCTGAAATTCAAAAACAGGTCAGGTTGGAGATCTGTGAGAGACTTCTGAATCGATTTCAGCAAGTGAACATTTTTTGAGGGTACATCGTCACATGTGAAGAGACATTGGTCCATCATTATATTCCAGAATCAAAAATGACAAGTAAGGTGTGGCAAAGGAAGGATAAGGGCTGTCCAGTGACGGCCAAAACCATCTGTCAGCCGGAAAAGTTCTTGCAAGGATTCTTTTTTGATTCAAGATTCATTGATTATTCATTGATTTTCTCCATAATCAGCAAATGAACGAACGAAGGAATGCGACTTACTCAGCTGCTACAGTCAACAAAAGCCACATACCAAAACAAAAGACAGAGTATGCCCATCAGAGATGTATTCTTCTCCATGACAATGCCAGGCCACACACCGCGATTTTGACAAGGGATAAATTAAAAAAAAAATACACTGGAAAACCCCCTTCATCACCCTCCCTACAATTCAGGTTTGTCCCCCTGTGACTATTTTTTCTTCCCGCCCTTGAAAGAATTGCTTGGAAGGGAACAATTCGAAAACAATGAAGATATAAAGAAGTGTGTGCGCAATTGGTTGACAATTAGTCCTAAAAGACTTTATGAACAAGGAATATTCAAGCCTCCAAATTGTTGGCAAAAGTGTGTAGATCATGCAGGAAACTGTATTGAGAAATGATGAAGATATGAATTGTGTATATTATTAATCGATAGATTTATAAAAAAAATTACTGTTTATATTTGATTCACCCTCGTACCATAGTAAAAGAATAAGAAATAAAGAAGTGTTAGGAATAATCAAGATTATTCTAATATTAAAATTTCAATTAGTTTGTGTAATATACTTGTAACTGGCAGCAATTTTCTTTCCAGAAAATTCTTTTGGTGGAGATTTTATTCTCAATTAGGGCCAGAATGAAGATGGTTACCTCCACATGGTGCTGCTGGATAGCCCAAAACTCCTCAGAACGTTTGGTAAGCTAAACATGAAAATTCAAAAGCTTGCAACTGTCTTATTTTGGAAATCACAAGATATTCATGCATCCACTAACAATCATAATAAAGTTGGAAAGTTATTTGCAAAAAACCAATCCGCAGGCAGTATAAATCCGCCTCCCCAAAAAAGTGTGCAACTGGCCATCTCGGATTATTTAGGGCCAGATAAAGAAAATACGAGTAAATTGGAGGACTCTGGAAACTTAGAACAAAAACCAAAATTAAAAGTTAAACTGAATTTTAGAAGGAAATATTTCACAGTATCTTTAAATGTAAATTCACTCTTAAAAATTGGAAAATTAATAGAATTCACCAAGCTGTTAAATAAATTCCAAATCAAATTTTTCATAATTCATAAAACGAGATTCAAAGATGAAAATAATTTTAATTATGAAAATTTTAAAATGAAGCTAGTTAGAAATATAAATGGTCTGAAATTTTTGGAAATAGCCTGTTTAACTGATAAACACTAAATGAATAATTTTATAAATCTTCAGTCCCTAAATAATAGACTATTCTATTATATTTTTTAAATATATGTACCTATTTAATATAAATATCTATTTTCTAAACAGAAATAGACTTTCTATTTTAACTTTAAAATGCAAAAATAAATATTACAATGTAATCAACTGTCATGCTCCGATAAACCAAGACAACTTTACAAATAAAGGAAAGGTAAAATACTGGGAAACTTTAAAAAAAGAAATAAACAAACTGAAAAAAAATATATAAAAATCTTATTAGGGGACTTAATGTGCAGATTGGAAAAGAACACAATTTAATGGAAAATACTTACCCCACAAAAAAAAAATCCAAATTGTAAAAGATTAATAGCAATCTGTAAAACATTTGGCTTAAAATTAATGTCAAGACTAAAGAAAATCTCCAAAAAATGTAAAACATGGAAATGTCCAAACCAAATGCTTGGAGAATTTCAAGTAGATCATGTTGCAATGTCTAAAGGTAACCTAACAGAAATCTTAAATGTAAAAGTAAGAAAATCTAAATTTGATTCAGACCATTATTTGTCCCAAATTAAATTAAAATTTCTCCCAAAATTCAAATTAAAATAAAACCAAAGAAGATTTAAAGATTTAATGTGCAAAAGCTCAACTTAAAAGAAGAAACTGTTGAAAAACTTAAAACAAAATTGCAGGGATCAAAGTTAAAGATTGAAATAAATTTAAAAACAAAATTAGTCAGAAGAGACTTTCTCAAAGTTAAAAAGAAAAAACAAGTTTGGTGGAATAATGTCTGTGAAGATGTTCCTCCAAACAGAGAAAAAAATATGGAAAAATTATAATTATAACCCTACAAAAGAGAACACTGAAATCTGGATAAAATAAAAAAAAATTTCTAAAATCATTTGAAATCAAAAAAGAAATTATGGAAAACACAATGTAAAATTTTGGAAGAAAGTTTTTCTAAAATAATATGAAAATTTTGGAAGAAAGTTTTTCTAAAATAATATGAGAAATTTTTACCAAATTATCAAGTTTTAACCCAATTTGTACTAACTTTAGGAAAGAAAAAGGGGACCTAATAACAAATAATTAAGAAAATCTAATATAATTAGCTAAATATTTTGAAAATCTGTTGAATTGCCCCTTAGGGGAATTACGTCGGGAGGACAGGCTTTATAAGCCTAGCCTTCCGCGGTCGGCCCGTAAAATGGGTTCGATAACGCTGGTTTAACAACGGATTGGAATGCAATTAAATCCGTCCTTAAAACACTAAATAATAATAAACAAAACTTGAAAAAATTAGACCCGCTATTTAAAATTAACCCTTTTAAAAAAAACAAGCCCGATTAGAATGATCCAGCAGCAAGGGACTCTGTCCAGGTTCTGCGATGGAGTAGGGAGTAATAAACTCCTGCCAACTTTGCATTCCATTCCGAATTGCCCCTACCCTAAATAAACCTTTAACTTCCAGAAAAAAAATCGAAACTCCCAAATTTCTCAACCTCCAAACACAGAGGAAATAAAAGACATTATAAATTCAATTAAAAATAATAAAACATACGAGAAGGCAATATAGTTGCAGAAATGCTGAAATGTCAACGATAAACTGAGCGAAAAATTGTAAAGAATCTTTAAAGAAATCTGGCAAACAGAACAAATTACAGAAGATTGGAAAAACACTTTAATACATCCCCTCCAAAAAAAAGGAACATCAACAATACAGAGGAATTTCACTGTTGTCCATCCTGTACAAAGTTTCGTCCAAAATATTGTTAAATAAAATAAAACTGAAAAAAACTTGAGAAAAATAAATTGGACAATATCAAGGTGGGTTTGGACCTGGAAGGAGTTGTTGGGGGAGGCAAATTTTTAATCTATACAGATTTTACTATACTAAAAAATTAAAAACCCAAAATTATAATTTTTATAGATTTGAAGAAAGCTTATGATTCCATCCACAGGGAACCTCTACTTAAAATCCTTGAAGAATTTAAGACAGATCCCAAGACAATGAACATTATAAAAGAAACATTAACACAAAATCAAAAGTGAAACTCTAAGGAGAACTTTCAGAACTATTCAAAATTAAAACTGGTGTAAGGCAAGGATATTATTTTTTTTTTGGGGGGGGGGGGCAAAAAATGCTTTTGCATTATCATCACCCTAGTCAAAATATTAACAAAAGGCTCCTTCTCAGATATTAAAATACTTCACCTTACAGAACCTTGACCCTCAGGGTCCAGGTAAACCCCAGAGCCAACTGAAGGGCTCCTCAGGCCTTCTGAGGCCTACCCAAGAGCCACAAAGCTTGCTTCGCTCACCATTCCCATGTTGCAGGAGACTTGCTTCAGTTGGCAGTCCCTTCAACTCAGAGGGCTTAACCCCTGGACCCCCTGCACTGTTTGTTATCCTCATGATTGTAAGAATAATACTGATAAATAACAATCAAAGTATTGAGGCTTTATAGAAACCTGAAAAAGAAACTAAATTACAAAAGACACAATAATAGTAGCTATAGTTACTAAAGTAAGACGCACCTTTGATGAAAAAAAAATTCATAACTTTTTTTCTTTGCCATGGAGGTAGAAATATAATGAATAAAAGGCAGAAATATAATGAAGTAAAATTTACAACTTCACCTTCCTTGGGAGTGAAGAAATAATTAACATTTTTAGTATTTTAACGTTCATGGGAGCTAGGACCTTGATCTGTGGCTTAAAACCTTCCGTAGTATAATATGAATGTATCCTGAAAATTTGAAAGCATTCGAATGGTTAGTTCTTCAAAAATTTTTGAGATGAAATAAATCTAACAATCTCAGTTATGCCAAGAAACATGGGTAAAACTCTGGTTGAGATTGATCGACAAGTTTTTTGTTTATCCCAAACAAACAAAAAACTTCTTGTTCTTTATATAGTACAGGGCATCCATAGTCTTTCCATGATTACAAAAATTTATTACAGTTATAGCTAGATGTGTAGTTTGTGGCAAACAAAAAAAAATATCAATTTTTTTTACCTTGTCAATAAACTTCAACATGTGCACCTTTTGTTATTCATAGAATGTCCAACTGATAATCAATTTCACACCATGTGCTGGTCAACATTTCTTTGGTAACTCTAGCTACAGCTTCAGTTATTCTCCATCTCAATGTGTCCAGATCAGGTACGGGTGTTGCATAACACCCTTAACATAACCCCCAATAACCTCAGAGGAAAAGTCTAAGGGACTATGTCTGGTGATTGTGGTGGCCAGGGAGTGAGACCATTGTGCCCAATTCACCTGCCATAAAATGATTCATTCAGAAAATCTTGAGCTAGTAATCCCCAATGTGGTGGTGTACCATCCTACTGGAAAACCACCCTAGGTTGCAAGTCATTTAGTTGAGGTGTAGAAAAGTGTTGCAGCATATCCAGGTAAATGTTAGCTGTTATTGATTGCTCAATGAAAAAGAAAGGACCAATGATTCTGTTGTGCATCAAACTGCACCACACATTCATTTTAGGGGAATCTCTAATTTTTTCCCTGGTAAAGTACGGATTTTCTGAGCTCCATATTCTCACATTATGCCTGTTTACTTTCCCTGGGGTGTAGAAGTAGCCTAGTATGAAAAATACATACGCTGCAAGTACTTATTGTCATTATCTCGGTCGCAAAGGTGACCGAGGCTGTAGATGTAGATGTACATCTGACTGTAGATGTTGGAATATCTAAACTTCATATACGTGCAACGCGAAGTTTCTTGTGTAAAATTCCTAGTTCACGAGATGCATGATGGGTAGATTTGAAAGGGTTATGAATGCTTGCTGCACAACCTCAACCTTCTCTTCACTAACGGATGGCCACCCTGTTCGTGGAAGGTTGACTATACTTCCACTCTCCTTAAACTTCGCATATCACGCAATGATACTCTTGCTATCACGTGCTGATCGTTTGTATTCCCTTCTAAAATTTTGCTGTACAGTAATCGGTTATTTCGACTCGTGATACAACACACATTGCGCTTTCTCCTGGATTGATACCATTTTATAAAAAATTGAGTACAGTGATTTCTACTCCGCCTCTACCGGCAACAAACCAATATAAAAAAAACTAGAATAATCTTTTCTTTCTTTTGCCACAAACTGCACAGCTGTAACTGAAATAGTTTTTTTTAAATAAATTTTTGTAATCGTGGAAAAACTTTATGGACACTCTGTAGTATAGATTTTTAATATAAGGTTAAATCTATGATGAAAACTAAGATAAAAATAGGAACAAAACTGAAATATTGAAAGAAATGTAACAATTAGGTTAATGTATGCAATATGAATAACAGAATAATATGAAAACTTATGGCAGGTTAAATCTTATGAAGTATAGTGATTCTTCTTAGAAGTAACAATAAATACCCAGTCCAGTACATTTCTATCATTCCTAGAATGTGATGAATGTCTCTTGGTAATCTAAATTTGTGACGCAAGGCTGCATAACATATGCAGTCTACAAGTATGTGGTGTACAGTCAAGTGGCATCTGCATTGTACACACAGTAGTGTGTTTTCTGTTGACATCAGATGTCCGTGAATAACTCTGGTATGCCCTATCATAATTGGCACAGGGAAGGAAATGGATTGTCTCTATTCCTCTTTAATTGTGGCCTTTAAGACGTTATAAGAGAATGGGAGAAAGAACTTAAAAAGTTAAAATACATGAAAACATACAAATGGGCACTAAAACTAAATTCATAATACAAAAATTCTGGCCTTTGCAGATGATATGGTAATTTTTGTAAGAGATAAAGATGAGGCTAAAATAAAAATTCAAAAACTAAGCGAATGCATAAGCAAAATTGTTCTTAGGTTTTTAATGAGAAAATTGGTTTTTCAATGTCAAAGAGAACAGAGCTCAAACCCTTATAATTTCCAACAACAAAGAAATAAGTAGAGTTAAAAAATTTAAACATTTGGGAGAAATCATAATGGTGAATATGATTGAAAAAAATTAGATGAAGAGTAGAGTACGAAAAATGGAAACTACCTGAAGAATAGAGTAAGAAAAATGGAAACTACCTATCATCTCACAAAGAACATTTACCACAAAAACCCTCTCTCATATAACAACAAATTGAGAAATAAAACTGTATGGAGTAGAATGTCAGCAATTTTCTTCAGAAAAAGAAATAGCAAAAGTAAAAAAAAAGGATTTTAAGAAAAATTTATGGATCAAAATATGAAGATGGAATTTACAAATTGGAAAGTGAAAAAGAAATTTATAAACATATAGAAAAAATTGTGAACTTAATCCAAGAAAGAAGATTACAGTTTTATGGGCATTTATGCAGAATGAACAACCAGGTATTGTCAAAAAAAAAATTTATTTTCTACATAAACAGGGCCACAAAGACCAACTGGTTTAAAGAAATAAAAACAGATTTAAAATCATTAAAGATTTCTAAGGATCTATGCAAAGACAGAGATAAATTTAGAAAAGTGATTCTAGAATCTAAATTTCAACACAGAAGAAAAGAAGGGTGTAAACGTGAATAGATGGATGGAAAAAAGGTGACAGCAACTAAGTGAAAGAATTAAAACTTTTTGGGAAAAGAAAAATAAGTAAAATTTATGTAAACATAATCCGTAGTGGTCAGAATGAAAAGGGGGAAAAATACTTGTATTTATTACACATAATAAAGTACATGTAAGGTGATATAAAATAAAATATCTACATATACAAGTTTTAGAAATTACACAATACAATTTTTGAAATCAAATAAAAAACTAACAAAACTCTGCCTCACATGCTTTTTAATAGAAAACTGATCTTCTGAGAAGTCGCTAGTAACAATGTTATCAATAAAGAAGCACTGTACACACAAAACAAGGTTTTAGCACACTTAATATTTATAATTGACTTAGGCATGATTTAGACCTGTTAAAATCATGCAGCTGAAACTCCATCATGTCAATAATTCTGGCCATTACATAAATCTAGTTCAAATGTTTTAATTAAACATACCAAAGGGATGTAATATGCTTGAAGGAATGATCCTACAGATTATCATCAAGAGAATCAAAAATAGGGAAAAAGAGATTAAGAATGAAGGAAAAGTAAGGATGGAGAAATAGTGTGATGTCAGAGGAACCACAATAAAATGTGTCAAAGAATTCCACTCAGAAGGAAAATCAAGGCTACAAGCAGGCAGTGAGTAACCAGCACTTATACAATCCCATCGAAGACTTGGGCATTTTTAACTTGATACACTTGCACATTAATATAAAAAATTCTGAGCTGATTGTTTAAATAAAACCTGCAACAAAAATTGCATTTCTCTAAAATATGAGAGCCACTCAAAAGTAGGTAGAGTTCTTAAACTCAGCAGTTGTCCTTAATTACATACTATTTGGAAGTACCTGACAGACTTACTAACTGATTTCCTGTCCTCACAATAGTGTTATCTATCAATGGTTACACAGACATACGGGACTTTCTTATGACAAAAAATAAAGTGGGAGAAAGGTATAGTAATGGAAGAGAAGTATTTGAAAAGTATAATGAAAAAATAATAGAAAAGGTGAATAACAATGAAATAAGTGAACAATTAAAACTTAAAAAATAACAGAATCAGATGGGTTTGTCGATTCAAAAAAGTTATAGAGGAATTCCAAGGATATCTTAATACCTAAGATGTAGAAAATATAATATGAGAAAAAGGCCTTTAAGACTTTGGTTGAATGAGGTAGGTACAGATGAAAGTGAAGAGTAATTGTAAAGGATGGGATAAGATGAGGAGTTACAAAGAAAGAACCAATGAGAGTAGCGTGATCGATGGTGATGGTGAGACTTAGAATGATGAGTGTTACATATAGGAATTTGATCTGAATGTATATACTCCTAATTTCTTTTAGAAATTAATTCCAATAAATAATTTTATTTTTAAATTATTTATACTGAGCCAATCAAATAATAAACTAAAAGTTGTATCATAATTACCTCCCTTGTTCAAGTACCACAATATCTCTCCATCCATTCTCTGTGAGATGATATGCAACTGAGTTTGCTACAGCTCCTGCTCCACATATAACCACCTGTGCTTGTGTAGGTAATGTTAACCCATCTGCAGTTGCAAGTTCTCTTCTTAACTCTCTCAATCCTGACAAAATTCGCCAATCTATCCACTTTTTGAGTCTCATTGTGAAACAATTTTTCACTTTAGCACTGTGCTGCACAAAATGAAATAAAATAAAAAAGTAAATACTTTGTGATTTGACATTTACATTTAAATGTTTACACAATGTAGCAAGTGAATGTATGCTATATAAAAAGTGAATTTATTGAAAATTTGGTTACAGGCAATTATATTTTTTAATTTTCTAAAAAAAAAAAATACATTCATTATTTTTAAGCCAAATTTAAAGGAAGTGCATGTTAGAAGATTTAGTCAATTTTCTATGGCTACATGAAGTAAATAATCACTACAAGGGTAATGAGAGAGATACCCTTCTCCTTGAAGAGAGCTTACAGAAGCAGTTGCTGAGAAAACCAAAAGTTTTGTCATAAACACTCTTTTTGATGGCTAACCTATATTACCCAACAAACATTAGAAAAAAATGCCTTAATATACAAAATTTTACGTAATTTTATCATCAACCTGTCTCTACATCCAACTGTTACTGAATGAGACTGCAGATCGTAGACCTCATAAAGACATAAACTAGAAACAAAATTAACTGATATTACAATTTTAAATATATTTAAAATAATAAATAAATAAACATATATTTGGAGACAATAAGGGAAATGTGGTAACAAAGATGGTACACCAATATATAATACGAAAGGTAAAGTCGATAGATGGGTGGAATATATTGAAGAGTTATACGGAGGAAATGAATTAGAAAATGGTGTTATAGAGGAAGAAGAGGAAGTTGAGGAGGATGAAATGGGAGAAACAATACCGAGATCTGAATTTAAGAGAGCATTAAAAGATTTAAATGGCAGAAAGGCTCCTGGAATAGACGGAATACCTGTAGAATTACTGCGCAGTGCAGGTGAGGAAGCGATTGAGACTTCAAAAAAAGTGTTATAGTTATGATACCAAAGAAAGCAGGGGCAGATAAATGTGAAGAATACAGAACAATTAGTTTAACTAGTCATGCATCAAAAATCTTAACTAGAATTTTATACAGAAGAATTGAGAGGAGAGTGGAAGAAGTGTTAGGAGAAGACCAATTTGGTTTCAGGAAAAGTATAGGGACAAGGGAAGCAATTTTAGGCCTCAGATTAATAGTAGAAGGAAGATTAAAGAAAAACAAACCAACATACTTGGCGTTTATAGACCTTGAAAAGGCTTTCGATAACGTAGACTGGAATAAAATGTTCAGCATTTTAAAAAAATTAGGGTTCAAATACAGAGATAGAAGAACAATTGCTAACATGTACAGGAACCAAACAGCAACAATAACAATTGAAGAACATAAGAAAGAAGCCCTAATAAGAAAGGGAGTCCGACAAGGATGTTCCCTATCGCCGTTACTTTTTAATCTTTACATGGAACTAGCAGTTAATGATGTTAAAGAACAATTTCGATTCGGAGTAACAGTACAAGGTGAAAAGATAAAGATGCTACGATTTGCTGATGATATAGTGATTCTAGCCGAGAGTAAAAAGGATTTAGAAGAAACAATGAACGGCATAGATGAAGTCCTACGAAAAAACTATCTGTAGTAGAAATAACAAAGATGGACCACTGAATGTGAAAATAGGAGGAGAAAAGATTATGGAGGTAGAATAATTTTGTTATTTGGGAAGTAAAATTACTAAAGATGGACGAAGCAGGAGCGATATAAAATGCCGAATAGCACAAGCTAAACGAGCCTTCAGTAAGAAATATAATTTGTTTACATCAAAAATGAATTTAAATGTCAGGAAAAGATTTTTGAAAGTGTATGTTTGGAGTGTCGCTTTATATGGAAGTGAAACTTGGGCAATCAGAGTATCTGAGAAGAAAAGATTAGAAGCTTTTGAAATGTGGTGCTATAGGAGAATGTTAAAAATCAGATGGGTGGATAAAGTGACAAATGAATAGGTATTGCGGCAAATAGATGAAGAAAGTAGCATTTGGAAAAATATAGTTAAAAGAAGAGACAGACTTATAGGCCACATACTAAGGCATCCTGGAATAGTCGCTTTAATATTGGAAGGACAGGTAGAAGGGAAAAATTGTGTAGGCAGGCCACGCTTGGAGTAGTAAAACAAATTGTTGGGGATGTAGGATGTAGAGGGTATACTGAAATGAAACGACTAGCACTAATAGGGAATCTTGGAGAGCTGCATCAAACCAGTCAAATGACTGAAGACAAAAAAAAAAAAAGAAAAAAAAAGGGAAATGTATTCATCAAATTGAGGCATTAGAAGTTTTGTGTGGTGTTAACATTATTGAATGCAGATTATGTACTACTACAAGATGTAGAATAAATGCTATATGAGCAGAAAAATACCTTTATCAGCAAAAGGTTGTAAACAAATCTGGAAATTAGGAGACCTAAGGCTTGTGTGATGACACAACATTGTGCAATGGATGATAATGTGTTGAAAGACGTATAATAAATGCTGTGTTCTAGGAAGACATACACAAAGTCATGCAATAATGAACTGGATATTTGTTTGGGGTATGGAAGAGCTGGAATTATAACACAACACAAGTGAGGCTATTTATTAACTACCAAACTATGTAATAAGCATAGAGATGAGTTTGATTTCTCTTTTTTTTATTAAAAAACGTTAATTCAGTTGGGGTTGCCTGATTCGAGTGCTGTAAAAAATGAATAAATAATTGCAAAATGTGTGCCTTCTGATGCAATCATAGTAACATTAAAATTAATTGTTTACGTACATAAAATTTTGTTTTGAAATCTAAAAAGATCTACAGACCTGTGATAGACACTTCTGTACAGAGATCACTCAAGGGTAAATTTTTCGAAAATATTCACAAGAATCATTCGCAAAAAATTGTGCAACACATTTTCAGCAACGTTACTTTACGTAATTCATTTTGTCGAGTAAAACGAAGCACATCACTTATTTTAATCGAGTACCTCGTACAATTAAAATAAACCTATGCCAGGATTGCTGGTTGTGTACAATGAATACACAATAACAATCACGAAAGTGAACATTTTAATATCTACGACTGAGTAGTAAATTTTCGATTGTGCAAATAATACAACCAAATCAATTCCGTATAGAAGATGCTAATTGAAAATTCAACTTACCCACGTTTACGTCCGAACTATGTATCGATTCGTACTGGATTAAACGAGAAGTATAACAACATAAGAATTTTTATAGGTAAATTACTTGGCAACATTAATTATGGTTCATTTACTTTGTAATACAGTAATGTCAGTTGAATTCGATCATTCGAGAGGCAAGTTGTAGCAGTCGAGAGTGAAACACGAACAGCTGTCTTAAAGTAACCTTATTAGTTTGGAGGTTATAGACTAGGGTAATAAAACGTTTCTTGTAACTATTTTAAAAATAGTTTTTTCCAGTTGTAATGTATATTAATAAAATTCCTTCATCTTTGCTGGTAAGTGGAGTACCCAACTATTTAGTGTATTATTCAGTCTATTGTATTTTTTTTATTATCCCCGAATTGTTTTGTTTTCGCTTGAAATAGTGGTACAGTTAATATGAAAAGTCATATATATTGTGTTGTATACCGATTGGTAACTGGAATCATACGACTAGTTTATATGAAATAAAGATGAAGTGTAGAATTGTAAATATTGGTTAATTTTCCACCTGCTATTTGAGAACTATGATTTACGATATTGTTGGCCTTGATTGTCGGAATTGAAATTTACCAAGTAATTGTAAATTTAGTTTGATAAACATTTCACTCAATTTAAAACCATTATACCGTTCACCAGAATAGCTTACTGTATAGCGAATATCATTACTTTTAAAGAAGTAAGCTAGCAACTACTAGTTAGTGCTTGTTATATAGTAATTTTATTGTCATAACCATAATAAACTGGTATAGGTATTATAATGCTAAAAAATAACATACTCCTTATATTGAGGAGTGCGTGCATTTTGTATTCAGGGAAGTATTAACATTAAAAAAAATTACTTGAAATTAAAAAATTTTAATTTGATAAAAAAAAACCTTTTGTAGTCCCTACAGCCACTTCTGGGCTAAATAATATCAGAAACCTTATTTTCATTAATAATAATAAAAAATTCTATTTGGTAGAAGATTTACATAACTTAATAATAATTGGATGTTTATTTGTAATGTTCTGGTTGTTACATTGCTTCCCTTTAGGTGGCAACTGACTTGTAATGTGATATTCATGGTGAGCATTACAATACTGGCATAAGTATAACTTAATTATAATACATGTGTGAAGGCACTGTTGGCTGTCAGCTTAATAAATTGAGGCATTCAGAGAATCATGTGACTTAAAACTGTTGCAGAGGGATTTGTGGAAAAAATGAGTAGTGGAGAATGATTATTTGACTGGAAAGTTCAGACACTGGTGCCACTCATTTTCATTGGCTACTGATTGCTCATGTTACATTACATTATTTTCATCATTTTTACTAGTTGATCACTCTCTTTAGATTCACAGAAATATACTAGTCTATTACTTTGTTTTATAGTGGAATCTGGAAGTGCTTTCAGTTCCCCTTGTAAAATCGTTTAAAAGGAGTATAAGTGTTTTATTTTTTTTTTAATTCAGATAAATAAAACTTTTAATAACAGATTCCTTTAGAAAATGTTTAACAGTCTCTCTAGAATGATCAGTTTTAGATGTCATAAATAATTATGCCGTTTTATTTAAGGCTCTTAAATCATTTCTTATTTTATTTATAAAGTCTAAAATGCTGAAAAATATTTTTAATTAAGGTATCAACACTAATTTTTGCTAATTTTCCTGCTGTAATTCTACCTGCCGAGTTTTAACAATTGCAATTGTCCTTAAATTAAATTTATAGGATTGTTTGATATTCTGATAACAGAGGTAACCTATTTTTAACTTATGAGATGCATGCAACTGTTGACAACTAGTGGTAAAACTGCAATTTCCTGACAGTGGGTTCATCTGCCTCAAATTCTACAACCAGTTCCACTAGCAAGTGTAGGCCATGCCCAGAGTAAGCATGTTTAATATTCCAGTATTATTTTGATATCACTTGTTGGTATGTAGATGTTGGTATGCTAGATATTTTGTTTTACTTACACAATAAGATAGATGATTTAATGAAGTTCATTAAAGACAAGGATAATCTAATTATAGTTAGTGATTTCAACGCATCAGTCGGTGAAAGCACTAAATGAAAATGGATGGGCAAATTTGGATTAGGAAAGATTAATGCCAGAGGTGAAAAACTGCTAGATTTCTGTGAACAGTATTAACACATGCTTTGAAATGCCCAAAAGAAGAAGGTATACTTGGACAATGCCAAGAGATGGCAGGAGATACCAGATAGACCATATTCTGGTTAAGGATAGGTATGAAAACCAAATAAAGTCTAGTCATTTGTATCCTGGATATGACATAGATTGTGATCATGTCCTTGTGATAGAAGAGTGTGACATTAGATTTTGGAAATACAAAAGAACTAGCCAGCATAAATGGTGTGCAGGAAAACTCAAGGAAGAGGAAATAGTTAAGGAGCTGGAAACAATGACAGATGATGATCAGCAGAGTAAAAGGATGGGAAGGAATGAAAGAAACCATAACAGTAACGGCTAAGGAAATAATAGGGCTAAACAAGTTAGAACCAAGGAAACCATGGATGACCAAAGAAATTGGACCTCATTGAAGAGCGAAACAAGTTAAGAGGAAAAGACCTGGAGAAGTACAAAAGGATAAGGAACATGATTACTCAAAAATGCATACTGGAAAAAGAAAGGTGGATGCAAGACAGAAATGAGGAGATTCAGAAAGACCTAGAAAGAGGAAACCCTGACAGAGCTTACTCTAGCATTAAGTCAATGATGTTAAAATGGAGAATGGAAACAATTATGGTAAGGAATAAAAATGGGGATCTTCTCTTTGATTTAGATGATGTAGGTGAGAGATGAAAAGAATATATTGAGGAGCTATATGAAGGAAAGGATATTGTTAACAGTAGAGAATATCTGGGAGATGAAAATAAGGTGGATAAAGACATGATGGGACCACCTGTATCTAAGGAAGAATTTGTCAACATCTTGAATAACCTGAATAATGGCAAAGCAACAGGCACAGATATATCATCCTGGCAGAAATATTAAAAGAATTAGGAGAGTCAATAAAGAAGTGTTTGTATAGGCTTATCAAATGTTACTATGAAGAGGGAATGATACCGCCCGCTAGATTTTATAAATAGCAAAACTGTAATAATTCCTAAGAAGAGAAATTCAATGGATTGCACCAATTACAGAACAATCTCTTTGTTATCCCACACTTCAAAGATAATGCTAAAAATTGTTAAAAGCTGAATAAAAGGGAAAATTGAGGCAAATTTGGGAGAGGACCAGTTCGGTTTCAGATCTTGGAAGGGAACTAGAGAGGTGTACTAGTGGTAAGAGTGTTATTGTAGAGAAGAATTGGGGTTAATAGGAAGACTTTTTTGACGTTTGTAGACTTAGAAAAAGCCTTTGACAAGGTGGATTAGGAATTGCTATTTCAAACAATGAGGGAAATAAAGCTCGACTAAGGGATAGAAGATTAATTATGAATCTGTATAAAATACAGAAAACTGAGATTGAAATCAATGGCTTAGAGGCCAAAACACGAAGGGAAGTCAGTCAAGGTTGCCAACTGTCACCATTTCTGTTTAATTTGTTTAATGAAAAAGCTGTTGTAGAAATGAAAGAAAAAACAAAAGGAATCAGGATTAATGGAAAATCCATACATTGTATCCACTTTGCAGATGATATTAGCAGAAACAGCAAGAGGAATGAAGATTATGTCAGAAACACTCTCTAAAGTACTAACAAAATTTAAACTGTAAATTAATAAGGAGAAGACTAAGATTATGACTGTAGGAAATACAAAGGAAGGTTCAAGGGTTGATATTAAATTAGAAGGTACTGTTGTAGATAAGGTTGACAGTTTTTGTTATTTGGGAAGCACCATTGCTAGCAATAATAAATGTACCATAGAAGTAAAAAGAAGAATAGCACTGACAAAACAAGCTTTCCAGGATAAAAAGAATATACTAACTGATAATCATATAAATATGCAAATAAGGAAACAGTTCGCTAAAACTTATGTCTGGAGTGTTCTAACTGATGGGTGTGAAACATGGATGCTTGGGAAAGCAGAAAGAAGACTGAAAGTAATTGAAATGTGTATTTGGAGGAGAATAGCAAGAACAAGCTGGGTGGATAGGAAAAGAAATGATCAAGTGTTAGCAGAAGTGAGTGGGAAGTCCTTGCTAAATGCTATACGAAGAAGAAGAGCGAAATTTATAGGACATGCAATACAACATGACCAGTTCTTGACAGATATATTTGAGGGCAAGGTTTTGGGTAAAAAACCTAGAGGTAGACTGAGAGCAATCATCATCAATAATGTTAAAGAGGAGATGGGTCTTGGTTCATATAATGACTTGAAGAGAGAAGCGGAAATGAGAGTGATGTGGCTAAATCGACAAGGCGTAGCCTTTAGTGAATGATAATGATACTATGAGAGCCATTTGGAAAATTTCAGGCTTGACAAAGAAAATAAGATTTTTTTAAAATCTTCTTTTATTTTTCAACATAGTCACTTTGCAGTTCAGTACATTTAAACTATTGACCTTCCAACTTTTTAATACCCACAATATAATGCAATTTGTCCAACTCTACAAAATAAGTGGGTGTCTCAGCTGTGACATCATTATTTAAAGTGAATCTTCATCCAGCAACATTTTTTCAGGTTTAAGAAGTAATCAAAGGAAGCCAAAGGGTAGTGAATTCAGCACACATGGAAGCACTTCAAAGCTTAGGCCATGGAGTTCTGCCACAACTGAGTTGTGTGTGGTGTCATATTATGGTGGTGAAAGAACAATTTTTTGTAACCATGTGAAAGTTTGGTATGAATAGAACCTCTCAATCAGTCCAGGGGAAGTTAATCTTCCTGATAATGGTCTTCCCTTTTTCAAATAATCTATGATCACCTCACCACAAGAATCCAAAAAATCCATAGCCATGACTTTTCCTATAAATCAAAGTGTTTTTGCTTTTTTTGGTGCACTTTCATTTGCTTCCACACACTGTTCGGTCTCTTGCGTTTAATAGTGAATCCATGTTTTATCTATTGTTATAAAACGTTGAAAAAACTCAGCACAATCACATTTAAATAACTCTACACATCCTTTAGAAGTGTTTGGACAAATGTGTTTTTGATCAGTTGTTAATAAACATGGTACCAATCAAGCAGAAAGTTTTTTCCATACCCAAAACATTGTTTAAATGTAGTGAATATGATTTATCAAGATGTTTGCAATATCAGCAAGCTCACGCACCTTCATGTGGCAATCATTTAATCTGGCATTGTGAATTTTTGTTATGATTTTGTCGGTCAAAGCAGTTTTCAGGTGTCCTGAGTATTGATTATTTTGATCATGTTCTGAACACACTTAAATTTAGTAGCCCATTTTTTTTTTACCTTTGAAAGTGAAGGGTAAGAATCCTTAAAAAGTAAGAATCATTTTAGGTGTCAAACAATTTGTTTGACACCTTTTAAAACAAATTATTTATTAACAGCTTGAACATCAAATCAAAGAAAATGTCAAAGCTTGTTTGTTTACTTAATCACCACAAACAAGCAATTAAATGGATGAATCTAAAACTTTGTAGTATGCTATCTAAAGAATCATATTTGAAATTGTAATAATTTCAAATTTTAAAGCTAAAGCCTCTTTACTTTGGTAAGTTATGTCATGTTTTAACTGTTTCTTTTTAGTAAAAAGAAAAAAATTGTATCTTCCATAACAGTAAACTTTTTTAAATTATCTGATTTTTGTTTTCAGAAAAGTAGATCAAGCATAGTGAAAATTAGGAGGTTGTTTAGCGATAAAGTTATTGATTCATCATTTCCAAACCCTCCTGGGTTGAGTAATAGAGTTATAAAACCACCATCAGGGAGTATGTTTAATTTTTTTTCTGGATAAATTATTATTAAATTTTTAAGAATCTAGTTTCAGATATTCTTAATCTGAGACTGTTATTGTAGTTGATTGTAGCTTTTAAAAATAATTGGTTATAAATGTGTACTTCTGGTAATTGTTATTTAGTTACCGTTTTGTTTAATTTTAAGATTTCATGTCTGGTTTAGTTATAAAAAGTTATAAAATGAACCTGTCAAGTAAAATTCATAACTTTGTGAAGTATGTACTCATGTGTAAATTTCAATCAAAAAATGAACTATAATTAAACATTACACCCCCCCTCTCTCTCTCTCTCTGTGCATGTGTGTGTTACATGCATGTGGACCATGCATGTGCACATGTGTCTGCATTTGAATATATAATTGTACCTGGTGATTACTTAAAGTGGTATAATAATGAATTAGAAGTACAATTTTGTTAAATTTTTCAGTTTAGTTTTTATTCTATAAGATCATCCTTAGCAAAGAAATATTGTTAACACAATTTGAAAAATTCAAACTCTTATCAACCTTGAACTTGTAAAAACGATTAGGAGGTTTGTGCAATAAATTTTACACATTATGAGATTTATCGATTTTTAAGATATTTGAGGATTGTATGTAAAAAAAAATACTTGAGTCAAAATCAGTTGATAACAGCAGCTACATGTAGGTATTTGTTAGTATCAACTTTTCCTGTGCCAAAACTAAGGAAGGCAACTTATGTATGACAAAATTGATTGTACAAATTGATGTTTACAAATTCATTGTAGACAAAATTGTTAGTGTATGAATATAAGCCACAGTTTTCTCTTAACTTAGACTGAATCACAAAATTTTGTTTTTAAAAAAAATTTATTTCATGGATTTGTATGTTCTATCAGTGTGATTGTATAATCAGTGTAAGTTATATATAAGTACAATATTTTATTGTGTACAACACACCCTCATGTAAGATATTGAAATAAATTAACGTATAAATGAATGCTTTTGTTAAATTTAAAATTATTTTTTTAAAATAAAAATAAAAATTGTTTTACAATATTACATTTTTAGTAAATATAGCAGATTATATTGATTGATAGTACTCATGTAGCTAGTTCAAATTCGCAAAAAGTTCATGTAATAGACACAGAAGTAACTGAGTACACATAATAGAGTGATACAAAATGTTAATGGAAATATGAAACAAAACATGAGTCCACAGTAGTTACAGCAAATTATTATTAAAAGTAATTAAAATGCATTTAAATCTAAAGCTGGATGTCATACTTTTCTTTTTCCTGTTTAGCCTCCGGTAACTACCGTTCAGATAATACTTCAGAGGATGAATGAGGATGATATGTATGAGTGTAAATGAAGTGTAGTCTTGTACATTCTCAGTTCGACCATTTCTGAGATGTGTGGTTAATTGAAACCCAACCACCAAAGAACACCGATATCCACGATCTAGTATTCAAGTCCGCGTAAAAATAACTGGCTTTACTAGGACTTGAACGCTGGAACTCTCAACTTCCAAATCAGCTGATTTGGGAAGACGCGTTCACCACTAGACCAACCTGGTGGGTTTGGATGTCATACTTGTTTTTAATCTTCATCACTCTTGGAATTTTCTCTTTCAAATTTGTTATCCTGTGTGGTATAATCTTCATTTCTGTCAATGCTATTATAAACACAGCATTTTTTCAAAAATAGTTGACTATCTATAAAGTAGTCCAAAACAAACGAAAAAGAAATCAGATGTCCCCAAATCAAAGACTGATGCACAACCTAAGAATGAGCCTTTGACCAATCAAAGGTAAAGGAAAGAGAAGCTAAACTACTGAAGAAGTCTGAACAAAATGCAATTTTTGAAATTGAATTTTGAAAACAAAATGCAAAAATCTGAATAAAAAGCAATCTGAACAAAAAACAATTTTTCTGATGATAAAAATTGAAATACAGAGTATCCCCACCCAGGGAACTGAGAAGCCTGAAGTAAAAATACTAGAGAAAGAAGATTGTGAAAGATCAACAATGGAGCCTCCTAAAGCATTGAGGACTAAATGAGAGGGTGAGCACTTCAGCTGCTCCACATGCTTTAGTGGGGAATGCTTCAAGTCTTGACTCTGATGCATTGTTGACTGCATCATCGGAGCTGGTTTAGTCTGATGCCGGCAGCAAGACATACTATGATATTTACTGCGGAGAATCAGAATATTCCATACCTGAGACCTCAGACACCTTGGAATTTGACATTAAGGCCTTCAGAAAGATGAAAAAAAGGATGAAAAAAAGGATCACTTAAGGGTAAACCTAGGTGATATAATTTAAAAAAGAGATATTTTTTATATGAGTTTGATGAATTTTAATAAAAGGATGTGTTTTTTTATTTTTTGTGTGACATTGATTTTGTTTTGATAGTTTTTGGTATGGGTTTTTTAATATCCTTTGACAAGTCTTTTTCTGGATGATCTGTTTACAAGACTATCTTATGACTGTGGCTAGTGTTCTGGAAGGTAAAGATATTCTTTTTCTTTAAAAAAAAAGTGTGTTTCAATCATTGAAATACCTTGGTGAAAGCTTTTACCATGCTCATCACTTACACTGCCAAGGATAGGTGGAAAAAATCCATGCAACTGTAACGTGTGTATTTTTAGAAAAACATTGATCCTAGCTTTTTTTTCAGTTTTCAGTTCATTCACCAATTCTACAGATTTCTCAACCTAATTTTTTTATCAGGAATGATTTAACAATATTTTGAAATGATGCACATCCTGCTTTCTCAGATTCAATCAAATTCCTCCCAGTAATGTTGAATCCTTCATTTTGCTTACACATCTGTGGTCTAACAAGTATTCCTTTTTTCATTTTTGCCTCGCTGATCCTGGGAAACTTGCTCTTAAGATATAAGAAAATGTGGTCATTTTGATCTATTACTTTGACAAAATGTTTCTTCAAACATTGTTCCATTCTCAAAAGAGTGAACAGTTACTGTTCACTCTTTTCTCAAAAGTTCACTCTGTTCTCAAAAGAGTGAACAGTAACTGTTCACTCTTTTGAGAATGTATAACCAAACTGCTGTTGTAATAAAAATGGCTACCATCTTTAGGTCTCCACACATGTGCCAAGAATACTTTTCATAATATATCATTGCCAGTAAAAAATGTCATATTGTTATATATCTCCTTCATTTGTGCTGTATATTTGATGTACATTTTGAAGGAACACTGCTTTCAAACTCATTTTAGAAGAATCTACAAACGAGCCTTTGTTTTCTGTGGTAAAATATAACAATCTGTCTTAGTGGTTTTCAGGCTTTCTCCATATCGTAGGAATAACAAAAGGCATATGTCATGGCTTTCTTCTTAGCCAGTTCATTAGTAAAGACACACAAGAATTACTGCAGATATGAGGGGCCCAAGACTTGCCCTGATCTCCTATTTTGTATCCAAAATAGAATTAATATGATTTTTATTAGTGAAGTTTATAAAAAATGAACCTCTTTAGATAAATTTTGAGGTAATATTTGAATTCAGAGTCAAAAACTAATTAAGAATAAGCAAACAGTATCTGTGTAACATAACTCTTACAGATCAGTGTAATTTAATAGATTTATTAAACTTTAACAAAATGTTTTATTAAACTCTATTTTTTGTGAAATTAACTTCATGCCCTTACAAAAAAGTTCTAACTAATGTTTAATCAAAACTGTGTTGAACCAGGTTTATGAGTAAAACTATATATGAAAAATGAGAGATTAGTGTACTCTCTTTTCTGATTGTATAAACATTTGATATTACTATACTAATTAGCATTATATTTCTCATTTTCTGTATCTCTTGTGTATTTTAGCTTATAATTTTATTTTATGATTTTGCTATATTATGCCATGCAATTATTGATGACATCTAAAATAAAATTTTATGTTATTCTATTTTAGAAATTGGTCCAGGAGCATCAAAGGATGGTGAATATAAAAATCCTGAATACTTTTCATACCATCGAACATCCTATTTTGAAGCTGAAATTGAAATGGCAAAATATAGACTTCCTCAACCTTCACCTTTTAAGAAAGAATCATAATTAAAGAAGAGAATGTCTGAGTGATTCTTTAGTTGTTTGATATACATACGTAAATGCTATTTATGGTTCATTAGTTTAGTGCATTATTTATTTAGAAATAATGTAATTGTTATTGCACTATTGTTGAGTTTTTATAAATCTGCTGTCTGTAAACTTGTAAATAAATAGTTTTGTTTATAACTAATATTGTTATTTTATTTATAATGTTCTGTAATCTTTTTAAAGTCTGTGTTTTATAGTTTGTTATTGTTAAAAATTCTGGATTAACATTGCTTTATACAATGTAAGTGCATTATAGAATTTGCAGTTGGAATCAAAAAATATGTAACTTTTTTTAAGAAATTTAATTTCTTCCATTGTAAAGAAAAGTTATGTTTAGTAAGTTTACTTTTAATTATGATCATTAAAAATTTGATACACTGTTCAATCTTTGCATTTTGACACTTAAGGAACCCAAAAAATACAAAAACTGGATGTAAATGTTAGCATGTATGTGTGATGTTTCACACCTTATATTTCCAGAACTACTTGACCGATTGTGACCAAAGTGGGTCAGATTACTGACCAACTTTTGTCATAGAGCAAGGTCACCCTCAGTATCTTGAGATTTCGCCAAATTAAGGTCATTTTTTTCTTAGGCACATTTGTTAAAATTAAAAAATAATATTTCCAAAAAAGATTTTGCAAAATTGCACCTCCACTACTACCCCAAAAAATGCTCTAAATAAATTAGTTGCTAAGTGGGTATAATGTGTAATGTATTTCGCCTAATTAAGGTCTTCTTTGTTTTTAGGCACATTTGTTAATAATTAAAAAATAATATTTCAAAAAAAAATTTGCAAAATCCCATCACCACCCTAAACAATTCTATAAATAAACTACTGGGTATAGTGTGTCATTAGTATCCACTCTCACCACAAGGAGTGCTAATGTAGCACTGAGGTACAGCTGCTGTAGTCATCTGCTATATTGTAACGTCACAGGTGAGTGGTAGAATTAAATAAATTAATAATATTTAAAGTGTAAAAAAGTATTTAAAGTGGCTGCTAGTACTGCCACACCTGTACAAATGAAATATGGTATGCTTGCACGCTGTACTTAGAATCATTAAATTAATTAAAAATAAAAAAATATTACATTTAAATAAAATGATAAATATTTTAATTTGTGTGTGTAAGCCATGCATCAGGAAAAAGTTGTGTGGCAGGAAAGTCCTGCAACTGTTTTTATTTTTTGAAAATTACTTCATTTAATAAGTCAACCTAAAATGTGTTTTTCATTTAATTCTAGAATATGAAGTCCGTTGTTCATTTGTAATAAGTGTTGATCAATAGTCTGCAGTTAGGTTTGGGTCTCATTTTCCTTGGGAGCAAATTTCCATCATTGATATTTACTTGTTTACCTAGTGGAAGTGTTCACTGTGTTTGTTTCTTATATTTTCAAGATTTTATGAAAAAAACATTCAAATATAAATAAAAAACCATTTTTAAAGTATACTGTATTGTACTATTTACAAAGTATTTGTCCATTTATTCGAAATAAAACATGATAAACACTAAGGTAGACTATTAATGAAGTCATTAACAAATTAAGAGCAGTTAAGAATTTTTACAAACAAATGAACTGTGCTATTAATGAGTGATATTAAATAAAAATCTTAAATAGTTACTTATTCATAAACTAGCATGTTGTAAAAATAAATTATTTTGAAAAAGCTGCAGAAATGTTGATTTGAACAATTTGTATTTATCTTGTAACATGTTGTTGCAAGCTGTAAATGAATGAAGCCATAAGATAAATTCTGAACTGATATTCAGATTCAGCATTTAAAAAATATATGAGAATTAGCTCCCTCTATGAATCGTGAGACCTTGCCGATGACGAGGAGGCTTGAGTGCTCAGTTAAATGGAGTAGCTGGACCGAAGGTGCAACCATATCGAAGAGGTATCTGTTGAAAGCCAGGCTAAGGAATGATTCCTGAAAGAGGGCAGCAGCTCTTTCAGTAGTTGTTAATGGCATAGGTCAGGAGGACTTAAACGGCCATAACAACATCACTCCGTCTTCTGAGTACTGTGCAGTTGAAAGCAATGGAAACTACAGCTGCTTTTTTCCAAGAAAATGTAACTCTCTGCATTTTCATAAAACAAAGATGGAGGCACCTTCCTTGGTAAAATATTTTGGCGGTAAACTAGTCCCCAGTTGGGATCTAATAATGTGTTAAACAAAGATGGTACACCGATTTATAATACGAAAGGAAAGGTCATTAGGTGGTTGGAATATATTGAAGAGTTATACAGAGGAAATGAATTAGAAAATGGTGTTATAGAGGAAGAAGAGGATGAAAGGGGAGAAACAATACTGAGATCTGAATTTAAGAGAGCATTAAAAGATTTGAATGGCAGTAAGGCTCCTGGAATAGACGGCATACCTGTAGAATTACTGCGCAGTGCAGGTGAGGAAGCGATTGATAGATTATACAAACTGACGTGTAATATTTATGAGAAAGGTTCTGTCAAGACTTCAAAAAGAGTGTTATAAGTCATGATACCAAAGAAAGCAGCAGCAGATAAATGTGAAGAATACAGAACAATTAGTTTAACTAGCCATGTATCAAAAATCTTAACTAGAATTCTGTACAGAAGAATTGACAGTAGAGTGGAAGAAGTGTTAGAAGACCAATTTGGTTTCAGGAAAATATAGGGACAAGAGAAGCAATTTTAGCGCTCAGATTAATAGTAGTAGGAAGATTAAAGAAAAATAAACCAACATACTTGGCATTTACAGACCTAGAAAAGGCATTCAATAACGTAGACTAGATTAAAATGTTCAGCATTTTAAAAAAATTGGGGTTCAATTACAGAGATAGAAGAACAATTGCTAACATTTACAGAAACCGAACAGCAACAGTAATAATTGAAGTACATAAGAAATAAGCCGTCATAAAAAATGATGTCCGACAAGGATGTTCCATATTCCCGTTACATTTAATTTTTACATAGAACTAGCAGTTAATGATGTAAAAGAACAGGTTTAGAACAGTACAAGGTGAAAAAATAAAGATGCTACGATTTGCTGATGATATAGTAATTTTTGCTGAAAGTAAAAAAGATTTAGAAGAAACAATAAACGGTATGGATGAAGTCCTACACAAGAACTACCGCATGAAAATAAACAAGAACAAAACGAAAGTAATGAAAAGTAGTAGAAATAATGAAGATGGATCACTGAATGTAAAAATAAGAAGAGAAAAAAGATTATGGAGGTAGAAGAACTTTGTTATTTGGGAAGTAGAATTATTAAAAATGGAGGAAACAGGAGCGACATAAAATGCTGAATAGCACAAGCTAAACGAGCCTTCAGTCAGAAATATAATTTGTTTACATCAAAAATTAATTTAAAGGTCTGGAAAAGATTTTTAAAAGTTTATGTTTGGAGCGTAGCTTTATATGGAAGTGAAACTTGGACGATCGGAGTATCCGATAAGAAAAGATTAGAAGCTTTTAAAATGTGGTGCTATAGGAGAATGTTAAACATCAGATGGGTTGATAAAGTGACAAATGAAGAGGTGTTGCGGCACATTGATGAAGAAAGAAGCATTTGGAAAAATATAGTTAAAAGAAGAGACAGACTTATAGGCCACATATTAAGGCATCCTGAAATAGTCGTTTTAATACTGGAGTAACAGGTAGAAGGGAAAAATTGTACAGGCACGCAACGTTTGGAATATATAAAACAAATTGTTAGGGATGTAGGATGTAGGAGGTATACCGAAATGAAACGACTAGCACTAGATAGGGAATCTTGGATAGCTGCATCAAACCAGTCAAATGACTGAAGACAAAAAAAGAAAATTAATTTAAATGTATTTAACAAAATCTTTGTTGACCACTAATCTCATTCATTATTTTCAGATGATAATAAATATTTTTTATCTGTTGATTAGCATTGCTTTGTAGAATTTAAGTGTACTTAAACTTGAAGAGTTACCACATTTGTTATTAAACAGCTATCATTCCTATGGTATTTTTGCTTGCAGGCATGTATGCCATTCTCGGGAGAAGTTTTTAAAAATTTTTTCAAACGGTTGGAACCCAACCTCTCCACTACACCTACACCAACATAAAATCGTAAACGGCAATGGTAACATTTAATTACATTAATTGGCAATCCGAAAAAATAATGAATTTTGATCAAAAGAAGATTAAGATCCGCCCACCCCTTCGCTCGGTAGGTGCGACAAACCATTTGGAATAGTACTTTTTATAAATTTCAATCCAACAAAAATAACTATAAAAAATACGTGATATATAATTTCTTAAACCATTTGAAATAATCATAATCTGTATATTAAAAATGTGAAGATTATTTTTAAACACAAAATTTCGCCCTTAAACTTTTTCTAAATGTTCAAGGGTTGAAACCGTTTTTTTTTTTTGTTTTTAAATGGAACGATATAGCTTGTAACTTCTACTAATTGGAAGGCCCTTTCAATGACAAGTAATTTGGTACAGCAAAAATAAGAATTGGTTCACTGGTATTGAAGTTATGATTAAAAATGTGGTATTTTAGATTATTTTTGGAATTTTAGGTTATGTTAAGATACAGTGTTACTGACCCAAAGCATTAGGTCAGAAATCGTTGAAATATTACTATGAACAATATTTGAAACAAATTTCAAAATAGTTTACTAAAGATTTTATTTTACTAATCTAATACGTGTCTACTGCCAATTCCGTAAAGAAAATTTTTCTTACTCTTACTTGTATTGTAAATACTCTTACTTGAACTTCATAAGGGTAAAATTACATTCTCACATAAATTCTTTGGGACTCTGATGCTCTTCCACTGAAAGAAACTTATTTAAAAAATATTTAAAAAAGTCAGGACTATTCTTTTATTTTAAGAAGGCAATTATAATTTTAACAGAATTGCTCAAAAGTAATCTTTCTAATTTTTGAAGATGTTTCAGATGGAGATTTGAAATGCTGAGGAATGTGTTTCGGTTAGTTTTACTCTACCTTTTGTTGTTGATAATGAAATTTATCTACCTTTGGGTGAGGAAGTCAAATTTTTAACTAGCAGCTTACATCACAGCAGTTCATTTCAAAGCTTTCATTAAGACAAAAAAAAAATGGTGTAAAGAATTCTCAAGGATATTCCAGCCACAAAATACAGACGGACAAAGATTGGGGTACTACCAACTTCAAAGTATTCAAAATGGAGTGAACATTCATTTGTTTGGAGATTTGGTGGTATAGGATGGGTATTTTTGATACAATTCATAAAGATAGAGAAAAGATTAACTACATACATATTTTTCATCTTGCTACCGTTAAAACCCTGTTCCCCTTTCCTAATCTTACTTCTATTTTTAAATGTACAGTGTCAATAAAGTTTTAGTGTTTTGAAGAAAAAAATTACAGGCTGCAACACAGGATAAGCAAATGACTGTGAGACTTAATACGGCAACTTTTGGTAATAGGCTGTCAGATTTATTACAAGTTTATTGAAAATCTGCATTTCATACTTAAAAAATAGCACAAGAACATCACATCAGCCCAAATACATTTATTGCAATGTTTAAAGTAAATAACTGAAATTTTTCAAAATATATTTATAGTAAAACTTTATCGGGTCGATTTCAACTACAGTCAAGTTCTGAAAAATTATGATGGCTAACATTGATGCAGATCCTTCTTAATTAAATAAAAGAGTTTAGTGATGAGGTCACTTTTACACTTAACATGCACTTTCCTTTTATTCTCAAGTGGCACACTGTCAAACAATGGACGAAGAATGATTTAAAAATTTATTGCATGTAACTGTGGTAAGTTCTAAATCAAATTAATTTACCAAATTAATGACTGTTTGAATATGATTACTGTACTTTTTTCTTTTTTACAAAAATTTGATTAAGCATAATGAATATTTTATGTATGTATTTTTTAATATATGCATTATTATGCAATTACATAATAATTAATATGTGCAATATCTATACACTAATATACCGTATTCATTCGAGTATCCCCCGCACTTTTTTCTTGGAATTGGAGAGAAAAAATAAGGGTGCGGGGCTTACTTGAAACATAGTCTTTAGCCAGGATAATTTATGTAAAGTAAAAGTTTTCTTAGAAGTACCTAAATTCAATCACATAAATATAAGTTACATTAGGCTTTCGTTTATCAATACCGAATGCCGCTTATACAGAATACATGCTTAATTATTAACATCCTGTTTCATATTATCGATCGGAACGAAGTTATGGTATTTGTAGAAAACTGATTCATTCTGTATAGCCTGCATCCGGTTCTAATGACACTACAGTTACCCATCGTCGTCTTTTCTATTCGCCATAGTCATTGCATTGTTTGTTTATGTGGGTGGTTATGTGCATTTTATCTGTTTAGTTTATCTTGTAAAGTTTAATACGGTGATTTATTTTAATTACGGCATTAAAATGAGTACAAAAGGACAGCGTCTACGATCTTTTACAGTAAATGAAAAACTGCGCGTTATAGAAGAGGCTGAAAAAATTGGAAATCGGGCGGCAGGAAGAAAATTTGACGTAGATGAAAAAGCTGCATTTGAGACTGGCCTAAGAATAAACAACTTCTAGTGAAAGGCACTGGTATTAAAAGGGCTTTTCGTGGTTTAAAACCAAAATACTCAGACAGAAAAAAATTGTATGACTTTTTTATGGAAAAAAGGAAATGCGGTTATGTTCTCACGACAGAAATATGTCAATCATATGCTCGTGAAATTGCTAAATCATTGAATAAAGTTGATTTTAAAGCAAGCCGTGAATGGATAACACGATTTTTTGCACGAAATGATTTGTCAATAAGACGAAAGACGACCATTTCTCAACGAGACGCTTATGAACAAAATTATTACATTTTCACAAATACATAATAAATTTTAGAAAAGATAAAGGCACCTGCCTTCTCAAATAGGAAACGCTGATCAAACCCCCGTATATTTTGAAATGCCCATTTGACAAAACCGTAAACAAAAAAGGTGAAAAAAGTGTTACGATTCGCACTGGTGGTAATGAAAAACAAAGGTGTAGTGTTACGCTTTGCATTACTTCTGATGGATCAAAATTACCTCCGTACATTGTTTTTAAAAGAAAAACTCTTCCTACCGTACAGTTAAATGGAATTATTATCAGAGCACAGGAATCAGGTTGGATGGACGAAACCTTAATTTTAGATTGGATCAGGAGATTTACTTAATAAAAAAAATACCGGTATGGTAGTTACGGATAGTTATCGGGGGCATACGACTGAAAGTGAAAGACATTTTAAAAAAAGGGTATGACAGCCCAAGTAATAATTCCAGGTGGATTGACATCTCTATTGCAACCAATAGAGATTAATAGAGGTTTATTAATGCAGATGCCTGCATTAATAAACCGTTCAAATCTGCATTAAAACAACTGTACAGTAAATGGATGGCTGATGAAAATTTCTTTCTCACGCCTACAGTAAGAATCAAAAGCCCAGATTTTAACCAGATTTGGGTTTGCATAAAAGATGCTTGGTAAGGCATTTCCACGGAATTAGTAAGGAAAAGTTTTAAAAAATGCGGAATATCCAATGAACTTGATGGTAGTGAAGACGATCACCTTTGGCAGAGCGACGTGGAGACAACCGGTAACTCTTCTGCAGACATTGACAGTGACAGTGATTAATTAAAAATAAAATCCTATATTAAAAAGTGTATTGAAATGATCCTTTTCAACGTGATACTTTCTTTTCGTTTTACTGGCCTACTGATTCTGAACTAAACTAGTACTTACTGTAATTAATTATTAATGTAATATTAATATTGTAATTTAAATGAACGAATTAAATGCTTTACTTTTTGAATATTTACGTATTTTTTATCATATCTATTGCACTTTAAAATACCGGTATATATTGATTTTTTTTTAGATTTTCGGTCCGGAAATCGAGATGCGGGGCTTATTCGTGGGTGGGGGGGGGGGTACTCGAATAAATACAGTATATTTTTTATTATGCACATTTTGATATAATCATAGGATTTAATGAATATTTTATGAACATATTTTTTAATCTCATTAACATTACCATCAGATAGATAAATTAACTCATAAACATTTTAGAATCGGAAAAAATTGTGATACTTAATGGAACAGTCTGACTTTTTTCTTGGGATCGATACCATTGAAGCAGTTTAAGAGCTGCTCGACAGCGTTGTTTATTATTACCAGCAATATGCTCTTCATAGATCTGGTTGAGATATGGTCTGATCTAATTCATTTTAAATAGTCATTTTCATCTAAAACATCGTACATGCACTATCTGGTGTACAAAGAGTAAAACACAAAAAATCGGGGTAATGGGCACAAATTAAAATAAACAAACCATTGATGCGGAAGCCCTTCTTTAATTATATGGAAACGGAACGTTTTCATACCGTAAGAAAACGCTTTCGATGATAATAACATGGTAAAACTACCAATTAATCAAATCGTCTGAAACCCCTACATAAATAGCTAAACTATTTCCTGAATAGTTAAGCTTTAATAAATCAACACGAATGTTTTCAATGGTTTTTTTTTGCTTTGGATACACTGGATCATATGAACTAAGTTTTTCTAAGATGAGTCTTAAATAAGTTTTAACAAGATTTTCTCTCTGTAGCAATTTTTGTACTTTTTATGACACCCTGGTCCATCGGCTGTAGTATGCATATATTATGGCCCGGGGGAAAAACGTTAATTTTTTTAAAGCCTCTGATATCAATATGTGACGTACACCTATCTAGTAACCTACCTATCAGTAACAAAGTTTTCCGATCGACCTTACCTCATTCATCATTTTGCATGAATGAATTTCTTCTTAAACATTTTCAGAAATAATTCGTGCTGATTTGTTATTTTAGTTCTTTACTAGTCCATTTTTGAAATATCTTGAAATCTGTGATTTTATGATAGTTAATAATGGACATTTTTCGTCATGATACTGGCACAGATAAAACGGTGACTAGTTCTTTTGACATTTTCTGCCGACACATTTTTATGGTAAAAATGTTACGTTTTACTTATAAGTAAAACGTACTTTCATCAGCACTTGATAGATAAGTGGTCTTCCTTAAAATCATCATTTTTACGAACCCGCATAATAGCTTTTAATCAATCAGGTACTTGCAAATTTGAAATCAACATCCTTAGTTTCACCATATAATATTTTGGGAAGTATAACATTGCTTGAATTTTTCCAGCCGCCTATTAGAACCTTTAAAACTTAGAAAACCCTAATTTTTTTGTGAAAAACTGAGTTTCTAATTTTATTAATGGGCAATTACTGCAATATTTGGACTCCTCGTTCGCCGTAACCTGCACAAGTCTCAAAAACCCTTTCTAACTAGCGAGTAATATTAATTTTTTCGTCCGGAGACAAAATTTTCTTTGGAGTAATAATTTTTGTATTTAATACCTAATGAATACGGTAAACTACAAACATCAATTCCGAAATCACTAAAAATACAGAAGTCTATCTGCTATTTAAACACAGTTAACTACAGAACTCCCCTCAATGAAATATGAGACCTTGCTAATGGTGAGGGGGCTTGAGTGCTCAGTGATTGAGTAGCTGCACCGAAGGTGCAACCATATCAGAGAGGTATCTGTTGAAAGCCAGACTAAGGAATGATTCCTGAAAGAGGGCAGCAGCTCTTTCAGTAGGCGTAGGTCAGGAGGACTTAAACGGCTGTATCAACATCACTCAATATTTTGAGTACTGCGCAGCTGAAAGCAATGGAAAACTACAGCTGTTTTTTCCCAAGAAAATGTAACTTTCTGCATTTTCATATAACAAAGCTGGAGGCGCCTTCCTCCAGAATAATTAACTCTGCGTCAAATAAAGGGCAGGCAGGAGTAAGTTTCGTAATGAACAAAATGGTAGGTAAGAGAGTAGAGTATTTCAAAAAGCTTAGATTGTTAACGTCTGTATGCCTACAAGTGTCCAGTGCAAAAGGAAAATGTCTGAAACGCTCTACCTTCAACCAGGTGATAATAAAAGATTCAGTATATAAAACACATTTTCAATGATTTTCCGTTTAATAAATATGCAGGTCTTTAATTTTTTTTCAAAATTATAAATTTGCATTTAATACAATAATATCTAATAATTACACATTTTCTCATTCACCTAATTACAATAGGAGAACGTAAGTCTGTGATTACTATGTAAATAAATAAATTTTATCATAGGCTACACTACAATATGTAATCACAAAACAACAAGACCGTAATAATAATTTAAATTTTGCTAAAGCAATTAAATTTTTGCTAAAATTTGTTAATTTTTATTAAGATTAAACCAAAAATTTAGAAATAAAAAATATATGTAACGTCGGCGAGAAAATGGATAAACGCCAAACAACATATGACAAGTACACAACACAATATCTATGTTATAACCGCATCCGTTGCACGACATACTCGTACACGATACAATAAATTTTCAAAACAAATTTGAAACATTTTTTCACAATTCCACACACAATCTGTTCTATGTTATATAATTCTTTCGTTCCCTCACACAGCTTAAAACAGCAATATCATCTTAAAACTGAAATTTTTTCAAAGGTTCAAACACGAAAAAAATAAATAAGAAAAAAACATTAAGCAGTGAGTAGTATAATAATTAGGTTTATTCTTCTTTTCTATATACAATTTAGTAAAATAGTAGTTATAAATAAATTTACAACTATATATACTTTATAATTTTGCAGATAACTCTCTGGATTTCCAATGAACATTTTTCCACAACCTCGAACTTGGAAACCAAATTTTTTGATAAAATAAAAGAACAAAACGATAACGAAATTCTGAAGAAAATTGATAAGGCATGTCCAAGCAGTTCCAGTAATAGATATTTCTTGAAAATTTTTTTTCAAGAAAGAAATAAAGATTAGAGAAATATAAAAAAACAACCTCGTTGACGTGGATGTGTCTTGGCATACGCCAACATACATTCACGTTAACAGAATAGAAGATGTAAGAAAATCAGAAATTAAAACAGGAAATGATGTTCCTCTTTTATACCGTCGAATAAAACAAGAGTACCATTTCAAAATCGAAAAGTATACAGCTAATAATGATTTGCTCAAATTGAGCGAACAGGTGACAAAAACAAATGTTTGTTTGTTGTTTTATTATGTTGTTTCTACATAAAAAATAAACATTTGTTTATGTTTTTCTATGTAGATCTATATAAAAAAAAAAACAAATAATGACAATGAAGATGAAAATGAAAAGCTTTCATTTTTTAAGGATGAAAACCTTTTAATTTCCCCCCCCCCCCCCCCCCCCAGTAATCGATAGTACTGTACTGACCAGTCCAATCCAATCCCATTTATTCCAGAAAAGACAAACCCAGTTCTCAATATTCAAGTCCAGTTTGGTTCAGACGGGGTCGGGTTAGGTTAGATCAATTCTCTTCAAATTCAGCTCAGTCTTTTCCATTCCTGTTTAGTGCAGTTTACGTGAATCACGTTTAGGGTACGTGTGCGGTACGTGAATCACGTCTCAGGTGTGCGGGTACCTGAGAAGGGGGTGAACTCCAGGGGAGTTTGAGTTTGGGTTAAAATAAAAGACCAAGTCCCGGTCGGCGGGGTTGTCCCTGCGGGAGCCTAGGCTCTTTGTGGAGCGGCGCTGTCGATTAGAGGCCAAAGGCGTAACGACCGAGTCCCGGTTACCTGCTGAGGCGCTGGGGGACGGCATAGTCGGACCTTGGCCCTAAAGCGGGGGATTAGAGGCAGGCAATGTAAAACAAAAGATCCGAGACCGGGGAGGCCAACCTGCCGTGCCGGACGTATAGCCGGCGGGTGGGGGATGCCTCCTTTGAGAGTAAAAGGACACTCTCCCCGACTGAGTGTACTTAATTGGAAATCCAGTACACGCGCAGTCCAGCTCAGTCTATTCCATTCCACCTCAGTTCAGGCGTGTCCAGTTAAGGTGACTCCAGTCCAAACAAAACAAACCAGTCATTTCAGTCCTGTACAGTTCATTTCAGTCCAAACCAAACCAGTCCATTCCAGTCTTGTACTGTCCAGTCAAGTAGACAAATCCAGTTCTTTATATTTAAGTCCAGTTTGGTTCAGACAAGGGGTGGAAGTTTAGTCGGTAGTGCGCAGGTATACATATACCCTTGGTTATAACTGGCGGAATCTGTTAGCGAGCCCAACACTGTTTAGGCGCCCGTAAATGGGGTTCCTCCACCTCTTAAACAAAAAAAAAAATCTAGGCGAGCTCAGTCCAGTCTAGTTCAGGCATGCCGAGTTTGTAGAAATAGCGAAAACGAACAAAAATTTCAATCCATCCACTAATTCGTATCCTGATATAGAAACAATTACCCATTATCCACAATGAATTTATTGAATTAGTTTTTTGAAACTATTATAATTCCATTCCCCAATTATGTATCCGCAACAATCGAATTGAAACTGAATGATAAAAATTCTTATTTAAGATATGTATTATATTAAAAGAATTTTCCCTTCCACACTAAATCCAACCATTTTAGTTCCTCTTTTTAAACGAAAAATCAGAGCACAATTCTAATGTGAAATATTAAAAGTGCAACTGCATTATATTAATCAGTATCATCTTAAACAGTAAGAGGAGTGTTGTGATTACTTATCTCTTAGAAAAAAACACAAATTAAGAAAGCTTATAAACATTAATATGTTATATTCATTATATGTATTCTCATTATACATAACAAATATGTAATTAACAAAAACGTACAACAAAACCTCAAGCATAATACAATGTACTATTTTTTTCAAACTGGTGGATATATATTTCTGATAGTATTGCTGATAACTCCTAGCCAAACCTTCAGTTTGAATATAATATTTATGTTCCCATTCAAGATAATCTGCATAGATATTTTCATTGTTATATTCAACATTTATGGGATTTTCATAATTATTAATAAGATTGTTTTTAATTATGTTTATAATTTCATTTATAGGAATATTTGTTGTAACAAAAGAAACCATTTTTGAGTTACTTTTAATTATTAAATCATTTAATTTATTTATTAACTGAAATCCATTTTTTACGTTACACATATATTGTAGATTTATATTATTTCTCAGTTTCATCCGTTATTTTAGCAATGTAATGCGATTGTGCTATTTTATAATTAATAAGAGAATGTACTGGAAAATTATGCTAATGTATTTTTTGTAAACCTGTTAATTTTGGGGCAGCAGGTATAAAAAGATATAATGGTATAAAATACTTTATATTATTATTACTTGCATTATAATTGGGTGTTGTATGACATTCATTGATAATATTTTTAGTAATTATTAAGTATTTATTTATGGAGTCTTTCATTTAAAAATTATTTTCCATAATGTATTTATAAATATTTTCAAGATAATTTTTTTATATACTCCTGGTGTATTCGTTTTATCGGAATTTGTTATGCATACATGTGATTTATTATTTTTATGTGTTATTGTTTTGCTGCCTTTGTCCTGCATGTAGTTTCTGATATATGTACTTTTGATTTCTCTTATCATGCATTACTGTGTTTGTAAGTACTGATTTAAAAAAAAATAATATTTGCTGTTTTATTTGTCATTGTGTTTTTATTTTGTACTTGTATTTTATGTATCAAATATAGTTCTTTTTATAAAGTTATTAATAATAATGTGCTTATCTATTATAGGTTTAATAGAAAAAGCAATTATTTCCAATTCCATATCATTAAAATCAATATTTCAAGAAAATGAACATTAGTGAAAAGCTTTTCAGAACACTATAACAATTGAAAGATAAATAAAGTTACTGACATGGATAATAATTTAGAAATACATAATAATAATGCCCTGAGGTAGATAATCCCCACGTCCGGAACATAACAACTACGTTTCACGTCTAGGGCGGAAACAACTGTACATAATTACTATTCTTAAAGCTGGCTAACGGGGTCCCGAGTGTTTTTTCTCGGAGATGTAATTTGTCGGCCTGACTACACCTATAGGCCGTTTTCATGGACGGATTTTGCGGCCACCTGCAAATAGGAAAATTTAATATATTAGAGAAATGGATTTGTACCACCACCTTTAGAGTGGCGACGTGGCGGCCAGGGTCGAAGTGATTGCAGGTGTAACGGAGGCCTTCCGCTGTCCACATGACCTCCGCACTGGCAAGCATGTATTTAAGGTGCCCATGTATGTCGGCGAATGGGAGCCCTGAAAACCTCGGTGTGTAGAAGCCTGGTATCAGTGCAGAAACTGCGCATCCGCTCTCTGCCGAGACATATGCCGGTTCCACCGGAGGGCAAATGTAAACACCCTTCTTTAGAACCTGCCGTTTCACCTGAGGCGAAACGGAGAAAGAGTCAGGACTAGAAATTGAGGCTAAAGGCTTGCAAAGAGCTGTTTACAAGAGCAATATACCAAAATCAAAGTATTTGGTAATTTCAAAGGAAGATGGAAATTTTTCGAGGGTGAGCCCTTTTCTCATTGCTCGACAAATAACTAAATATACTGGAGGCCCAGTTAAGGAAATCAGGAAAACCTTTAATGGACTTCATGTGGAGACTACAATGATGCACAGTCACAGAAGATCCTAGGGCTCAAGAATATTTGAGATTTTGCTGTACGTGTTGATCCGCACGACACACTCAACACCTCAATCCAGCATAAACTAGTCAATGTCACCATCTATAGCTCGGCATATTTCAGCAATAGATGGACGAACAAAAAGATCCAATAGATCAGCGAAACTATTTGCCAAACCAAAGCATCTTAGTATTGGAGGGCATTCAGAAACTCTTCTAACGAAGTAGGGCCCAAAGCTCCTGAAGTTCCGAACTGGCACCTGCAGTTGTAATTCCTGACATTCCAGCAAAGTACTGTGGAGGAGATCTGCAGCAAACTTCAAATCAAAAACAGTCCGCCGATCGTCTAATTTCTCTAAGTTCAGATCTCTGCATTGAGTAGTGTAGGAAGTGGTATCAAATTCACCTGGAAACCTCCATCTCAACGCCCAAAACAGTTTCTTCTGGACGCTTTCAATCAAATTGTTAGTGAAACTGCGATCCCTGTACCAACAATACTCAACAAGAGGACGAACAAGTGTTTTATACAGTAATAACCATATGCTTATCAATATGAAACGACGACAAAGCCATCTCACAACACCCAAATTTCCTCTTGTCAATGAAGTGATGGCCTCAATGTGGCGTATAAAAGAAAGCTTCGTGTCAAAAAGAACCCCGAAGTCCTTCATCTGAATTCGCTCAATGAGAGAGTTTCCCATAAAATAAACATGGCGAGACCAATTCGTCTTCCTTAGATTCCGGTGGATCAACTTACCACCAGGTTATCTGTATAAAAGATGGAGAAAAGCTCCTTGACTCGCCTTTGGACACAGCCGAGAAATTTTTGAGTCACTATGAAGCTGTCAGTGCAACCGAAAATTATGATGATGATTTTAAAAAACACAAAGCTGTACTAAAAATGATATATTGTTTGACACCCAGACTAATTTGTATTATAATGAAGAATTCATTGAGAATGAATTCAATCATGTTCTGATTAAAACTGCGACCACTGCCGCTGGTCCAGACAACATTCGATAGGAAATGATCAGAGTGCTAAATGCACTGCAAGGAAGAAAATACTAGAACTCTTTAATCAAATTTGGATTTCTGGTATATATCCACGATCGTGGAAAAACGCGATTATAACTCCTATTTTAAATAAAGGAAAAAATCCATTGGATGCGTGAAGCTATCGACCTATCTTGCTCACTTGCGCCCTAGGAAAACTTTAAGAACGCATGTAAAAAAAAGCTTTGCAAACAAAAAGCATTGTGTTGGCGTATTTTTCGATTTAGAGAAAGTCTTTGAGTGATTTGGAGATACGGTATTTTAAAATAGCTACAAGATTAGGAAATAAAAGGAAGAATCCCTACCATTATTAGGAGTTATTTAGAGGAAAGACACTTTTGTGTTAGAATTGGAAACGAATACTCGACGCTCAGAAAGTTAGAAAATGGTGTACCACAGGATCGCCGCTTAGCGAAACCTTGTTCTTAATTGCAGTGAACAAGCTTATTCACGCTATGCCATCCGATATTGGAAGAAGTTTGTATGTGAATGACCGTGCGACCTTCTACGCCAGCAGTAAAACCGCTATGATTAAACATAAGCTACAGACGGCTATTAACAAGCTTCTTGAAGTAGCAAATGTGAATGAATGGATTCCGGTTTTCAACTGAGAAGTCTTGTTGTGTGCACTTTACTAGGAAAAGATTGGCAAATGAAAGTATTATTGAATATAAAGAAACACTTTGTTTCCTAGGTCTCACTTTCGACAAATACCGTTCATGGAGGTTGCATATAACAGAGCTAGAAATTAAGTGTCAGAAAGCCCTAAATATCATCAAATGTCTGTCAAATTCGAATTGGGGCTCTGATAAAGAAGTATTGTTGAGACTTTACAAAGCATTGGTCAATCTAGAATAGATTACGGATCAATAGCGTATGGCTCCGCCAGTAATTCTCATCTTAAGAAACTCGATGTGATCCATAACAAAGGAATCAGGCTTGCTATAGGAGCTTTCCGTTACAAGTCCGATTGACAGCATACTGTCAGAAATAGGAGTTATGACGTTGAAGTGCAGAAACAATCCTGCTAATATATCCGGCTTATATTTTGGCCTCCCCAGGACATATAAACTTTGTTTCCTTTTATAAGCATGGTTTGGCTGAACAGTATCGGAAAAGACCCACTTTTTCTAGACCAGTGGAATAAGGAGGATGGAGATTTGTGGAAGCTAAGGTATTGGATCTGCCAGAAGTTCTTCCGGTCTTCAGAAGAGAAGTTCCGCCGTGGTTGATGTCTACGGTGGAGTTCCCCAAAGACTTGAAGGAGAAGATAAAGCAAGGATTACCAGCCGTTTATATTCCAAATGCTTTTCGACAACTAATTGCAGAATTTAAAAGTTTCACCTATGTATTAACTGATGGGTCGAAGACTGAGAACGGCGTCGGAGCTCATTAGTCGTATAAGACGAATCCCACTTTTGGGGCTTATCTGCAATAGCCAGTGTCTACAAAGTAGAATTATACGCAATTCAGCAAGCTCTTCGTCATGTATTACATTACAACGAAGAGAGAGTGCTTCTCTGCTCCGATTCCTTAAGTGCAATCACAGCTTTAAGGAATGGTTTCATGCATGATGCACTTGTTCAGGATATATTGGAAGCATTTAAAAACCTTAAAGATAACTGCAAAAAATGCATCTTGATATGAACATCTGACCACGTCGGTATTCCTGGTAATGAAGCAGCTGATAAAGCAGCCAAAAAAGTGGCAAACAGCAAACAAGTCGATATTCCATTAGTTCGACTGGATAACCTTAAAAACTAGAGTAAACAGGTCATAAGAAAGGAATGGGTAAGGAGGTGGGGTGCGCTTACTACGAGGCTTAATTGCATTAAGAAATCCCACTTCTCATTAAAGCAAAAAACAGTTGAGAACAAGTAGTCCTTACAAGACTTCGAATAGGTCACAGCAGACTTACTTCAACCTATATACTAATAGGAGAACAGAGACCAATGATTGAAAGCTGTGATGCATCTCACAGTTAAACATAATAGAAGAGTGCACGTTGTAGAGAGACCTCCGAATGAGGCTCAATCTAACCAGAAAATTGGCTCATGATTTATCATACAATGATAAAAGAGAAAAGAAAATGATCGAGTTTCTCAGAGGAAGCGGTTTATTGCAGCGATTACGACTCATTCATTATCATGAATAATTCGTTGAAGCCAATTTAATTGTGTTTGTGTCTTAACTGTGATTTTGTTTGAGTTTTGGTGTTTTCAGTTTAGTTGACGAATTTATTTAAAGATGTGTTTTAATAGTTGTGGGCCCTTTACACCCGCTTTGATATTTTAACGACATTTCTTCAGAAATGGATTACAGATTTTAAGTGACAAGGGGCCTATACACCCTTGTTACCTAATGCTTTTCTGGGATTTTATTGTTTTCTGATAAGTCAGTTCATCCGGATGATCTGTTTGACAAGACTGACATTTGACTAGTCTCTTTCAAGGGAGAGGGATTGCTTTTAATGTGTGACAAGGGCTAATGACCGTAGTAGTCGATGCCCACTATTTAAAAAAAAAATAATTATAATAATTCCCCGGATAAATCCAACCCGACGTCCGTGCAACAACATCTACGCACATGTCCGGGGCGGGCAACGACATTGTACATCGGTACCTGCACTTATGTCTGCCAACGGGGAAACGGTCTTGCTCAGGAGCTTCCTTTGGAGTACGGGATTGGTGGTCCCGAGCTATACGAGCTGGTTGCGGTTGTTCTCGGTTTCGCAGCTGCAGCGGGACTGGAAGGCATGACCGTGATCTGTTTGCCGACGCTGGGCGGAATGCGGTCGGGGTGTGCCCATCCCTCTTCTCAGTTGTGGAGCCGGCTTGAGAGTGGGCTGCTGTGAGCTTGCTTTGCCAAAGTCTTGTCCAGTGTGAGTCAGTCACTTCGGCCTTTGGCAGGGACTGTCCTACGGGTGAGGGTATCGGAGCCCTTACTGCTATGTGCAAGCCCTGGGATGTCGGTATCGTGGGTGACCCCCTGGCCCGGGTTAAATTTGTGGAAAGCGGCTGACTGGGGGAACTCAAGCAGGACCAATGATCCGGGCCACACCCAACCGTCTCTCTGTCCTCATTTTGTGACATCATGACTGACACACTTTGGCTTATGGAACAATTAACACCCACATCTTCCGTGGCAAAGGGTCCACGTAAAAACACTCGTTCCGGAGAGCCTTTGTCTTCGCAAGCGAAGAGAAGTTAGAGCGTAGAATTCAGTGATAAGAAAGAGATTATAGAATTGGAAAAGAAGAAGGAAACACATAAGTTTAGACCGAAGAATATTGGTTCAATACCGAAATACTTAGTAATAAAGAGGGAAGACAGTGATTTTTCAAAACTAGTCCTTTCGTGATAGCTCGTGGCATCACGGAAGCTGTTGGAGGACCGGTAAAGGCGATACAGAAAACTGCAGTGGGACATCTTGTAGAAACTGTCAGCGAAGTTCAGTCATTACGATTATTAAAAGTCAAGAAAATCAGAGTCATGATGGACATTAGGTATTTCCTCACAGTGCATTGAACACCTCAAAGGGCGTTGTCATGTGCAGGGATTCGCTAAACTGCACAGAAGAGGAGATTGTAGATGAACTGCATGAATAAGGTGTTGTTGCGTGCTATCGCTCAAACATGCGTCGGAACGGGGAAGCTCCCTCCGCATCACATGTGCTAACTTTCAACAAACCATAGTGTCCAGAGAAGATTAAGGCTGGTTTTCACATGTTGGATGTGCGTCCGTTTATCCCAACTCCTTTGCGTTGCTTTGGGTGTCAGCGATTCGGACATACGGCGGCACGTTGCACAAGACAACAGATATGTGTGTGTGGTGAACCGTTACACCCAGATGATCCATGCAGAGATCCACCTGTCTGTGTTAACTGTAATGGACACCATTCTGCAAGGTCTAGGAGTTGTCCTATTTACAAACAGAAGTAGCTGTCCAAGAGATTAAGACAGCACAGAAAGTCAGCTACTTTGATGCAAGGAAAATTGTGCTTGCCAGAACACCAAAGACAGCTTCATACGCGCAAGTTGCGGCTGCTCCTGCAGCTCCTACAGCTTGTATAAAGACACAAGATATGCTGTCAGAATTGGCACCAACCTTAGCTACGATGATCGAACGTATCATCGAGAATAAAATGAAGAGTCGTTCCTCAGGAGGAATCAGTCTGAAGCCATTGCAGAAGAAAGTAGATACTGTTGAAAACAGCACCTTTAAGTCGAAATTGGATCCTACAATTAAAGCAGTAACTGACAAGAAGATTGAACCAACTAAAGTAAAAGTGCAGAAAGTAAAAATTCCTACTGAGGAATCTGCGAAACCAGAAGGGATGATTCTGGAAAAGGAGGACTTTAAAAGTGCAGAAAGTAAAAATTCCTACTGAGGAATCTGCGAAACCAGAAGGGATGATTCTGGAAAAGGAGGACATTAAACCATTAAAGGACTAAAACCGTTAGTGGAATCTCTGAAAGTACCTTTAGCAGAGAGGGCAGGACAATCGACTGCCCCACATACTCTAGTGGTAAGTGCATCCAGTCTGGACTGTGATGAACTTTTGTTTGCATCTTCGGAGCCGGTGTCATCCAACGCTGGGAGCAGGAGATCCTCTTAGACTTACAGCGGGGGAACTGAAAACTCCATCTTGGAGGACTCAGACACAATGGATATCAACATCAAGGCCCTTCAGAAGATGGAGAAAAGGAGTAAAAAAGGATAGCCGAAAGGAAAATGGAGACAATAACATTCAACAAGATATTGGTTTTATTCTTTATATGGAAATTATTTCAATATAATTTGTATTTTTATTTTTTATTTTGTATAATTGAGTTTTTTTTTTTGTTTTTAAGATGTTCACTGAACATCTTCTACTGAAAGTAATGTGAGATATAAAGTGGCAAGGGCCCTTTATATGTTTGATACTATAATTGTATATTGAGTTTTTTCATATTTAGTAATGATGATGTTAATGGTGTGTTTACTAGATGTAAAATTTTGATTGATTGACAATGTTTCAAAAGAAATGGTTTCTTGTTTTTAAGTGGCAAGGACCCTTTACACCCTTGCCATTTTTGTGTTTCTTTTGGCTTTTAGTCTCATGACGAGTCAGTCTTTTAGATGATTCTTATTGACAAGTCAAGTCAATTGACTATGTTGTTAGCATTTTATTACCAGGAGTGAATAGCATGTTTTTCTTTTTTATTGTGGAAGGGGAGCTAATGACCATATCAGTCGATGCCCCTAAAGCTTCAAAAAAAAAAAAAATGATTAAAGAACAGTTAAGGTTTTGGAGCATGGGGCTAAAATTGAGAGTAGCAAATACAATATTTAGTTTAAATTTGAGGTACAGGTATGGTAAGTATAGTAAAGATCCATAATAGTTTCTACGTATTATAAAAACCAAATGTTATAAAAATGGTCTAACTTCTTACATCTGTTGTTTTATTTTTCTTAATTATATCCCTGGTTATGTTTTCTGTTATGTCTGTTTTATTGTCACTATTTACTGTTTTATTGCCGCTATTTACTGATTTTAAGGTGCTTCTCTGAATTTTCTGTAGATGTTTTAAACTCATTTAAATTTTATCTGAGGTTCAGGTAATTCCATTCTAATTAACTGATGTGGTTAATTATTTTTGGATGTATGTCATTTGTTTTAATATCTCTTCTATGCATCTTGCTCAGAATATTACTGTACAAACGTTCCTTCTCCCAAAGTGCTGCCGACAGCCACTATTTCCAGGCTGACAAGGGTGAGTGAAAAGTCCTGTGTGGCAGTAACTGAATCCACCAGTGTGGTTCATAAAAAAACTCCTGCTCCTAACGTGCTGCTGGTACGGGCAGAGGCTACCACAGATGGCGGTAAGCCGACTAATAAGGTCCCCACGAAAGTGATCCGCATGGCACCCTCTAGGATGTCAGTAGCGACATCCCATTCTCATAAATCTCCTCCGCTGTCACCCCATATACTGGAGGATATGGTTGAGGAACCTCCCGACCCAAAGGCGTTGGAGTTATCTAAGGTGAAGAACACAAAAAAGAAAAATATAATCACGTACAACTGAATTCTATATGGTTTCCTGAGTATATTTATTATTTTATTTATATTTTTTACTTCATTTTAAATTTATGAAAATTATTCAGTGGAATGTTCGGGATGTACGGTCCCGCATTGCAGATATTGGAGTACTGGCGCAGCTGCATGATCCGATTGTCATGTGTTTCCAGGAGACTCATCTTCTGCGACATGACCCAATCGCACTCAGGGGATACTTTTGTGAGAGATTCGACTGTGTAGTGGACGGTAGAGAGAGTGGTGGAGTGGCTATTTTCATGAGGGATGAGGTATCAGCTACAAGGATTCGACTGACCCTTCTCGTTCCTGCTGTTGCAGTGAAAATCTCTGTCCCCTTCAAGTTGCATATCTGCAATCTATATCTCTCGCTGAACATTCAGTTCAGTGATCTGGATATCTCAGACCTCCTCGCACAAATACCATCTCCATCATTAATAGTGGGAGACTTCAATGCCCACCATGTTTCTTGGGGCTCGACTTTCTGCTCCACTCGGGGAAATATAGTACACGATGTGAGACAGGACTTGGACCTTTGTTTGCTGAATGATGGGTCTCATACATTCATGTCTTTATCATCTGGTACTGTGTCTAATATCGATCTCTCCATGTGCTCGCCAGCTTTACTCACTCGTTTTGATTGGTCTGTTTGTGATGATTTTCATGGCAGCGACCATAAACCAATTGTTCTTCGTTTCGGTGTGGACCACGAGGTTCGGAGAAGGCCACGGAGGTGGATTGTCGAAAAGGCGAATTGGGATGGATATCGTATGGGCTTCCAATCGCAGTGTGACGTCGGTGCGGACATCCTTGAGCAACTTTCCTCTTCTTTCCTCTTTTACGTCCAAAATACTTGAAACTGCCAGCAGATATGTCCCACAAACATCGGGTAATCCTGAACGTCCTTCCGTTCCGTGGTGGAATGATGATTGCAAGTGTGCTATTCGAAATCGACGGCGAGCACTACGCAAATTCAATAATAGACCTACATCTAGATATGTACCGCAGGGCTAGGGCAGTGTGCCGTCGGGTCTTCTTGACCGCTAAGAGGAATTCATGGACGAAGTATATGAACTCCATCTCACGTACTACTCCCACGTCTACTGTGTGGAGAAAAATCCATGCAATTTTCAGGTCGCCAAGGCAATCCATTCTCGGTCCCGTCAATGAGGGAGAACTCCTTACGTCATCTTCGGCTGTAGCAAATACTTTAGCGAAATCTTCCGTTCGGTGTCTCTCACCTCGTCATATAGTAACGACTTTCAGAGGTACAAAGCACGGATGGAAGTATTGGGTTTGAATATTGGTGTTTCGGTTGGTGAATTGAACACTCCATTCTTAAAGAATTGTTGCACGCACTTAGGAACTCACGTGACACTTCCCCTGGACTGGACAACGTTCGCCTTTGTATGCTTTCGCACCTTCCTGACTCAGCACTACAACATCTTTTGAGTATTTACAATGGTTTATTCTCCGGACAAGTCTTTCAGCCCGACTGGTCGGAGACATTTATTATACCAGTACTAAAGCCTGGCAAAGAGAAAACCGATCCCTTAAGCTACCGCCCTATTTCTTTAACAAGCGTGTTGTGTAAAGTAATGGAGAGGATGGTGAACCGCAGGCTTGCGTGGTACTTAGAGAAACATGGCTTTCTTTCTTCGGAACAGTGTGGTTTCCGACATGGGAGATCTTCCATTGACAATTTGGTTTCGATGGAGTCAGCCAAACAAAACGCCTTCCTGAACCACCAACACCTCGTTGCTATCTTTTTCGATATAAAAAAGGCGTATGACACGGCCTTTTATAAAATAAGGCCTGGCGACGTGGCATTCTTAACACCCTTAGGAGGTGGGGGTTCACTGGCAACATGCTTGCTTTATCTGGGGATTCTTGAATCACCGGACGTTTCGTGTTTTTGTAGACGATTCAATTTCAGACAGTGTCATCTCAGAAAATGGGGTACCGCAAGGTAGTGTATTAAGTGCCACCTTCTTTTCTGTGGCCATAAACAGCATTACCAATTGTGTACAGGCTCCTGTCTCTTGTTGTCTTTTTGTTGATGATTTTGTTATTTACGTTGCGAGCCGCTCTACACCCACTGCGGAGCGACTGATGCAGAACACTATATTTCGCCTTGAGGCTTTGTCAGGACTACTGGTTTCACATTTTCACCCGACAAGACGTAATGTGTAGTCTTTTGTCGGCTACGGAACCCTTCTAATCCGCGGATTTTTCTGAACAGGGAGCTTATTGCTGTCTCTACTTACGTCAGGTTTCTGGGTTTGCTTTTTGATAGCCGTCTTACTTGGGTCACACATATGAGGGATTTGAGGACAAAGTGTTTCAAACTTTTGGATATGATGCGGGTCCTAAGTAACACCAACTGGGGGCCGATCGGTAGTGTATGTTACGTTTTTACTACTCCCTTGTTCGTTCCCGTTTGGATTATGGTTGTGTCGCCTATTCTTCAGCTCGTCAAACCGTACTTAAGATGCTGGACGGTGTCCATCATTCTTTTCTTCGGCTTGCCACGGGTGCGTTTAGATCGAGCCCTATCGCAAGCTTACTTGTAGACAGTGGCGAGCCATCACTTTGGGATAGACGAGACCAGCTTTTGTTATCTTATTTTACCCGTCTCAGCGGACAGCCGAATCACCCAGCTTTTGACCCAGTTCTTAAGAATCCTAATTTGAGGAAGTTGAGGACCGTCCACGTTGTCCTGCGGCTGTGGGTGTCCGTACACGACGTCTGCTGCAACGTATGAATGTTGGCACTCCCTCGTTCTTTCCATCACGTCCGTGCTCGAATCCCCCGTGGAGAATAAACCATTAAATTTTACGTTTGATCTTACAACGTATGACAAACAATCAACGCCACCTATTGTTTACCAGCAGGTGTTCCAGTTTCTCCTCACCAAGTCGAACCCAGACGTGGTGGTATACACTGATGGGTCGAAGCATGACGGTGGCGTTGCTTGTGCTTTTGTTTTTAATGAACAGACTTATATGTTTGGCCTACCCGGTGTTACGAGTGTGTTCACCGCGGAACTACTCGCTGTGGCTCTAAGTATCGTTGGCCCTAAATATAGGAACATTCTTATTTGCAGTGACTCGTACAATGCTCTCCAGGCGTTGAAAAACCTTTATTCCGGACATCCTGTCGTCATTGGCATTTATGATAAAATCGCTGAGTTAGGAAAACGAAACAAGGGGGTAGGTTTTTGCTGGATCCCTAGCCACGTTGGGATTCTTGGTAATGAGAGGGCAGATTCTGCTGCGAAAGATGCGTGTATTCAGCCTCCTTTCACCACCCGAGTTACTACCTTTGATTTTATTAATCATATAAAACAATCACTGCGAGCAAGGTGGCAAAGTGGCTGGACGGCTGCCGTCGATGGTAAACTTCGACCGATTAAAGACTCAGTGTTGCCATGGGGCTCCTCTTGCAGGAACTCTCGTCGTGAGGAAGTGGTCCTCTGCCGGTTACGGTTGGGGCATACGAGGATCACATACGAATATCTAATGTCAGGAGGAGACCCAACCCTGTGCACACGATGCAACTGCTGCATGACTGTGCACCACATTCTCGTGGACTGCGTATGTTATGCGGCGTTGCGTCGTCAGTTTAATATACCTAGCAGCATTCGTGATGTCTTGGGCAATGATGGCAGGGTTTTGGAGCGAATGTTTCTCTTTTTGCATAGTATTGGGTTACTGCAAAGGATTTAATATACTTATATATGTTTTTCTGTAAGTAGAGTTTTTTGATAATTTTAACCTTTATTTTTGATTTGATTTTTTAGTTCTATGTGTTTAATTTTACTATCCAGGGTGGGGATTTTTGCACATCCCATCAGAGTTAGGTAAGTTTTTATAATTTCTTTATTCTATTATTTTATCATCAATATTTTATCAACTTTGTCTGTGATATTAGTTTTGGGTTTTATTTTGCCTTCTTGGCTTGTTTTAGTAAATTTGTATTATATGATTAATATTACGTTTACACCTTTATAGCTTATTATTTTGGAGTTATATTACCCTTTTAATAATAACTACCGGGCGATGATAACGCCCAGGGGTTTTTCGCCCACAAACAACCAAAAAAAAAAAATTACTGTTTCCTCATAATAATTTTTTTTTTGGTTCTAAGGTCAGTTTAAAGGTATTTTTGATCAATGTGTTTGTTAAATGATAATTATAAATCCTATTAAATGTAGGTAGGTGATGTTTTTAGATTGTAACAAATTACATATCATGGGTGATATTAAAGAGGTTCATTAGTTCACTGGTTTCTCAGAACCCATGGATCTGGGTTCCAAGGTTTGTGATAATATAATTGTCTTTAATAATTTTTATGCATCATAAATTCCTAATATTTGATTTCATATTAATGACTAAAGAATTTAAACTATGGATCTTTTGTTTGGTGAATTTTATTTATCTGAATACTGGTTGAATAGGGTTTCTTATGTTTTTATTTTCAAACTTATAATGCGATATTAAAATTAATTGTGCTTATAGAATTTGGAGAATCATTTTTGTTTGAAATGAGTTCAGAGATGCTAGAAAGGCATAATTTCTCAAATAAGCAATATCATACATTTTGATGACTGCAGTGCTATCAGTTGTAATAAACAAAAAAATAAAATGCTTAAAAAATATGAAAATACTTCATTTAAAAGGAAGCTCTAATGATAATTTCTTTAAATTTTAATTATTTATGTTAGTATTGTGTCATATCTACTGTATCAAAATCTGTTGTGTTTAAAAATTGAGAAGGATATAAAAAACTTACTATAGTACATTTTAGAGATAAAAGATACAGGTAAGGTTTTATATAATTTGTATCTTTAAAAAAGTACCGTAGCTGTTTTTTAAGAAAAATATTTTACTTAGTTCTTCTATAAAGATACTGCAATATATTACACAAAATAATATATATTATTTTTTATAATGATTATATAAATGTCTGCACAACTTGATATATGGTAAAGGATTAGTGTGCTTTAGAACAGACAAGAATACAAATACCACATTTTGTAATGAACTAAACAGAAAAATGGAAGAAATTTGAAAATTTAAAGAAAAACATAAAAGATGTAGGTTACAAGATTGTAAGTACGCGAATATCTAATATTTCAGAAAATGTAATTTAAACTACTGTAAGATGTACATGTTTGAATGAGATATTAATACAAACCACTGATTTACAAAACATTTATAAATATTATATCAAGTTTAAACAAAGTAAAAAAATTTAATGAATTTTTAAAAGTTTCTAACAAGTTTGTTTTTAAGTGCGATTACAATGTCTTTGATCTCAAAATAAACATTAAAATTTTATACTTATGTATTTGGTGACTAGTGTATTTCGGAATGCAAATAAATAATTGTCATGTTATTATAAATCAGATATTTTTATTGAACAAAATAAATCATGAATTTTTTTTGGTACAAAGGCATTTTCTCATTTACAATGTTTGTTTTTAAGCGATGAAATATTTATAGAGACAATTTATTTTCAGATAAAACTATTAAATCTCTGATGTTTTGATAGCTTTTCTTAATATTAATTTCCCTAATAATATAATATTTGATACATCTGAAAAATAAACAAATAAAAAATGGTTATCAGGTTTTACATATTATACTGTTATGTCAAATACTGTTACTTAGTACACTATAGTGTGTTACTTGAATACTTTGAAGTACTAGGTTGTTCAGTTTGGGGGAGTGGACAGAAGTGTTCCCCACACATATTCTGTACATTTACAAGTGAACTGCAAGTATTACCTGATAACTTGCATTAATATTAACAATGTTTTAAGTTTTCAGTCCAGTTGGCGCTAAATCATAGGTCAGCACTACTTCTGGTTTTTTTTCGCTCCTCGGTGGAACGCTCTTTTAGTCGGTTTTTCAAGTATTTTGTGTTAAATGTTTGTTAAAATGGTTCGTGGTATGTTGCTTTTGCATAGTACAAGTGCGGAAAGTGTAATTTTTTTTGCATAAAAAGTTAGTGTATTTTAGTTTCACATATTCAAGACGCATGGTTAGCCACATTTTTTTGTTTAAATACTGCTATTTATAGCTTCTTAGTGATTAGGTATGGCTTAAAACTATGAAATACGTGTAGATTTAGTGTTTAAGTTAATTATAGTTCTTAAAAAGACGTGCTGTTCTATAACCTATACGGCCACCAGGCCGGAATAAGTAGGCTTATATATCATTAGTTAAGGTTCATTTCGGATTTGAAGGAAGCCAAAAATATGACGAACTCAAACATACAGGAAATGGGAACTCAAACGGACGATCCCAAAAGGTTAGATATAGGAAGAATACTAGAGACAGGAACGGCAGAGGAACTGCGGGACATAATGGAAAAGAAATGGGCGCCTCAGGTATTTACAAGAGCTAAAGTATCTACCGATTTACCGGCTGAAAACGCAAATACTGGACTAATTTTCGTGGTTGATGTAAAGGAGAAAGGACGAGACAAGGTGTCGGACTGTGCTTGTAAAATAGCTCCAGGCACAAGGAAATGGAAGAAGGGAAAGGTAGTGAGAGATATATCAGGTGCCTCCCTAGTTGAAGACGACGGCATCGATGAAGATAACAGGATGGGAGAAAAATACGTTGTCTTGTAGCGGGTGGAGAACATTCTGCAGTAGACAAATTAGTCAACCCACCGGGTTGGTCTAGTGGTGAACGCGTCTTCCCAAATCAGCTCATTTGGAAGTCGAGAATTCAAGCGTTCAAGTCCTAGTAAAGCCAGCTATTTTTACACGGACTTGAATACTACATCGTGGATACCGGTGTTCTTTGGTGGTTGGGTTTCAATTAACCACACATCTCAGGTATGGTCGAACTGAGAATGTACAAGACTACACTTCATTCACACTCATACATATCATCCTCTGAAGTATTATCTAAACGGTAGTTACCGGAGGCTAAACAAGAAAAAGAAAGACCAATTAGTCAAAGCGACAGATAAAACTGATGACATTTACAAGGGAAAAATCATGATGGTGACAACCAAAGGAGATTTGGGAGATCTGTTAAGAAAAACGGCAGAGTATTGGGGTCATAAACAGGACAGAGATATCGTAGTTTGTACTTTTGATGACAAAACCAAAAAGGACAGGGTTCAACTGAACGCAACAACTGTTGTGTTAAAGCAAGAGGGAGCCACTTACGGGGACCTATTAAGAACCGTGAAGTCAACGGTAGAGAGGGGATGGCAGACAACATCCTCTCAGTACGACAAGGACGAGGAGAGGCCGTCTGAAAGACGGGAATAAGAACGTACCAAGCTTGAAGGAAAAGATTTCGGTGACGTCACCAATGGTCGCAATCATGGATCAAGGAACAGCGTCAAGAAACGCTGAGGTTACATAAAGGATCTGGACGCTGAGGCTACGGCGGATGAAGTGTTGAAGGCCGGACAGACTGCAGCTAAAGTCACCTCGATGCGCCTCGCATACGGGAATTGCCAGAATGCGACTGTTATTCTGTCAGCCAAGGATTCGCATCGACTAATCACCACGGGCAGAATATGTGTCGGCTGGCAATCATACCGAGCCGAATTAAGAAAAAAGGATGCACACTGCTTTAGATGTTGGGGCAACGGTCATGTAGTGGCCGAATGTTGTGGACCTGATAGACGGGCCTGTTCCTTCAATTGTGGAGGTCATGGACACAGGCGAGCAGAATGTACGACGCCTGCCAAATGCCTAGACTGTGGGATGGGTCACAGGACCGGTAGTCGTGCTTGTAAAGATAGGAAATGAGGTACATACAAGTGCATACAACTGAACACGAATAGGAGCGCGGCTGCCCAAGACCTTGCCTGGAAGTCTGCGGTGGCCGTGTAGGCTGACTTCCTTGTATTATCGGAACCAAACAAGCGCACGAAGAGTGATGGTTCCTGGCTAGTGGACAGAGAAGGAGACGCAGCGATTGGTATAATCTCGACAAAGTATGCCATGGAACGCAAGATAGAAGGAAACGGTTTTGTCGCAATAGTTTTGACGGATTGCATCCTATTCACCGTCTACGTGAATAGTATGCACAATAGATTTCGAGATGTCTTAAATGATGTGGAAAGACATATAAGGATCGGAAGAAAGCAGGTAATACTAACCGGGGATTTTACGGTGAGCGGAACTCGGGGGTCTGAGGTCCATAGGCAGGGACTACGAACTAGCAAATTTTCTATCATCGCTAGAGCTGGTAGTCCTCAACGATCCCGCTGTCCCGACATTCGTGGGAAGAGTAAACGGGTCGGTCCTAGATATAACATCTATCTCTGAAGGGCTGGCCTCTCTTGTAGAGAAATGGGAGGTAAGCGAGGAGGAGTTCACCAGCGACCACAGGGCGATTGCCTTTGTGGTCGGCGACGAACGTCCACGACAACAGATGCTTCCTCAGCGATGAAAGCCGTCAGAATCACAGCTGCAAAGACTAGTAGACGAAACGATTGAGGACGTGGGAAACGACCAACCCCTGATCCCGGAAAGTCTGATGTTGGCAGATAAATGCAGACAAGCAGCGCAAGCGGACGGCAGCCATGCAGGCAGGTCTACTAGTGGTCAGCCGATATAGCGTCTCTCACGAGAGAGACCCAGAGGAAACGACGGGTACTACTGAGAGCAATCAAGCACTCTGCGATTGGACTTGAAGCACTGGCAGGATTGAAGGCAGAATACAAGATCATAAAGGGAAAACTAAGAGACGCTATTAGGCTGACCAAAGCTAAGGCCTGGCGGCGGGTCGTGAATGACCTGGATGGTTATCCCTGGGGGAAGGCGTACCAAATTGTCATGAAAAAATTCGGTAAACGCCTCCCAAGGTTGTCACGGGATCAGACGAATAGGGCTATATCGTCTTTATTCACGGCCACTGACGAAGAATGGACAAGAATAGACGGAGGCCATGCACTACGCTTCTCGTTAGAAGAGCTACAATGGGCTGCGTCAAGAATTAATGTGAAGAAGAGCCCGGGACCAGATGGCGTTATCTGGCTATCAGAAAATGCCTAGTCGCACGACATCCATGGGCGATGTTAGACGCCTTCAACACCGCTTTGGAGGGAGGTGATTTCCCCCGCTGCTGGAAAGAAGCACGATTGGTTCTCCTCACTAAATCGGGGCTCCCGCCAGGGGAGGAGTCGACATTTAGACCTATTTGCATACTAAATATTGGGGAAACTGTATGAGACCATGATAGCCGAAAGAATTAAAATTGAATTGGCAGCAGCGGGGGGACTCTCCCCCAATCAATATGGATTCACAAAAGGCAGGTCCACTCTAGACGCAAATAAACATGTGGTAACGTGGGCGAACAATCGTGCGGCAGGTAAATGGAGGAGGAGGTGTATTCCACTGGTGGTTCTCTTAGACATCAAAAATGCGTTTAACAGTGTCCCGTGGCGTGTAGTAATTGATGAGTTGCAAAGGAAAGGCCTCAGTGACTCCACTCTGTCAGTCATCAACAATTACTTTAAGGACAGACTTATTAGGGCGGACACTGAGGAGGGAGCTTAACATGAGGAGGTGTTTAACATGTACGGGGCCGCAGGGCTCAGTCTTCGGGCTGTTGATGTGGAACGTGACGTATGACAGCCTCCTAAGAATGGAACTTCCAGGAGATGCACAGGTGGTCGCATACGCCGACGATCTAGCCCTGTTGGTATCAGAACGCACCAAGGACTTGGTGGAGATGACCGCCATTGACACAGTAAAGAGAATAAGTGCAAGGCTTCTGGAAAGGAGCTTACAACTAGCCCCACTTAAGTCCGTGGTGGTGACCCTAGCAGGACGTCGGAAGCTGCGGAGGATGGAAGTTCAGGTGGACGGCCAAACGCTTCAGCACACTAGAGTTGTTAAATACCTGGGCGTATGGCTGGAGAAATCAAGAAGCTTCATCCGCCATATTAAAGAAGTGACACTGAAAGCCGAGAAGGTACTGGCAGACTTGGGGAAGATAATGGCGGCAAAGACGGGGCCACGGGCGAGTAGGAGAAGGGTGATAGTCCGTGGCTACCTCCATCTTGTTGTACGCGGTCCCGGTATGGTACAATGCGCAGGGCGTAATGTAACGAGGATGGCTTCCCTACAGCGCCGCGCAAACGTGCGAATTATCTCAGCCTATCGAACCATATCGGGTGTAGCGGCAAAGGTGATCGCTGGAGTTCCAGCTATCCACCTCCGAGCGCTGGAACTCAAACGAGTTTGACGGTATGTCGAAAGCGGAGGCTAGGAAGAAGAGAACAGATGAGTGGCAGGCGGAATGGATGCGAACGGAAAAGGAAGCCTGGACGAGGAGGCTAATCCCACGTCTGGAGCCGCGGCTCGGGAGGGGGTTCGGGAAAGTGAATTATTTCATCACCTAATTTCTCTCGGGGAACGGGGACTTTGGTTCCTATCTGTTCTGCTTCAGAAGACGAGCAATACCAACATGTATCTACTGTCAAGAGGAGGATACCCCGGAACGCGTAATTTTTTACTGTAAACGATGGGAAGAAGTCAGGAGACTCCTGGGGCTATCATGGGTTACCCCTGATAACTTAGTAAATGCTCCGGGGAAGACGGCAATGGGCAGAGGTTCCATCACTGGCCTTCTGCATCTTAACTACGAAAGCGAGAGAGGCAGAACTACGGGGAGGAGACTGACGAGCAGAACAACTGACTGTAAGACAACCATCAAGTCAGCCAGGTACTCGGAGAAGAAAATTTGTAAATACATCGATTAACTTGTAAATATCGACTTCATCTATGTGTATGTTATAGATTTGTATAATAATTCTCGTAACAAATACTTGTATCTTGTAATTTGTCGTATGTTTATAGGATCTACTACTGTTTATATTGTATATAAAAATGTACTGTTGCGTTTCGGTGAAATGAAGCTCACTAAACTGGGAACAAGGACCCCTATACTTTGTTATGAAATGTATATATTGTGGCATATCTTTTTGGGAACTTTCTACCATGTTACTTGTATTATTGTTATGTTTAGTGTAAGATTGGGTAATATATACATCTATGCGTTCTTCGATTTGTTGTAGTTTTAAGGATCCTATCCATTTTGTTACTGATGATTTGTATAATTACTCTTTGTGATATGCTTATTGGAATTTGTTGCTGTATATATTATACATAGATGATGTGTTGTTGCTTCCTGACGAGATGAAGCTCACTGTGAGAATTGCTTCATGGGTAGGCGCAGACGTATGAATCAGGAATGAGGGCCCCTACACTTTATACTTTGTAATGAAGATGTTATGTATTGCATTGTATCTTGTTTATTGATTTTTTATCATGTATTATTATGATATTATTATGTTTCTTATAAGTTGTAGTGTACTTGTTGGCGAGTAATTAGGATTTGCTGTCTGGGCTGGTCTAGGTACCTAGCATTGTTTATTAATGTTGCTGTTGTTTTATTATTATTTGTATCATCATTACATTGTATAGTTATTTTATTGTGCTATATATGTTGGAGCACACCATTTATGGTGCAAACTCATTACTCCATGTGTTGTAGTATGACCAACTAACAGAGCTGTATTTTTGTAATTATACATAATAAATTTAATGTATTTAATAATTGTATTTCATCCCTTTTGTAATGTTAAGTGACTTGGTTGTATGTATACTGAATTGTGTTTGTAAATAAATCTTGCTACACATATAAGTGAGGTGCTATACCTCATCTCACTGAAGGGCAATGACATATCTTCGACTGACTGGAGCTAATGAAAGTATACTATGTGGATGTCAAATTCCACTAATGTGAATTAAAAAAAAAAAAAAAAAAATTTGTGGGGAACTGGTGAAAAATATTCTGTTTCCAGGGGGTCGAATTGTGGACACATGCAGGGCCAGGGAGGCAGCCTCTTTGCTGCGGGCATTTGGGTTCAGCAGATGGCTGGATCAGGACGTTCTGATGACGCATTGAGGACCCTCGAGGTTTGTGAGGTGGCACGAGATTCAGGGGGCTATGCACCGGACCCAGACTAGGTGAAAGGGATGGGAAGGGTAGCCCTCTTAGGGAAAGTCACCATGTCAACTGGGAGGGATGTCTTGATGTATTAGTGATCCAACAAGTGGGACCCCATCGGGAGATCAGCTTCAAGCTGCACTAACAGGGGGGGCTAGTCTTCTTCAGCCACTTCACTTGGGATCCCGGTGATTACCGGTTGCTCTCAAGTGATAAAAAAAAAAGAAGTTTTCAGTCCACTCATTAATGTACTTATGTCTGAAGAAGGTTCATTCATTATCATCTAAACAAACATTGACAAACTGGTGATAATACTAGTAATACGTTGACACTTCATTTTTGCATTTCCATAAATCTCTGCAGTGTATTTAAGCATATAAAAAATACATAAAATACAACCGTACGTAATTCATTTCAATAACTTGTATAAATTTAATTTAAAAAAAACCAATAATAGTTTATAAAATAATAATAATAATAATTTTTTTTTTTATTAGTTTACTTCCATAAATTCTCTACAGTGAACCTATACCATCGTTATTGGATGGAAAGGACCAGTAGGGCTAAGCGGCAAGAAATGTCTGGGAAAACTATTCAACAGAAATGCCAGAACAGTTTTAAAAATAACGTATCCAAAGAAGAACAAACCACCTCTGTGGTTAGCATATCGAAATCTTACTCTTGTACCAGAAGAGTAAATAATGACAAGGGTACACCAGTCAATTCTAAAAATAGGTCAACCAGGCCAAGCAGGTTATTAAATATAAAAATAAAAGAGAAACAGAAAATGTAAATAAAATGTAAAAATGATAGACTGTGAGATGTCTTACTTGAAATTTATGAATCTGAAGTCCTGTTAATTTAAAACTACAAAGAGCACTGGATTTGATTTTACACATAGACCCTAAAGTTGATTGTTTGCTCAGATCTATGGCAGTCATGCAAAGTGAAACCTTGACTTTGAAGGGGAAAACATGCAACTTATGCAAGCTGTTACTGGTATTAAATGCTCCAATTGGTTGGAAGGAGTGAAGATCTTTGCTAAAATAGGGATTCAGACTTTTTTTGAGGATCAAATTTTGTCAAATGAGAGTTCTCCTGATGAACTACCATTGGTATAGTCTTGCTGGACAATAACTGCTAAGAGGCTTAAGAGGAACAACACACAAAAGTCTCTTGCGACAGAAACATCCATTCCTAAACATAAACCTCTAGTGATAAAAGTGTTTTTACTATTCTAAAGGAGATCCTGCTCTGAATACAGTCCAGAAGAGTATGCTGAATCTGTTTTTTGGTCTTAAGTTTGATCAAATTAAAGGAACTCATCTGATGAAAGTATTTATATCAAAAGTAAGACAAAGGACGTATTCATTTAGTTCTTAGTCGTTATCTGCCAGATATGGAAGCTAATATACTAGAGAAGTACATCTGGAATTTACCCGTTGACATCACTCTAGTGTACTAAACTGAACAGTAAGTTTCCTGATAGTTTTATGAATCTGTATTTGAAGAAGAGTTTGAGGTACTTATGAACCCTGATAACTGCTCGCAGGAAACTTTGCTCACCCCTTTCTACAGGAATTAAAAATTTTAAATGCTATTTTAGGAAAGATTCTTTCCTTAACAATAATAAAAACATGCTTATGGAGGAGAGTGGTCTAACCACTCTCCTCCATGAGTAATGACATTTCAAACTGAATTAAAAATGTTTCAGTAAAATAAAAAAATAAAGTAAAAATCATGATTTGAAAACGAACATGATAAAAACTGATGAGTTTTTATCTTCTTCTTCATTTAGCTATCAAGTGATTGTAGTTACTGAGAGATCATTTTCATTCAGCTCTGTCTAAATATTGACTATCTTCCTCTATGTGTATACACATTATATTATGTACATACAGCTGAGAGGAATAGTATCACCAACAACAAGATTTGTCTTTCACTTCTATACTTGACTCAATTTAGTCTTCATCTATCACCCTAGAGCAGGGGTCGGCAACCTTTTGAGTCAGAAGAGTAAAAAATTACAATTTACAAAATTTTAAAGTTTTTAAACAGCCACAAAATTTTATTTCAAAGTTTTTAAAGAGCCACAAAATTTTTTTGAAAATAGGTTTATTAAATAACAATTTATATGTACTTACACTTATAATTATTATTTTAACTCTAATTTTTAAATAATAAAAACTATAAAAAAGATAAATAATAAAATAGTTAATTTATTAAATATATATTTTAATAAAACCACTTTCGCGGTAATATCCAACAGTAGTACTTGTTTCTTTTTTGACAATTCTTATTGACTTCAAAAAAGTAGTTAGGTATCTTATTTGGAAAAAAAATATGTATAATATGTATTTTAAAAATATAATACTTATTATATTACCTATCTTTACTTCGGTTTTTTATTATTATTATTATTATATATAGGTACATACATAACTTTGAGAAGATAATTCACTTCTAACTCTTTTACATGAAACAACAAACTATACGTCACAGCCAAAGCACTGGTGAAGATGCCAAATTGTCTTGCGTCGAAAGCGAATTAAAACCTACACAGAAACATCCGACCTACATCTTGAAACATCCGTCATTCAAGAGCTTCTGACGGACTGACGACAGTGACGATGCGTGTCACGGGGGAGGGGCGCGATGAAAAGCGAGTACAAGTGGCAAAGCGATAGAATCGGTGCCTAATCCTCGTTAATCGATTCAGAACAATTTTTAAATGTTTTTTTTTGATAAAATAAATAATATTTGCGTATGGAACTAAAGAGCCGCAGCTTCACATCCAAAGAACCGCATGTGGCTCGCAAGCCGCAGGTTGCCGTCGCTGCCCTAGAGGATAATTAATCCTAGATCTAATATTGCTGTTGTTATGTCTCCATAGTCTTAATGTTTGATTTTGTCTGATGACCCTCAAGACCCACTATTTATTGCAATCAACATTTACAGCTTGGTTAAGAGTTCTGATCATCATTTATTTCATGATTATCACCATACTGACTTTCTTTGTTTATTGAGCTGTGATGGCCACCGATTGGGATTCGTTGTACAATGCCCCTGATCCTGGAGTTGCTGCAGATAACATAATTGCTGGAATTACAATAGATTTGATCTTAAGGGAGTGCTGAAACCAAGAAAATTCTCATCTTGGTTCTCCAATGTGTTGATCTCTGCCCTTAAAAATAAGAGGAGATTTCATTGTGAATTTAAGAGAACAGGCTTACAGAGACATTACATAAGCTTCTCTGAATTTCAAAAGGTGAAAGTTCTATTATCTAGGTTGTATAATCAGGTATTCTTAGATACGATTAGGCATACTCAGGGCACTGAGAGCAATCTTGCTTCTATCCTAGTGACTTCTTTAGATATTAAAAATCACATGAGTGAGCCCATTAAGCACACTGGAGGTATAATTACAGACACACAGAGTTGTGAAAATTATCCGGGAGGTACTTTAATAGTTTGTACCAACTAGATGCAGATCGGATTGTGGTTAGTGGTATTGAGGTCCAGGATCTATCTGGTATTCCACTAGTCTCTGACAATGATGTGTTGAGTTCTATTAGATTTTTGAGGTGTAATTCTACAGTTAGCTTTGGTGGAATTTTGCCCATTGTCATTAAGGGTCTTAGTTTTGTTGTTACGTCCATTTTAAAATTTATTTTCAACTTAAGCGTGGAACTTGGGAGCGTTCTTGATATATGGAAAATGGTAGTTTTCTCTTCTGTGCTGAAGAAGGGTAACTTGTGGCCTTATTAACTATAATACAATATCTGTTCAAGTAGTAGTTTCCAAGATATTTGAAAGGATAATTTAGTCTTCTTTATAATTCAGTTATGAATTGAATTAAACTGCAACAGCTTGGTTTCATGAAGTCAAAGTCTACTGCAACCAATTTGGTTGATATGCTTATCTATGTTGTTTCAAAAGCTGAGAAGAGAAGATGTTGCTACTATCTATATCGATTTGCAAAGCTTTTGATACAGTACTCAATAGAATACTTATTTACAAGTTACAGAAAATTGGAATCGTTGGATCTTTGGTTGCTTCAGTCTTATTTGACTGACAGCAGATTTAAAATCAGGGTGTCAGGGAAACTGTTGATTGAATACCTTGTATCTTCTGCAGTTTGCAGGGTATAATTTTTGCCTTTATTTTTTCATATATTCATTAATGACATCTCCAATGGATATTTTTCACCTATTTTCATTTATACTGATGATTTGAAAATTTCTACAGAAGTTAATTATCTTCATGACTGTAATATGTTTCTGTCATGACATTCAAACTTATTGTAAAGTAGTCTGTAAACATTTAATGTAACTTAATTAAAAGAAGACTGCAATAATTTCATAAGTCTTGTAATTAAATATGAGTATATGTTGCACTAGTCTATCATAACTAGTGTAGATAGTATCATGGATCTAGAAAATAATACAGATTCTATTTTTCTGTTTTCTCATAATATTACAGACATCAATTCTCAGTCAAAAAGAAACTTAGATCTGATTCACTAGATTGGACGAAGTAATGTAAAATCATATACTTTGATCAGGCCATTTCTTGTTATTGTTTGACCTATTTTGAAGTATTGGCTGTTTATATGGAATTATGACATTGCTAATACTAATGACAATACCGAAGGTGTTAAAATGAAGTTTTGTCATACAGGTTTTATTGACCCTGCCCTTATATTAGCTGTGCCATGCATTATGATTAGATTCTTCACATGAGCGCTACATGGCCATCAAAAAGGCAGTTACACATTTCTTATGCAAGTCTGAACTCCCATGTAGAAGGATTCGTCTCCCTGATTGAACTGAAAGTTTGTTACGGCAATATTATAGGCAGTTTTTCTGCATAGATATTTTGATGGTAGTTCTTGTAACAAGATGTGTTCAATATTCAATGGTATATTCCATGTTTATTTGTTATATATTTTACCTTTTGTTAGAATGAATCACTACAGTACACAAAGATTTGACTTCTGATTGCACTATTTTCTTCCATTATATGTTATAACCTGGTTGTTTGGTATCCAATCAATCAGAAAATGGGAAGTAATAGCAGGATATAGGAGGGAGTGGGATTCATCCAAAAATTAAAAAAAAAGATTGTTATTAAGATTATATATTGCTTCTTGGGCTCAAGCTCCAAGCAGAGACTGTTTCATCCTGAATTGTTAATAATAAAAAACTTTGAACTTTTGGGAAGTTAATAATTATTTCTCACCCAGTCCAATAGGAAGATTTGTTTTCTGCTCTCTTTACTGCTGCCTTATATTGTCATTTTTGACCTTTTTTGTGCATCTTCTGTACTTAAGCCATTTTCCATCTAATAGTCTATGTACACCTTATAGCTGTACTGGATAGCATATTGCTACCTCAGATGGTCTGGGGCCCAGCTACATACTGTGGTTTTGCCAGTAGGAATAGCCTGTTGGTTTTTTCCACCGTATGGCTAAAAGGACCAACATTTTTAATCAGATTCCTTGAGTGTATTGCAGGCGATTAGGGACATGTACTCCAGACAACCTGTTGTCTGTGAGATTCACTCTTACTTATCTATCATTTCTGAGATGACTCTGTGTAACACATATCTGAGCTTCTGCTGGGTCCCCAGTCATACTGGAATCTCAGGCAATTAGGGCACAGATCGTTTGGCAAAAGAGGCTTGTTTGCAGCCCTCTTCCACTAATTGCATTGTTTCTGAAGACCTGTTTTCTTAAGAGATTGGTTCGTGATGAGTGGCACAGTGAATAGAATGCTACCATCAACAATAAACTTCACCCAGAAAAGAACACTGTCACCGTGTATTTCCTCATGCAAGGATAACAGTCGTGAAGAGATTATTATTTGCTAGTTGCAAATAGGGCATATTACACTTATTCATGGATACCTCATAAATCAGACATTAAAAAATTTGATAATTCATATAATTTTTATCGTTTATTTATATCATTTGGTGTATTCCAGATGGTAATTCTATTCTTTTAAGTTGCATTATTAATGTTGTAATTACTGTGGATTTATTTCACTTTTAATATATGTCATAGGCTTTTTCCATCTATGCTGTGTTTCTATATTACTGTTTAATTTTTTAATTAATTTTCGATTGTTATTTCTTAATAAATATTTGTTTACAATATAAGTATTATGTCTGGGCACTGATAATGACATCGATGTGCGCCCAAGAAAAAATAATTTGGAACAGAAATAAATTTTTTTGTATAATATAACGTTTAATTTGGACTAACTTGTGAAAGCATTGTAGAAAATGAACAATACAGCACCTGGTCGAGACAAATACATCATGATCAGGCAGCAAAATGGCATTGCAAAACTTAGATTACACAATCAGACCTGGTGATTGTGCAATCTAAATCCTAAATGGTAAATTTGATGTTGAAAAACAATTTTTTTTTTTAAGTTTGTAGTATAATAGATTTGTTTAAATGCTTACTAAATGCGAAAGATTTCACTACAAAATTTGTAGAGAATTTAATTTGGAGAAAATTATTGTAAACACAGCCAATAAAAAGGAAATAAAAACTTAAATGAAATTGTTTTTTATTTAAGCAAAACAGACGAAAAATAGACAGAAAATCGTAATTGTTCTGTACCTAAAAACATTATTTTTAATGCAGTAAAAAATAGAAAATACATGAAATGATAAATGGTAACAATAACAAACCTCAATTACAGTAATTGTTTGAAATTCCCTCCTTCACAATGTACGCAGAACTCTGCCTTGACAAAAATATTTCCGATGGCTTTCCGTTATCATCTCAGGATTGCTTTGTATAAATTCAATAACATTTCATATTTTAATGAGTAACTCTTGTTAGTATTTGCTTTTTGTTGGTATACAATCGTTTTCATATGGCTCCAATTAAAGTAATCTAGTAGTGTTAAGTCATATGATCATGGTGGCCAATTGACTAGTCCACCATGTCCAACCCAGTTTAAGAAAATAGCATTCAAGTGATTGCTAACTACTAAAGAAAAATGTTGCATTGCACCATCAAGCTGGAAAATCATTTGCAATCTAGTTTCATCCTCCAAAAATGCCATTAAACTATTTTCAAGAAATGAACGTATGCATCTCTCATAAGGTTTCCATTAAAATGGTCCCATAATTTTATCATAAATAATGTCACACCAAACATTAATGTGAAATCTATGTGGGAAACTAGTTTCCACAGTACTATGTGACCTGTCTTCACTCCATAAATTACTATTTTTAGAACTGAAGACTCCATTTCTCATAAGATTGGCTTCATCAGTAAATAAAATTAAATTTACCTTATTACCTTATCAGCGTTGTTTGAAAGCCAATGACAGAAGTTTAACCGATGGGGGTAATCTTTTGGCCGAAACTTTTGAGCAGAAAGGATAATCGTTTTCTTTCCTTAGGATGCGCCATATTTTGTTTTACAAACCAGTGTGACGTGTAGATACATCAAAGAATGTGTAAAACGAATGCTTAAAATATTGCTTAAACAGAATGTTCATTAGGTAAAGAAAGAATAATACAATTTTCTGTAGTTTTCGTCTGTCTTGCTTCAATAAAAAACCGATTTTTAAACATTTTTATTTACTTTTTATTGGCTGTATTTAAATTAATTTTCTCAAAATTAAATTCTCTACAAGTTTTGTAATCAAATCTATTAGACATTTAACAAAGCTACTGTACTACATACCTAAAAAAAACAAAAAAACACTGAACTCTGTGTTTTACGTTGAATACGTTTACGTTAAAAACTATTGGGGTTACAGTTCTGATGCCTAACTTATCCTATTTCCCAGCTGAAATTACGTAAGAAACCACTAACGTTACTTCTTGCTTTGGGTTCTAAAAATTACAGTAGGGTTCTTTTTATTAGAAGAGCTGAAATCTGAGCTGAACAGCGATTGGAAACTTTGTTCCCAATCGCTGTTAACAAACCATTATCTTCTGAAGGAAGATTCAAAGACAGAAATGATATTGACAGTATTATTCGTGACTGACAAACAACTCATCTCACTTGAAGCGAATTTCTCTGACATTGATATATTACTGGGTGGCATTTAAGACTTATTAATCATTCTAGAAGTGTCCGCTTGAATAGGGATTTTAGTATTACTATCAGAACAAAATACCGGGTTTTGTTTCAACGAACCAAATATGGAAGACCAACACTCCAGAAGACCATACCGACAAAAACCTTTTCATAGTTTCAGTCATCCACCTCAAGATGAATTTATTTTTAGCCTCCGAGAACACAGGTATTGGTTCAGAGGATGAAATGAAATATCAATTTTGTAGCATCTGAAAATGTCATGCGTGACCGGCTTCGAATCCCGAACCTCTGGGTGAAAGGCATAGACGTAAAACTCACGTCACGGACGCCAGAACCTCAACATAAAATAATAGTAATAAATGAGAGAAAAATGGGAATACATTAAGAATAAAAACAACTGTAGAAGAGATAGAAGAAACATTGAAAACAGAAATCCTGAAATCATTAAAGTAAACTGAGCATAAGTAAACTGAGTATAATTAAATTTATGTTTTAAAAAAGCACTTAGCACTTCCTCATTCGAAAATTCATAAATTAAAATGTTGCAAATCTCAACAAATTCCTCCCTGCGCACAATAATTCTTGATACTTATACTTTTCCCCGACTTATCCTAACTGATGCTATTACTTTGATGTTAAATTAGTTGCCCCGTAGTAAAATAAAATTAAAAATAGTTTTGACATGACCTATATGCTGATACGTCAAATCATTCTATGCATTCGCATTACCTTAATGCTGATTAGCATTCCCCCAAAATGTTTAAAAATAAAGTTGTAGTTAAATTGCATTATTAATTTGTGGTTAAGAAATGGCTAAATTTTTATAAAAGTGCATTTTAATAACCGACTAATAACTTTAATTAAAATTTTTTTTTTTAGTTATCCTGGTGGCTTGATATCAGATTAGCAGAGCCTCAACGTATTTTAAATATTAAATTACAATAATTGTTTTTAATTTCACTCAACTTAAGAGCTAATTGTTTAATTCATTAATTTTTAAAATGATCTGTCATCAACTTGATAAACAATTTGAATAGAGAGAAAATATTTTATACTGAGAAATTAATTTATGTTGTATTTTGTAATGTTTTTCAAATTTATTTCTGTTACATAAAATCATCTGATCTTGGTGCTTTGCATGAACTGATTTTTGGAAACTCAGTTAATTATTATGGTCCCTTCAATTACTTTCTTATTTATTATTTTTTTTTCCTACATCTACTTTTCACTTATCTTCCATAAATTAAGTAGGCTACTTTCCCAAAAGAACACAGTTTAATTATTAAACTGATTTAACTCTTATTTAACTGTGTTGTTAGAACACAGTTTACCATTATTTTAGTGTGACCACTACTGGTTCCTTACCTTCACATATTTATACTATTAATATCTCAGTGAGCTCTCCTTTCACCTGTGCTCATTCTCTTTTTTGACAATTACATTACCTTTTACTTTCCAGTCTATAGCGATACATGCTGCTATGGCAGCTACAACTATAACGGGAAAGCATATAGACGAGTGAAAATAAACTAAAGAATCTGGTCTTCTTTAAATTTTGTTCTTTAAGAAGACTTTTTTAATTTAACAAAAGAAATAATATTCAAATAATCTGTGAAAAAAATTTGTTATTCCATTGGTGCCGAATCCAAAAAATCTATTTTTCTAACACAGGCATTTGTCCTTATTTACGTTGACAAGTATTTGTATAACTCTGGATCCCGTAGGCCGATTTTCTTCATACTTGGTAGGTAGATACTACCTTCGGGTGAAAGAATTTATTAAATTTTTACCAAAACCAGAAAAAGGGTGGGAGGTGTTTTAGCCAAAATAAAATCTCCATTTTTTACTGGGGCACTTTAGCAAAAAAAATTTATTACAAAAGTTAAATTTTTTTTTATCATGATCACAAATTACCAAATATTTTTATTTAATTATTCTCCCTTTCCCCAAAAATGACTATATTTTTCTCTTTTTACATATATTGCTTCAGAAAAGGAGTTAATAGTAAGTTTTTTGGATCTATATTTTCTAAATCGATAGAGCTGCAAAAAACTAAAAGTTTTTGCGTATCCTACTGTTATGTTCTGTGGTAACAAAGAATTTTTTTTTTAATTAAAAAAAAAATATTAAACCCATCTCGCAAGTTATCAATCGTATTTAAAATATAGAAATCTTAATTTGTTGATAGTCTTCCTCTTTATTTCTTGAAAAAACTATTAACCTAGCATTTTTACCCCCTCCTCAGAAAATTATAACTTTTTCTATTTAGATCTATAACTATAGTTTTATATCCTTTAAACAATTTTAAAAAGTTATTATTTTAAAGCTATTACCAACACGTAGGAATTATTTTCTTAAAAATTAATTTTACCCGAATTATTCCCCTTAGGTACGGGAGCCACCAAAATGAAAAAAAAAATTCACTATTTGAAATTCTTAATGGACTAAACAGTATTATTTTGTTAAACAATAAAGTTATCAAAATAACTTTATCACCACCTCTCCTGACAGAGGAACTCCCAAACTTATAAAAAAAAACTAAAAAAAAAATATTTTTAATTTCGATTTAAGTTTCATTTAAAATCAGTTTTAGTTACTACTTTTAATCATTAAAAAAAGTCCCCTGATGCTAATATAATAATGTTAAACATTTTGATTACTTCTTTATTTTGTTGAGCATCATTGGTTTCAAGAATTAAAATGAAAAGATTTAAACATAATCAAACAAGTAATTTTATATTTAAAAAATCTAAAAATCAGTAACATTAAGATTTATTACTATACATTTTTTTTAATATGTCGACGAAATAACTGAAGCTGGGTAATTGAACATTTTTGGTTAAGATTTTTTGTAATACATTAGTTCATCATTTTTTTTTTTTGCAGAGCTTAAAGTGATATGATATAATCATATAAATAATATAATGATTCTGGGCTTACCCAGAAAATTCTGGGTAAGCCAGAAAGGTTTTTCAAAAATGAATTGTATAGCATAACCGGTGTAGTCAGGAAAGCTGGCTTTTTTCTGTGAATTTTTATTTTCTCCTCTCTGCCAGTTCTTCTACTCTTTCTTTGTTTCTCTTTTTATTGCCTCCTTATTAGCTTTGCATTAAAGTTTTGTAATGTTTTTCTTTCTTCTTCTTTCTACTCTTCTGTAAACCATTCCTGCACAGTGGATCTTGCCTTTTTAAAGTTTTATCATTTTTCCACCACACATTTAATATAACTCCAACCAGTAAATGAGCTTATAACACTACAATATACTACTGTTTTTAATCTCAAACATATATTTTATTTCTCACTTCTCTTTCAGCTGGAATATTTCATTATTTATGTTTAGGTATCACAGTCCTCTGACTCCTCCAAATACATCACATTTACTTTAAACTTATTCTTAACATTAAATAACCATTATGTTCATAAAACTCCAGTATTATATTTTCTTTTTCATCTTTCTCTACATCTATATTTTTAGTATTTTCAATATCTTATATATTTTAATTTATATTTTTCAAAGTTTACATGTAGTCACAAACCAAGAATACATATATTGCAAAATCAAAAATTGCAAAAATCAAATATTTTAATTTATATTTTTCAAAGTTTACATGTAGTCACAAACCAAGAATACATATATTGCAAAATCAAAAATCAAAAATACTTTAAAAGTATAAAATTTAAAAATATTATATTTGTGACAAATTAGTTATGAATAAATAATTCAGTTATGTACTAAAAGGGATTCCTATCCATTTTTAAAAGAGGCATGTTGAATTAACAAAATTGCTGCAGAAATACACTGAAGAGGTGCTAATAATAAGCACTGGAAGGTTCCTTGGAAGAACAAGTACTTTGTGTTCATAAATTCAGTGAGGTCCCTTATTCTCGTTTCACTCCTTCCAATCTATGATAAGGCTTACTATAATTCTACTTGACTTTACCTCATACCTGTACAATTATCTCTACTTTTCTATTAAACTGACAAAACTTTTTTAAACTGTTTATGTGATTAAATCATTTTTAATAACATGTATCAAGAATTATAGAATACAAATCATGTTACTTATCGCTCTTTTGACTACATTAATAAATATCTTTATATAAACACTATTAGGGTATGAAGGGTTTGTAATTAACTGTAAAAGTTGATGTTAAGCCTTAGTGAAAGTTTCTTTTAATATAGTAGTACTTACATGTTGATAATGAAAAAGCATCATTCCTACATAACCGCTACCAACAATAAATGCTTGTTTTTGTGTTACTACTATTACATCACCAAAACATTCATTTTTATTTGGGTTTTTTCCTCCAGTTATGATATCACAATAATAACCATTCTGGTTAAAACAAGTCTGGAACAATAAAAAAGTATACGGTTAAACAAACTTTATTATTTCACATTTTACATCGATGATCACTGAACAACTGCAACTAAAATATATTACTGAAACTGAAGATAGTGACAAAAATTTAAAATAATAATAAAATTGATACATTATTCTGAAGTAAGGAAAGGATGGCTGAATATTCTTTCTCCAAGTTGTATGAGTGTACAGAACAGCTTTTTTGTTCAGAATTGAAAATGAATTCAGCATCAATTGCATTGTATGACCTTTTGTATCTATTTGAACAATATTATTCATCCATTTTTCTAGCTTCTAACAATTCAGCACATACAGAAAAATACAGTTAAAGATATGATAAAATTATTAAATATTAATAAAGTCACAAAGCAATGAATAATATATTGTAAACCACAAGGAAATGAATTTATTTCAAAAATAGATTCTACAGGTCAAAATAAAGAAGTTTTTATAATCAGCCCATTAATACATCTTGTTACTAATAATAATTACTAACAATTTATGTTCCAAGTGATAGTAATTATTTGTGGCCTTAAAACCTTGGTAAAATTGGAATTTTAAAAATAATTTAACAAGAAGTAAAAAAATTAGATTCCATTGCTTATCTTAATTACTTTAGAAAAATATTTTACAAATCTTAATATATAACACTAAATAAAATTCACGTTTTTATATTTATTGTAAATAAATCTATTATTCAAAAACACATTTATATATTTAACAATAAAAGATCTGTAGAGAATTTAAAATTGAGTAAATTGATGCAAATGAGGTTTTAGAAATTAAAAACTTTCTGGTTTTATTGAAACCAAACATTAAAATATAAATAAAAATATGAATGATATATTATATATTTACGAGTAAATGAAGATACAGTATAAAGTTTAACATAATTAATTTTTAAGTAAAAAATGTAAATAAAGAAATTTAAAAAAAGGTTTACATGAATGTTGTTTCATTTTTAAAATATATTTGACGTGCTTGTGGTTCGACAAGTATATTGAGGGATTAACAAACATTAAAATTTCTTACATATGAATAACAATTTATTACTCTAAAGATATATAAACAAAATAAATAATTATAATTTTTTATAATTATAATTATAATTATCACTGGCTAGTCTTTACATTGCTCAATAGGTGACATATCAGACATCCATTCATACAAAAACAGTCTTAGATTTCTTAATAAGAAACAAGATACACGAATCTGAATATCTGATTCATGGACAAATTTACCGTACAGCAGACGATAAAAATGCAGGGCATGCCATAGAAGTCTTCTTTCTGTAAGAAGAGTAAGGTCGAATGCTTGATGGATGAGTTCTTTTGTCACAGATGGCGGGAAATGAAACTTCCTCTTAAGCCACGGGAGAAACCTTCCCTGTACACTCTCAATCTTAACAGAGGCGTATTCACAGTCACAATTCCAGATTACTGTACTATATTCAAGATCAGACCTCACAATTGACTTATATAGAAAACAGGTGTTCACGTTACTAAAGTTACGCACCATCCAATATAAGAGACGAAGGTTTCTCCTAGCTCTACTGCCTATACTTTCCACGTATTATACTAAAAGAAGCTTTTCATCAAACAAGATTCCTACATCCTTCGCTTCATATACTATGTTTATAGGTATATTTCCAATGCTGTAATTGTAATACAAAGTGGAAGTCTTCCTTGAGAATAATATAACCTGAACGTTTTCCATGTTAAGAGAGGCATAAAGTTGATTTGTGCCCAGTCACAAAATTTATTAACACTATTTTGTAAATTATGATGATCATCTTGTCCAAATATTATTCTATATAATTTCAAATCATTTGCACACAGTTATTAACTAGGCACGCGAATCCCGTGCCTAGTTCAGATTTGCCAGTACCGTTCGTGACTGTGAATGACTCTGAAAACTAACGAGTTTAAGGTTAAATCAGTGCTACACTCATACCAATCAAAATTATGACTTACACAACATATAAATTCAGATCTACACCCAAATAAGTCGACCAATTTAGGTCACCTAACAAGGGGAATGTAACCTAATTCCGGTCCGCGCAGGAGCCGGGAACAAACCCTGCACCGCCACCCGGTCCCATCATGGTGTCTCGCGTGGCATTACCAAGTCACACCCTGGTCGCACTGGTTCCATACCCCGGTGGCGCGGCCGCCCCCACCAGGAGCCCCAAATCGAATCACAAAAAATACCAATATAACCGTGGTACGATACCAATGCGCCTACCTCCAACAAATTCAATGCGTAGGCCGGAACCCTAGCCACCCGAGATCATACTACGATCGAGTACCTCGATTAAACTTCCTCTGTAGACCTACACAACGCAAGGACGCGAAGAAAGCCAACCACTATAGCCCATTCCTCGTGGATCATCCTGTTAATACGGAGATCCAGAAAGGAATGCATTTTCTCAAGTTCCCTAACAGCTCGTGAACGTTCGACCTCGTTTCGAGGACAGACGTAGAGGACAAGGTCCACTGCATCATCAGTCCTACAATCCGGGCATTGACTCGAATCCACCAAACGAAACCTAGCAAAACTCGTTCGAAAGACAACATACCGGGAGAGAAGCTGTGTGATATACCAATTGGGGGAGACCCATCCAATCGCACCTAAATCAGACACTATGGGAAATATACCACACGTGTAGCGATCTGTGGGGGACTCGTCTCACCTTACCTGCCAAGACGCAAGGCCCCGGGGTCTTCTATCGCCTGCTTTCGTTTTCACGTCAATAGGTTATTTAACTTGGAAGTGTAGCGTTCCTAACGCTCATTAGCCAAGATATCTATTGGTTTGACTCCGGCTATTACGTAGCCCTCAGAATTGAGGAGCAGAAAGCCTCCCACGAGACTGTTCTATAACCGTCTATAACAGCTAACAAGAAGAGTCGCTGGGCCCGCAGCAAAATGTCCGCGTAACACCTAAACGCCAAGCGGTGAGCCCAGACAGCTGCATCATATAGCAAAACAGTCTCACTGACACCTTTGTAAAGGATACGCATAGTACGGATATTCAACCTCCAATCGGGATGAATGACTATACGGAATCCATAAAAAGCATCAGCGGCTTTTTTGCTACATACTGTAGATACTCCTTGAACCGAAAATTCTCATCAAGGATAACACCCAGGTACTTTTGAGCCGTAACATACCGAATGGGGAGACCAGCTCTCCGAACCTGGATTCGTCGGGAAGCAGCCAATCGGCCTTTAAGCAACATCATTGTGGTTTTCTCTGGGCTGAAAATCATCTTATGTTGGAGACTCTGTTTTTCTTTGTTCATTTGAACCTTTTTTAAAATATTATTCAAAATTTGATCTTTTTTTTACAGCCGGGGTGTCTCACAAGCATGAGCAGCTCGGAATTCTACTTCGTAACGCGAATCCCCTTCAATCAGCAGCAGAGCGTCGTCAGCATAAGCGATGACACGACAACAATAAGGCAACCTGAAACGCAATATGGAATCGAATTCTATAATGCAAAAAACGGGAGTCACAACACTGCCCTGAGGACATCCTTTAGTTAGGGTCTTACGAATCTCCAAGCCGCCATCACGCAGAGAAACGGCCGATGGCTGAAATAATTTACGAGCACTTCTAATTAATTTCGTGTATACTTACGCTTCTGCATCTGCAACAGGGCAGAGGGTCACCCTAAGTTGTTAAATACCCCGGATATGTCCAGAAAATCCCTAATACACATTTACATGGTCTAGAGGAAGCTATATCCATTACCTTTAGTATGGCATCCTCAGTGCTTTTGCCTGGTCGGAAACCATACTGGTTGTCCATTAGCAAATGATCAGTGTCCAATCTAACATTAATACGCAAATATAGGACCTTCACAAAAACCTTGCCAATCACAGACAACAGCGTTAGTGGATGGTAAGAAGAATTAACAGTAGGATCTTTGTCGCCACCTTTGAACAATAATACCAAATTTCCACGCTTCCAACACGCCGGAATGTGGCCGGCGAAGAGCAACCTATGATATGTTCTAGTTAGAGGACCAAAGACCACCGGAAGCGCTCGGACGAAGAGCTCCAATGTGATACAATCATATCCGAGGGCCTTGTGCTATGCCATACTACAGATCACCTGGCACACCTCCGTCTCACTGATCTCAGAAGATTGTAAGTCGGTCTCGAAAATCGCGACTTCCCGCCTGACACGCCGGTGGTATGAAACCTCACCCACCATAGTGTAATCCAGCAGCAAATTATTCAGCAACATATTAAGAACACGGTCCTTATCAATTACCACACCCTCATGGGTTGACAAAGCTGACAAGAAGGCATCTTTCCTGCGCTTATGTCCAAAGGCTCTATGCACAATGCCCCAAGGATCTCTATTCCTTCGCTGCTGAACGAAGGAGCGCTAGGAATTACGCTTGGAGAACCTAATGCTATGAAAGTACCTAGCCCTCCTTCTGCGGTAATCCGCAGTTAGGGCTGCACGCCGATCAGGATCACCCTCTCGTTGCGCAGCCCTTCTGAGTCGATTCACAGACTGCTTCATTGCTGTCAGATTCCGAGACCACCAACCAGATATACGTTCCCGGCCATTGCCTCTGGGAATGGCAGCTTCAGCCGCCGCCATCACTGCAGAAGAGAAATTTTCTGCTAGGGCATCTAATGGCAGCCGTCAAGGTCTCGAGAAAAAATCTCCAATCTGGACTCCAACAAACAACTTCGGCCAGTCCGCCTTCCTATGGAGGAAGCGCCCCGGCAAACAGGAAAGTATCCCTCATGGCCATCGCGCAGCTCACACGCTATTTCAAAAAGAAATAATCGATGATCGCTACTACAGTCGTCAATCACAGATCAGTCCACGATCCTGCCAGGGATGTCCCAATCCATGGTAATGTCAATATTTGTACTTGAAGAGACCCTTTGTCCGTCGACTATACCGACGTAAGTGGCCAACTGGTTTGCAACATTAAAGACTTCAAAATTGTGCTACGCGATGAAACTGTCAATTAAGCCACCACCATGATTAGTGATCCACTGTGCCAGAAAAGCGACTTCGCATTAACACCGGCACCAATAAGAATTGGACCATTACCCACAATACCAAGGATCCTATCCCATCTCGCTAGATGTTCCTCAGTGGGATCCCTGTAGTGGAAATATGACCTAACAACTAAGGTTCTGTCCGTGAATGGCAAGTCTGACCACAACATGATGCGCGTCAGGAACCTGCCGTTTAAAGACACTATCAAGCGATTTCCTGCACAGAAAATCAGACATACAGGTATACTCTACACAAAATGTTTTCCAGTAATGAAAGCCTGCTAGATCACCCCTAATTACATAGGGGTGCTGCAGAAGGACAACATTGAGGCTCCGTCTGTCTACAATTTCACCTAACTCAACGTGGACTGCATAAGCACCCTGGGCTTATGTAACAGCCCCACTCCTTACTAACAAGTGGGTGCTCGATTCTTATGCAGTCTTTTACAGTTAGCACAGGCCGGGGCCTCGGACCTACGCGAACAATCATCACGCTTGTGGCCCTCCTCACCACAATGCGCACACACCAAGGCAAAATTACAAAACTTAGCCCTGTGACCGTATCTGCAGCACTTGAAACATCTTTGGACATTTACGTGCCTTTTTACTCGGCAGAACCTAAAATCGATAAACAGTCTACCTGCAGACGTAAATTCTTGAAAGAGACCAGAACCCACATCAAAAATTCGGTGATATTTCTGGATATCACGCCTACCTGTTTTAAAGATCAGCCTGCAGTCCCGCTGGAAGGCGGCTTCATCCAAATCAGTGTTCTGCTTCCTAATGAGGGACAAGACATCTTCATCCGTAAAGTTACAGTCAATATCATAGACTACAATATGGTGCCTACGCGTTCTCTGCGGGTCTAATTTTACAATCAATCGCTTAACTGCCATGGAATCTCTAATTCCTGAATGGTCTCTGTATCATCCGCTACCACAACTAATCCCTTGCCGGTCTCTTTGTTGTTCCTGATTTTAAGACCTTTTCGGTCACCCCGAAGGGCAACCTGGAGGTCTTTCTTCAGGTGACTGCTGGACACAGTCGAGCCCTCCGCCCTGCTGACAATATCAACGTCAGGTTTCTTGGACTTGCTGGTTTCACGTCCGCCCCTAACCACCTCAGCTTACGTAAGCGGCTGCATTGGGGCCGGAGCCGGTTTATGAACTGTAGTTACTTCCTTAGGTTTTGAGGTAAGATTTTCAAAACCCTCGACGAGAGCTGTGAAAGCTGCTCGGAAGAATTCGAGACGAGGCAATAATCTCCTCTTGGTAGCTGCACTAGTACACTTGGGGTTTGCTAGATAGGAAGGCTAGATCTAATTCCGCCAATACATCATGGGCCAATGAGGCAGAGATGCTAGGCCTGCCCCCGGCTTGCAAAACCTTTTCAATGAGTGGGTTCATACACTCCAGGGTGGTCACCCTTATATCTACTTCTGTACAATCATTGTCAGAACCAGTGTTCGAGGAATTCGAAGGAAAAAACTCCGGCCCCCTCCTCCGACTAGGTTTCTTACCTACCTCCCTAACAGTATACGAAAAAAATGCTCGCTGTGTTCCTCCTATTTAGAGATTACTGGTTGGTTGGTTTGCTTGGTGAACAAATCCACACATCCACATCCTATTTAGAGAAATTGGGCACAACCCCATAATCGTGTCGACTACCCGCATCGAGCCACGGGCAGCTGGAAACCTTCTTTATTCTCCTGTCACTCTTTGCACCTCTTCACGCTACTGGATCAAATGCGTGAAATCAAAGATCAACCCACAGTTACAGATTACGGCCCCCGCTCTAAAAGAACACGAGCAGGACTAAGGGTAGAGCCCCTTTGCTCGTAACAGGGACTTGTGACCAGGAGTCGTTGCCACTTTTTCGCCGCGATGAGACGGGTGCTCGAACAAACAGTGCGCCAAAACACTCAGAATGTTCGTGAAACGGAAATAAATCGTCCAAATTACAAGGGCGCAAAACCGTTGCAATAGATCTTAGACAGCAAGATTGTGAAACTGGGGAAGGTGCACACTCGACCACCAGCTCAAAAATAGCTCTGAAAAAGACTTTATACAACGCAAATCTCTGTTCGTGAAAAGAGACTAGAGGTTCTCTCTTTTATTGCAGTCATCACATCACTGGCCAAGATAGAAGGAAACGTAAGTTCCACCACGTTCAAAACTGAGAATACCAGAAAAGGTTTTTCGTCAGCAAGGTCAAACTTCTGATAGATTGACTCGAAGTGTTCACCTAACCCCTCGCACGTTGTCCGAGAATGCGTCTAGACTTCACTTTCGGCAATTGGAGAAACAGCGCGATTAGTATTAGCCTTATTTTTCGCAACAAACTTAGAAAAATTAGAAGGTTCGCTGTGAAGTTCACTCTCTCACCGTTGAGCGTAAATCAACCTATTCCGCCCGAGAGTACGCTTGACTAATTTCCTCAAAAGCGAATATTGTTCATAATCAGTAGCAAGGCAGAACGTTTGAAGCGAGAGCGCGCTCTCTGCTTCTTTTTAATTAGGTTAATAAGGTTTTTAGAGAACTAAAGCGGAAAACTGCGGATACGGAACTCAATGAGAGAAACATTATTGTTAATGGCTTTAACAGTTATTTCCTGCAACTCGACTGCTGTTGTATCAACACTAATATTAAGCAAAACATTACTCCACGCCGTTTGAGAAACTTCAGCGTAGAGGCTTAGGTAAATCACTACCACTGTAATTATTTTGGCTCTGGGTTTCGTCGTTGACTACCTCGGTCGAAAGGACTTCATCTCCATTATCATTATGATTATCATCTCGATTAGGAATTGGTTTAGATTTTTCTTTCTTAAAACTACACTGGTCCATCATTCTTTTCTGGGGTGGTCCCAAATCATCATCTATGAAGGGTGAATCGTTGCGCGAATTTATGTTTTTGTTTACTTCTGGGGCAGCAACATTTGCGCCATCGTCAGTTATATTTTTATTTAACTTATCAGCAAACCAATAACAAAATTGCCATTCGGGCTCGAATTAAAACCATGAACTGGAGTATTCATAAAAAAGCCGTATACGTTTAGATCATATTAGCTTCCTAACCTCCACGTGTCTTTCACTTTCATATCTTAATAACTTTTGACCCACTTAGTTGATTTTAAAAATTCTTTCACAAAGCTAATCCAAAATATTAAAAACAGATATAATAAACAGTATATAGCCAAAAAAACTTTTTTTAACTATATTCATCATCAGCTGATTTCGAAGTCGAGAGTTCAAAGGTTCAAATCCTAGTAAAAGCAGTTACTCTTATACGGATTTGAATTAGGGTTGGGAGAAACTAATCACATTGATTCAAATCAAATAAATCAGTTAGTTGTCGAGATTAGAATAACTGATTCGAGTCACACGAATCTTTCAGTGCATCCGAAGTCAATAATTATTAAGAACAAACAGAACACATAAAAGAGTGTTTTTATGAATTACTACAATGCAATGCCAAAAGACTTTGACAGCCACATTTGTTTAAAATACCGGTACACATAAATAAAATGCATTTAAATTTTAATAATTAATATAAAACTTACTATATTTATTATAAATTGATTTCTCAGCCAACTGATTTTGAGTTGACTTGAGGCACCTCAATTATTGAGTTGGTTCTGAGTACACAATTATCAAAAACTTGATGAAATTTATATCCAGCTAATGTTAAAAGATGTCATGATATTTTCATCCAGATAATGTTAAAAAATATTGCAATATTGCAATATTGCAAATTTCATTTTTAATAATCGCTGTAAAAGTAGGCGTTATACAACTGTTGGACTAATGAATTATATAATTATATGTCAGCAAGTGAATAACAAACCAATGGATCTTTAATAATTTTGTTTTTTTCTGAAATAACATAGTTTGATTTGATTAAGTTTATTAGTTTACTTACGATAATGTATTGGTCAGCAATTAGATCATCAACAATTTTTTCATTTTATACTTTACAGTCACGTCACCAGACAGGCCGCATGTCTGGCGAAGTCTATTTACAAATTGACTGGGAGCCGTTTCAATAATTCGGTTCTGATACAAATCATTGAAATTGATTCATGATTAGTGAGTTATGAATGATTAGTTGCACAACACTTGATGTGTAGCTGTAATCACGCTGTGAAATGTTACGTGTTCGCTAGGCGTTCCTATTTTGTGCCCGATAAACATCTGTGTAATTTCTGCTAGTTTGGCTTTTTTTGAGATTGTTCAATATCTTATCAGTTTTGGATGTATTTCACAAGGCAAAGTGAAATTTTGAATTATGAGACAAAGTGAATTTTTATATTTTTATATTTTAAGATAAGATACTATTATTTAAATATTTTTTTAAATTTTATATTGAGCTTATAAAACTTCAACAGCTAAGGAGTTTTCATGTCACAATGTCTTCTAAACTGAGTAATGTGTGCTATCATTTTACAAGAATAAATAGTGAAAAAGCTCGGTCGGTGTAATTTGCGTTTATCTCAAGTAACGGTTAAAAATGGTACAACGTCAAATTTATCGCGACATCTTAGACTGAAACATCCCACAGTTGATCTGAAGAAAACGATTATTTGTCCTTCTGACGTTAATGAAACTGTTTACGAGTGGAAATAATGCCATTAACTTCGGCATCTGTTGATGCTCAACAAACCTCATCTTCTGAACCGCTTCAAATGGAAATCGATCGTCAGTCCCCACCATATTTACACGTCAGAAATCACTACTTCTAAATAATCACACTTTACTGGATATGGAATGAAACCTATACCGCCAAATAAATGCAGGGCAATTGATAATCAGATATTAAAATTTGTAGTGAAGGTAGTACAACAGGAATTCAAAGACTTGTTGAATATGTTCAACTCGACGTATCCGATCCCTAGTAGGAAAACAATTTCAAACAGTCTATTGAACACACTGTATCAAGACACATTAGAAAAAAGTAAAATGTGGAATTAAAAATGCATCATATATTTGTCTTACAGCCGACGGCTGGTCGTCACTTCGAAACGAGTCTTATTTTACTATAACAGCACATTATGTGAACGAAGATTGTACGCTCTTCAATCAACTTTACTGTCTACATTTAAATATCACGGGGAGCATACCAGTGAAAACATAAAAACTGAAATGAAAAACGTTATACAAAAATAGAAAATCGATCAAAAAATTGTTGCATGTGCAACAAATTGTTGCACTGCATTATTGCAAATTATTGCAACTGCATGTGCAGTCGCAATAACTCGTAAAACAACTTCTCGCATTAACCCACTTGTCTACACTGTAATACTCGTGGCATACTCTTCACTAGTTACCACACCGCTTACTGAAATCGCTGTTATCACGACTGTGCCGAACATGCTCTCGCAAAACTACTCGACTCTGTACACTGGTCCCCAGCAGTATCTATACCTCCTGGCTTGCAGGACCAATACCCGTTCCAGTACCAGTTTTTCTAAATTCTTCTTTATTTTCTCTTTCTTTCTTCTTAATTGGAAGAAACTCGTTACTCTGTTCCATTATACTGGTCCTGTTATAATATGTATCCTGACTTAATTCGTGGTTTCGACAATAAATTTCCTGAAAAAAAGCGTATCCGAGCAGGGGGATTCTCTGTTTCAACTTTTTTTTCCAATATTTATATAAAAAAAAGAAAAACCTTTTGGAAAAAATTGGATTTTTGAAATGTAACGTATCTATAAATCAAAGACTTTGTTTTTAGTTTTGTTTCTATTAACCAAATGAAATAAATAAAATACTTTATTTGATTAGCACAAAATTATTTTTAAAAACACAACTGCAGTTTTGATACACAGTACCTTCCTCAGGTGATCAAACAAAATACAGAAGCTAAAAGTACATTACAACGAAAAAGTTAAATAAAAAACCAAAAGAGCTAAAATACCTAAAGATAAATGGCAACAACAGGGAGTGTATACATTTATCAGTAATATATAAATTTAACAACAAATACTATTAGACAATACAGAAAAAGGGGTGGTATTTACAAAAAGATAAGAATCCCATCTCAGATCCATAAGTTCAACAACGGCAAACTATTCAAGTTTAATTGATCATTTAAAAGTAAATTAGAATTTTTAAGTTTATTAATTTCCAGTGACTCTAAAAGGTTCAGTTTTGTTTACTTTGAAATTACATGTTTTTCATCAATTAAATGACAGGCATAATTAGAAACCCTCTTATGATTGGAAAAACAAGATTTGTGTTCCCTTATATGTTTTCAAAAGATTTACCAGTCTGTCCACCATAAAGTTTATTCACATTCAAATTTGTAAACTCCTGATTTTTTAAGTTCATCAATTTTACTATTGTTATTCTTAATAAATTTACCTAGAGAATTATCATATTTGAAAGCAATATCAACATCTGTGTTTAAGAGAATTTACTAATTTTCTCTGTTGATTTACCTATATAAGTGAGTGTATGAAATGCCTTTTGTTGGAATGAATTGCTTGTTGAAGGAAAAACCTTACTAATTGCAATTTTGTATAATTTATTCTGAAGCAGTTGATCAGTTAGACCCATTTTAAACAAACAATAGTTATTCAATTAGAATCATTAACCACTCTTTGTCTAAGAATATTAAGTTCTTTCTCAAAATTATCATCTGACATCAGAACACATAACAATCTATGAATGAATATAGCTATAATTAAAAGCCACTAATTTGTGTACAAATGAATGTAGTGATGTACTATGAATGACAACATCAATGTGTAAGAGTTTGTGAAGTATGCTAAAATTCAATTTGTATTGATTTTAGTAATATTCAAATAACTCACAAAGTAAAAGGTATACTTTTGGGTATGCATTAATAAAATTCAAGAATAATTCCAGTTGTCTCAAGCTACCCATAAAACAACAAAAAATATCATCTACGTATCTATCTATACTAAAATTTTAAATATTTAAAGAAAGGAATATTTAAAGAATTTTTTTTTTAAGTCATTCATAAAAATTTCAGTAGCTAACAGACTAAATAAATTATTTATAATTAAACCCTACTTCAAAGTGTAAATGTAATTGTTAAATTAAAAATAATTTTGATAAAAACAAATTCATTGCCCCAATGATCTCAGTTCTTGTAACCTCATTAATTTACTGGTTAATAATTTACCGATTAATTTACTACTGATTACCGATTAATAGTTTACTGATTAATTTACTCATTAATAAGTAAATGATGTTGACAACTTCTTGAGATGGAGTACTAGGAAATAAATTTTTTATATAAAAAGAAAGCTGAAAAGAATTATATCTAATATATAAATAATTAACATTTTTAAAAGAGGTTAATAGAATTACTAAGAATGTTTTCAGAGAACATGATGGATTAATGTTTATCTATATAAGCGGGTGTGTGACATTTTTTGTTGAAATTAATTGCATGATGAAGGGAAAACTTTGATAATAGCAATTTTGTATAATTTATTCTGAAGCAGTTGACCAATTAGACCCGTTTTGAAACCATTATTCACTACTGTATAAAGTTCTTAAAATTATCATCTGACATTGGAACATTTAACAATTTATGAATAATTCTATTAAAAGCCTCTAATTTATGTAGTGATATTATAAATGACAGTATCAATAATAAATCTACAGCTACCCAAATTATACTCTCTCATTAAAATACATAAAGAAAATCATTCTGTTAAACTAGTAGTGTCATATGTTAATGCTCCTGTAGTTTAATTCTCTAGGAGGATGATTAATATTATTCAATCTCATTATGAAATTAAACCAAATTTAGTATTAAAAACTCATTTGTGTTGTTGAAAATATTAAGGATTTATATATTCCATATATTTCTATTCTGCTTTCTTTTTATGTAAACATTTTTTTTCCTAGTGTTCCAACTCAAGAGATTATCAATATTGTTAACAAGTTAATTATTATCCAGAAAGCTGATGAAGTTAAAAGAACTGAAACAGTTGAGATATTGAATATTTGTTTTAATCAAAATTATTTTAAGTTAAACAATTACATTTACACTCTGAAATAGGGTTTAATTAGAGAATCCACTTAAACAGCTGCTGAAATTTTTATAAATGATTTTAAAAAAAAATTGTGGTCATCCTTTCTTTAAATATATAAAATTTTGGTGCAAATATGTAGATAATATTTTTGGTTGTTTTACAGGTAGTTTGAGACAATTGAAGATATTCTTGAATTTTATTAATGCATAACCCAAAAATATAGCTTTTACTTTGGAAGTTGAATAAAATAATTCTATCGTGTTTTTAGATTTGAATATTACTAAAATCAATAACAAATTGAATTTGAGCATACATCACAAACCCTCAACACTGATGCCGTTATTCATCATACATCACTGCATTCATTTGCACATAAATTAGCGGCTTTTAATAGTTAGTTATATTTATAAATTGTTAAATATTCTAATATTAGATGATAATTTTGAGAAAGGACTTAATACTTTAAGACAAAGAGCACTGAATAATGGATACAAAATGAGTCTAGTTTTGATTCAACTGCTTCAGAATATATTATACAAGATTGGTATTAGCAAAGTTTTTTCTTCATCAAGTAATTAATTCCAACAAAAGAATGAAATTATATTTCACTTTTATAGAACTTATCAGTAATATCTTTGTAAATTCTTAATCTAATTCTGTATAAGATGTATTAATATTACTGACAGGTAATTTCAGAACATCTTTGAAGGCTATCTGAAAAGTAATTTACATTTCTAGTGTAGTGTGCAAGAAGTGGGGGTAATGATGCATCTTATATGGTATTGAAGTGGACTGTACTCATCTAATAATGACTGAAAGAGATTGCTAATACTCAACTAATAACAACCACCTAAAATACAAGCTAGTTTGAAAAATTGAACAGCTGTGAGGTACACTAAGGAATAAGTTTCTGTTAGTCATAAAGTATAAGACAGATTAAAAACGTCATCAACTTTGTGAAGTTTATGAAGAGAATGTTATGAGTGAGATCAGGGTGAGACATGATACTGTATGTTTAGAAATGGGTGGACATGGTGAAAAGACATGTGGCTGGCTGATTGTTGTAAATGATGAACTAGTTAATGGCATCTACCATATGAGAGAGAAGGGTCTTATGGTTGATTTCATGGAATGTGGTATCATAATCAATTCAGAAGTATATTGTAAGGCAATAAAAGAGCTAAGAAGGGCCAATTAAACAAAAAATTTTGCAAATTTTTCAAAGAAAAATAATAGAAACAACCTCCTCCAATATTCCTACCAAGAAAGTAAACATTGTTCTCTGGTAAATTTTTCTGCTAAAAAAGCAATACTTTTAAGTAGAATCAATAAATAAATATTTCACTTTCCATTATTTGCACTATCTCTCATATATTATTATGTATCATAGTCTTTAAGATTTGGTTCATTTCACTTAAATCTTGATTAAACTTTGATGTAATAGTTAACCATGACAAAAAACAAAAAAATAAGTACTATTACTCAATGTTATGTCATACATACTTAATCATTTTTTATATTGCAGTTTGCAGAGCACTTCATAACTCTCTGTTGTACTTTTATTTATAAAGATGCATTAAAAAAAAACTACTCACTTTCTACTTAGAAAGTGATTTCTATATACTTCTATGAAATACTTGCAGATCTTTCCAGATGTATGATGTAATACTAGTTGTATCATATGGTGCTATTATAAATGATATTCATCTTAAATTATACAAAAAAAAACATCTAGTAATCCAGTAAGTTTTTAAACATTTCATTTGATTTGTCATGCTTACTCATTTAATATTATTTATTAAATTTATTGTTTGTAATATTGTTTATAAATCTATTGTTTTATTTATAGTTTCTTGTTACTTATTTGTAACAAATTCATTACAATGAATTATACAAGAATGAATATAAAATTCATGAATTCACCATACACGAAGTACCACAAATTTACAAATACACTAAATTTGAAAAATAAAAAACAACAAACATCAAATGCATCATATATTTGATCATATACTAAATAAATAGCTTTCTTAACCACTTGACATGTGGAACATACAATATAATGAGGAAGAAAGTGATCTAAAAAGACCTACTGGAGGAATGCTTCCAAAAATTTAGATAATAAATCAATTTTTAAATTTACTTTTGTGCTGGCTAAACTACAGTTGTCATCTTGATCTATAAGCACACTGTTATAAATGAAATAGAGGTTATTTTGAGTTTATCTTAAATTGATTTTCAAATATGAAGCTGTTTATGTTTTTATTAAAATCATTCACTAGAAGAATAACATAATCTTTTCAATGGAATTCATGTTAAAAAATATACACAAGTATAATTCATATAGTTGTAGTTAAAATTTATATTTATTCATACATGTTAAAAGAGTTGTGAGAGGTTCAGTTTCAAAAGGTCTATTGTCCATCAAATGAAATTTTTTGGCAAATCACAAAAATTAGTATTATAGCTAATAACTAACAACAATGACTGAAAGGTTTTTACCATACCAGAATACTTTTGGCCAAAAAAATCACTTTGAAAAATGTTGGATATAAGATATTTTTTCAACCTTGATTTATAAAATTGAAATATGCTACTTCCAATTTCTAACTTCCACAAAATCATATTTAGTTAACAAGTTTTAACGTAAAATATAGAATTGACCCTCATCAAATTTCTGATCTTTCAGTAGTAATTATTTTGGAATCAATGAGTATTTAAAAAAATTCTACCTTCATTTTCAGTAATCATAGGGTACCGAATTCATTTTTTTGACCACAAAAAACAATTCTATAACAGAAATAAGAATATCACATTTTATTGATTTGAATGGTGATGAATTAATTAAATCAGAAATTCATTTAAAACATTTCATTTTACGTTGTGCACGCTTAGCTCAATTGTGAAGATAACAGTCACCTCTCAATGACAAAAACATTAACTGTTTTTTACCACCGTAGCAGCTCAACGGCTGCACCGATTTCAATGTATGACCCCGCGTTGGAATTCTTAGAATATCGGGATTGTCATAGGCTATATAAATATATTTATATTTGTTTAAATAAATTAAAAAAATTATACTATATAAAAATACTATATACAAAACTGTCACCCGCACGCTCTTTACTTATTCTGTATTAGAAATTATCCTATATTAAAGAGCAATGTTTGTCAGAAATATTTTTTTTGCAGTCGTGTTTTTTAATTTTAATATTTATCTCTTATTTTGGCATTGTTTCGGTACAGTAGCTTAAAATTGAATTAACAAATAGTAAGCGTTTTCAATTAATCGCCACTATACTGGATGAAGCATTAATCAACGCCTCAGAAGCGTCGTTTTCTGATTTTTATTTCTTTACTAAAAACTGTCCATTTTAATTGAACTCGTATAATAAAAAATATCAAATCAAAAATAACAAAAAAAGTAAGTAATTCAAACTGAGCCAGAATTGTACGGCAATTTTCGTACGGACTACACCCCTGTACTGTATCAGATATATCAAGGAATTTCTCTCACACTGCATCATTTATTTCAGATGATTTCGACATACAACGGTATAAACGGCAAATCTCTGACAAATCGCGCTATTTAGGGGGATGTCGCGAAAGGTTATTTTTATGGGTGCACCCAACCCACTTTAAAAGTTGTCCAGTTTTATTAATTATAACAATTAAAGGTTTATTTAATACATATTATGTAATCGAACCAAAAAGTTTTTAATTTTCATATCTGCACTTACTGTGTACTTTGAACTTTCTAAATTAATCATTAACGTCCTTAGACACCTAATGTCATGAGACGATCTTAGATCGTTTCACAACACACCAGTTAAAAATAATTTACTAGAGGAAGACTAAGATAAGACAAAGGTGGTTATATTGTGTTAAGGAAGACCTGAAAAAGAGAACAGAAAAGGAGAAAGTTGTTGAAAAGTAGTGGAAAGTTAAATTAAGGTTGTAATCTGCTATCTGATCCGATAATAGTAATTGGATAAAGAGATTGCCGATTATTTATTAGTACAACTTTATCCTGTAAATTTAAAATAAAATATTATAGTTTAGATATTACTTAAAAATGTATTATTTAAAATTTATTCTAAACATTCATTTTGAAATAGTCGGTTAAATCAACTGTTGGTTTTTCAAAATAGTAGCTGTTTAAAAAACGTTTCCTGAGCACTTTCTAAAAATGGGAAATATTTTTTTTCCGGAGTCAAATATTTAAAAAATACTAATAAAGAACAAACATCACGTTGTGAGTATAGAAACAAATAAGTACACACATTTAAGTGTATAATCTTTCTTTATATGTAAATAAATCAACAATAGTAAAATTTATAGCTTTTCTCGGTAAGAAAATTTTAAATATTTCTTTCTTAAAGCATCTCCCTTACCTCACCCGATTAATATAATGTATATCACATTCAAATGAAAACAAAGATGATCAGCATGATCAAATGAAGGTAAACTATTTAAAAACTAAATTAAAATGGCTTAACTTTTTAAAAACATGTAAACTACAAAAGATTTCCTAGAAGTATATTTCTACGTATGCAGAAAATGAGGAGTTTGAAACTATTTTCAAACGTGTATGTATTTTTGATATCCGTGAAATAATTTTTATTCTCTGTGGTTTTGTATTTTCAGTGTATTTACACAAACAAAATAGTTATGTTACTTATAAATTATGATATCTATTATAATACCGGAGGTACATTATGACATTAAAATTCATAAAAATGACATTTTTTAAATTTAATGCCACAGATTACTAATTCCTTCTTGCGGTTATAACATGTATAAATAATCTAACTGTATACATTAATATGAGTACCGGATTAATGCTCTACCGGGACTGACAGAAAATTTAGTTTTGGGGCCCCATTTAAAAATTTTTATAAGTAACGTACAACTTGAAACAAAAATTGAAGGGTAGTCGGGAAATTCCCTTTCCGGCATCAGTAAAAACTAAAAACTGCCTTCTCATATTTTTATTTGATTTAAAAAAAATTGTTTTTGTATTTCTGAAATTCATTACTTAGTTTTTATCTTTTTAAAACTACACCTTGTTGGCCTCTAACTGAGGCTATAGCTCCCCCTTGGATTCGCTAGTGGCACTAATCCATTTTATTAATTAGTCAGTTATTTTGATGATTAAATTTATTGTATTATTTAAAAATAATAACAATATTCTATATTATTAAAGATGAATAATTTTTTTTTTTTTTAATTTATTATTATTTTGATTTCTTCTTGTACTGAAGCCGGGCCCCTCCAAACTGCAGGGCCTAGACATTTGTGTTACTTTTCGATTGGTTTATCCAACCCTGATTTGTATTATCGTAAACATTATATTGCACATAAGATGCACAGATGATACTATAACTTACAGTAAGCGGTTTGCGAAAACTATCTCCAGATGAATTTATTACAACGAAGGCTTTATCGTCTAAACAATACGCCACTAGATGTTTGTCCCAAGCAAACCAATTGTTTACTTTTGGTAGCTTTTCTTCTGTAACTCCTAAACATAAAAAAAAAAATACATTTGTTATTGATAGTGGAGAGATTAAGAACTCCATTTCTGTCTCAGAAGTATGAAGTATTAGTATAATTACTAAAAAAGGTGTTTTCTTTGAAACACGGTTGTTGCGGACATGTTTTAGCAGCATTATCTGAAAATCAGATGAACAGGCCGCGTGGGTTAACGATTGTAGCCTACCATGCAAGGGGCAGTATACTGTACATTCTACTAATGTAGTCTCACATCATCGCAAGTGGCGACATATTTCACGGTTATAAATGCACATGAAACTCTAAACCGCAAACATGTATATTATAAATTACGATTCATGATACACTGAAGCTGTAAAAGGTAATTTAACTATTGAAAGAAAATCAAAATAAATTAATTAAAATGTAATTGTAATTTGTAATAACTTTACAAAAAAATATAAAATATAAAACATCTGTGCAAAAAACACATAAATTACTGTAAAATGTTAAATAACGGCGAATGTGTTATATAATTATTACAATGTTTTAATTATTCAAATGATATAATTTAGATATTTGTATAGGTCAAATATTTCATTAGCATTTGATTTGAATTAAGTTAAATCAAACTTACCGATTTGTGTTCTGTATTCAAACTTTATGAATTCATTTCTTCAACTCCAGATAGTATCTCCAATGGAACCTCATCTTCGGTATCGCTCGCTGTTTCATCAGTAGAAGTTTCACCACTTAGTTTGATGATTAGTTTGTCAACTTCAACACCCATGGCAAATTCTTTAGGTCAGTAGTAGATTTCAATTTCAATAACTTTCTCGTAAAATTTTAATTACATACTAGCATCATTAGAAGAATCTTTTTGATCGACGAGGGCAATATCTGCTGCTTTAAATGTTAAGTTTCGACCTCCCACCCGCTCTTTTATTATTCCTAAAATTAGTTCTAAAATGAAATTTGTGAACTATTCTTCTGACAGCTGAGGAATCATAATTGTAACAGGTTTGCAATCACTGTAACAGGTTTTTGTCTCTTGCGATTATTATCCTGCGTACAGAAACTTGACTCAGCATTTTATTTGAAAACGTGCCTTCAGCTTTCCTTTTAATACGCGTTATCGCACTATCGGATACACAAGTAACTTTACTACAATGAAGTTGAACTTGTTGCAAGGGAATAAGAAAACTGTCGTCTAATTTCTTAAATTTGTTAAGCTTAGCTTCTTCTTCCATAAATTTTAACACGTTATGTACAATTTCTTTGCTCTGTCTACGCAATTTTTGATTTTTTACTTTGCTTTTAATTACAGAATTCATTCTTAAAGAAAAGATGTCAGTAAAATAAATTATATTGTTTCACGTGAATACGCTAACACTATTAGGCCGTATGACAAAAAGAAACTACAATCCGTTTTGAAAAACCACGCATAATATCCTTTAAAAACAGAAAAAGCTATAATTCTTAAAAAGATGTCACTAAAATTTAAATAAAAAGCGCACAAAAATAAATTTATTGAACTTGCCTTGCTACAGTTTAGAAAATTGTGATCCTACTAGAACTATCGGCACGTAAGTTGGCACAAAAATATGGTAGCATTCAGCAAATATTTGGCACGGTACTAGGCCGACTGAAAACATTGTCAGTTTAATATAGATGATATATATATAACCAAAAATACATACGATGCTGTTTAATTAAAACTAGTTTAGTATCACAATTAATATTACTATTTTAAAGTATTTTAAATAACTATTTTTTTCTACTCATATTATTGCTGTAGCTCGCAAGTTTCGAAGTCCCTGTCGTCGGTAGATTCTAAAGAGCTAGTGTCCGATTCTGAATTCACATTTATCACAAAATTTTCGAAGTGCACATCATATAAATATTCATTTTTAATGTATTTTTACAACGTTAACAACATGCTGTCAGATATTGTGTTCCACACACCTTATGAAATTCCTCTTCAGCTAACTTAAGAACGTCCGACAAAGTTGTATTTCTTTTAGCTACTTGCCCTTCCACTTGACGCTTGTTTTTGTCAAATCAATGAGCAGTCTCCATTCTACAGTGTTATATTCATGATGAAGTATATCGATCAGAGCATAGATATTGTTACAATATGCTAAATATTTTCTTCAGAGTATAAATCTTAAAACTTTGCCTGACAATTACGAAAGAAAAAGACTAAGTGTCAGTATGAAGAAAATTCTAGCCTTTCAGCCATAGATCCCAAATGCTTGACTTGTTTATTGGACCAGTTCAAATCCCACATAAGGTCATTTAACTCACAATAAGTTGTCAGATGAGATTCTCAGGAAGAGAATTCTACTTCAAAAGTAGAATATTTTTGCTCCTCATGTTGAACTTCAGTTCAACTATAAAGGTATAAGGTAATACACATTTTTTTTAACCTTTGACACCAGTATTTACAGCCAAAATCAACAATCAAGACCCATAAAAGTTCACCAAGTGTGCTAATATAAGCTATAACAATAATAATAATAAACTAATAAAATATTTTAAGTATTACATATTTTACACATATTTACTAAAGAGAAAAAATTTAACCATTTTATCTTGATAATAGAAATGCAATGATGTAAAAGGATTATTTTTTTTCATTAATATCTTTAACATCTTAACCCCTATTAGGAATATCATGATAAATCTAATTGGAGATAATAACCAAGCCTCTAAGTTATAAATCTGCGAAGTTTTATTGAAATTTGTTCAGTAGTTCTTGCTTGTTGCATGCCCAAGGATGACCCTAGTTATCACTTTATTATATATACAGAAAATAACAGTAACTTTATTTTTACTTTTTAACTGGTAGTGCTATTGATATAATTTTTTTGTTTGTTTACTTTCATCTTTAGTGAATATTACCTTGTTTGGCATTCTTAGGGTAAAAGGTGCACACAATTTGATGAGTGGCTTCAATAATGTCAAAACATGCCAATAAAAAATACATTTGCATTGTTTCCCTCCAAGGCCTTTATGTGAGATACAAAGGTTGTGTGAGGAGACTGATCCCCCATTTGAAGTTGTAGTCAGACTTGACAATTAATCTGAGTGAAACCTTGGGTGGTGCATACTTTTTTTGGTTGATAGGGAACAAAAGTGGTCCAAATAGTTTTTCTTTGAGATGCTTCTACATCTGTTATAATTTGTATTGTTCATATTTATATATTCCCTTCACTAACTGCAGACTGACACTCAATTATCTCTCTTGTCTTTGGAGTGTCTAATGACATTGATCTGAAGTCTGTTCCTAGCAGCTCCTACTAGAATTAAATTAAAATTTGTTATCAACCAATTACTATATAAAACTACACTTCTGTCGGTATTTTGTTATTTATTATCCACCATCACAAATTTGTGATGGTGGATTCAGGGTCCAATGTGGTGTAACCTACTTTGAAAATCGATACCACTTTTCAGTTCTCCAAGGTTTCATCCACGTTTATAACTTGAAAACTAAACTGTAATAATTTGTCTCTTGTAGTCATTGTGATAGGATATTATTTTTTTGCCAAATGCATTTGTTACTTAAGAAAACGTATTTTTTTTTTAACTAAGTTCTCTAAAAATTTACCCAGCTTAAGTCAAAATTACTTAAAGCTTCAAGATAATTTTGACTAGAAGCTTTCTCCAAAGGCTCCTTATATGTTGGAATTTAATCAGGCATGTGCCATGAAATTACATTAATATGAGAATAAATATAAATTGGATAAATATTGAAATTAATTTTATTTTATTTTCATTTCTATAAATTAAGGGTGGCATTATGTAAAGCTTAACTTCTTTGATACCATTTCATTTCTATGGTCTTCTAGAAAACAGAATACTTAGAAAAAGATTGGTTCAAATGTATTATTTCAATAAATGTTAATTGGAGAGAGTCTAGAGGAACCTCTGCAATCACTAAATCTGCGAGCCAGGTAACTCAATTTCTTTGATATCATTAAATATTCAATGAGCCATAGAAGCAGAACATTTCTTTTAAAACAATTTGAAAATCACAAATTTCATTATTGTTAAATGAACTTCATTTAACAATTTTAGTTAAATAGATTCCAGAATATAAAATAATGTTTACTAGTTCTCTCCATGTTAAATCATGAGCAGAACCCATCCCAAAAACTAGTAATGACCTTATCAATTCAAAGGAACTATATCTCAGAATTTGTTGAAACTGAAATTTAAGTTTAGGAAAAAAGAGGAAGGCAATTGTTTTTGAGCACAAACCTACTGTTGCAACATTAATAAATGGATCTATACATTACTTAATAGTTATAAATTAATTTCATATGAAGAGAAGTCAGGGAGAGAATGAAATATCATAATTACTATAATCTCTATGTGTCACTGAAGTTGTAAGCTTTGAAATATGGAAAGAATTATCTTTCAAACTAGTTTAATAGTTTCTGAGATCTTGGACAAGAAAAAAATTACCTTTTTATTATGTGATCCAAGAGTTATACATTATAACTTCTTTTTAATAACATTAAAAAGAAACATTTCTTTTAATAACATTATAATGTTTTATATATATAGATTAAATGAACACAAAAGTTTGATGAAACATTAAAAAACTGAACATTACAGAACATCACAAAATTTAATCTTTCTTTTTTCCTTCAGTCCCTCTTCCAATCTTCTCCCCTTCCCCTCTTCCAACCTTACCCTTTTCCCTTTTTCGCAAAAATATTTCTTTTCATGTAACTAATACATATTCTGAATATGAACCAAATCGGACCATAAATACAATTTTTTGAAATATCTCAACCCCCGTGCCACCTATCAGGTTCAAACTAATTCAGAAACCTTTACGGATGTGCGCACGCACAACAACTCAGCAAAGTTTCATTGCAATCGGATGAATGGTATAGGAACGCATACGGAATAAACAAACATTCATTTTTATATATATAAAATTAGAATTTTTGTACTTGCCTTTTCTTAAGCTGTTGTGAAACTCAACTAATCTATATATTTCAGACCAACGATGTTCACCATTCCATTCAGACTTATCCCACTCATCAATTTTCATTTTACTTGCTTTAAATGGTGTTATTCGATTGTTTTTATAGTTTGGTGCTTTTTTGTTGTTTGATTTAGGTGTGGATGTAAGCAATACAATACCATGGAATTGTGTCAATAAAAATAAAGTTGATAGCTATTAAAAATAAAAATAATAATATTACAACAAAATAAATTAAATATGAAAATTATTAGATGATATAATAATTTCAAACAATTTTTTTCTGTAGAAGCTACATAGTAAAAACATCAAATAAATAATAAAATTAGTAGGTATATTTTGAAAAAATTCTTTTACAAAATTTTTATGTGTAATATTGACTGCAATCCAAGAACTGTGAATCAGTTGTTTGATAGTTATAACTTTGTAATTGTTTTTATCTAAGAAGATACAATACATTTCGTTGTTTAATATTGGCAAGATTCTAATATATATATATATATATATATATATATATATATATATTAGATGAGCACAACTGAAAGTTTGAGAAAACATTAAAAAACTGAACATTACGCAACTTCACAAACCTTTCCCTTCTTCCCTTTTTTCCTTTTTCCCTTTTTTCCGTTTGCCCTTTGGCCATTTTCCCGCTCGTAAATCGGTCAGTAGTGTTTTAATCTATAGCAGACATATACGAACATTGCCTTTTATATATATATAGAAGAAGAAAGTCTGTTTGTATATTTGTTTGTTTCGTTAATATTTCGACCCCGGCGCCACCTACCGTGTATAGTTTTTGAAAAAATGTTTCTTTTCACGTAACCAATACATATTCTGAATATGTATATATTCAGAATATGTTAGAATATATTCAGAATATAACATATTCTGAATATGTTAATAAACTTTTAACATGGTTTTAGGAAAACGTTATCTACTGACAAACCCAGTTCCCAGTTTGTAGAAAATATTTTAAACCCATAGTTAACAAAAATATCTCAATTTTTTGTGATCTCAGTAGCATTCAATTATTCCACGATTTTTCCTGATGAAGAAATTTATTAGGTATAGTATCCGAGGAACTGTCTGCAGTTTTAGTCACATCTTATCTACCGTAAACAAGAAGTTGAAATTTTATCTTTAATTAAGAATACATATGTAAAGTTTAAGTCTTCACTTTAAGTTGTAGAATGCGGAGTGCCTCGTAAGTGTTATCGGTCCCTTATTCTTATATGGTTTATTAATGACCTAACCTCAAAATCTTTGATCATTCATATACATCAAAGATCTTTTTTTATAGATGCACTTGTATCTATCTGTTACGAATTATATGAATATGGACTATTTAAAAGGAATTAAAAATTCTACGACAAATCAAAAAATAAATCACCATCATGGAATGTAAACATCTAATTATAAATATAAAAGAACCCTGTATTGTGATTCTCAGGTTGACGTAAGATTGATGATCTCGTAAATAGTATTCCCGTTAATGATAACGATAGTTTTCACTCATAAAGTGAAATTTCTGATTGTTTTATTAGATGAAAAGTTCTCATGGTATATGCAAAATGATTTTGTTTACAATAAAATCAGGCCATACCGTTTTGCTTTGAAGCGTCTTAATAAAACACTAAGTTTGTCATTATTAAATCTTATTATGCCTACATAGTATAATCTCGTATAAAACATGCCATGTCTTGGAGGTCCCTCTAAAAGACTGACCGAGTTTTTATGATACATAAAGGGACTGTCAGATCATTACCTGCCGCTCAAAAGTACAAATCGTGTGGACCAATATTTAGAAAAATAAATTTTTACTTATTCTTGGGCTTATAATTATAAAATATGCATTTTTGCTTGGTTACTTACTCTTAAAATTAATAATATCCACCTACATCAAACCAAACAACAGAACTGTTTTCGTGTAACAAAATGCTTTAGCTTACTAGAAAATACTTTATAACAGTTCAATTGCCATGTTTAATAAATTGCCGAACCATTTGAAAAATTTTCCCAATTTTAAAATATAAATTATATTTATAATAAAATATAATTTTTATATTATACATATTAATATTTAATTTTATAAAATATATTTAATATTATAGAATATTTTTATTTTTAAAAATGAATGTTTGCTTGTCTCTTATGCGTTCCTACGCCATTCATCCGATTGCGATGAAACTTTGGTAAGTTGTGTGCACGCCCGCGAACCAACTCACCAACTCTGATGTTAGTTCACATCTTGGTGAGAGTTTGAAACACACTGCAACATCTGTAATGTATTTATGTGTAAAGGAAAAAAGCTGATATGGGCACTACATGACTTCCTTGTACGCCTATTAAATTACATATACACAACATTTTTTTTTTTTAATGAAAGGTATATGAAAATTTTATTTCATTAATAATTTCTGATATTTTGTTATTTTATTTTTTTTTGTTATTATTGAATTATTATTTATTGTAAAACTTTTTCACAATCACGGGTTAATAATTATTAAGAAATCAATAAATTTAAATGAAAAAATATTAAAAAAAAGGAGATGAGGTCGGATTCAAACCGATGTGCCTTCCCCTGTAAGTTCCAAATATTTCATTAATTAAAATTTTATTTGGCTGTTTCTGAAACCAATGAAAATAAGTACCACTTATGATGGATGTATCGTTGAAAAGCTTTCAATGAGGCCTTATTACTGCAGTTAAAAAAAGTCCATAATTCATATGTTTTTCATTTTGGGCTTTTTTGATACTTTTGGTCCAGTCGATTGCAATCAAAAGGGGAGGTCACTACTAGATGTTACAACAGTCCTAAATTCAAAATTTCAACATCCTACGGCTAATCGTTTTTGAATTATGCGAGATACATACGTACGTACAGCGTTACGCCAAAACTAGTCAAAATGGGTTCAGGTTTGGTCAAAATGGATATTTCCGTTGAAATCTGAAAACCGTAATTTTTCGCGATCACAGTATTTCCTTTACCTCGTATAACAAAATAAAAAAGAGTAATTTTATTCAGTGAGTATTTTATATTTTGTAACGTGGAATAATTTGTGGGTAAAGTACAAATTTTTAAATGTGAATATAGTTGTTTAATTTCAAAAGGTGTCACTTCAAATTTTCGGTGTCATTATTCCATTCATTTTGAAAAGTTGATATCATCTGATGGATTGTGGGTTCAGATATAATTTATTTTTAAACAATAGCAAGGAAGAGTGTGGTAGTAAAGTCGAGCAGAATAGAAAAAAAATTCAACAATGTAAAATTTAAAATGAAGATATTTAGTTAGAATGAGTAAAAATTAAAGTGAAAATTTAACATCACTATTTTATGACTGCAGTAATTTTAGTAGGTCAGCTTGTATTGAGCATAAACGGGTACAAAACCCTAAACGGGTCTACAAATGAAAGTTTCTGCTACATCAAATTTCATAAAAATGACTTTTCATGTGTAGAACACTTTTCTAAATAAAATTAATTTTAGAAAGACAATTTCATATTCTTTTACAATGGATAATGTTCTACTTTCTTCAACTTATTTAAAGCTTACATTGAAAGCTGACAGAACACAATCCATTTGCAGTTTCTACTACAACAGTTTCTTCGTTAGACTGGATATTTATTACAATACGAGTGACGAGCTATACAAGTAAATAAATAGTATATGCCTTTTTCGTTTTCTCTTCAAGTCACAACCGTATTTTTTCTTTACAGAACACTGATATACCTGGGCCTTAATATTCCAATGAAACTTCCAGAGAAATTTCAGAAGATGCCTCTTTAGAGTAATTATCAACATCAAGGTCTACCTCTTAAATTTTTTATCATTTCAATTCAATTCGCAAATTTATAGCTCTCGTTCTGATTTTCAGAAAGTAGTCATAGGCAGACTAAACACATTTTATAAAACTAAGCAACTTACAGATGAACAGATTACGTATAGAGGGGCGTTGTTTTGAGGAGATAGATCAGTTTAAGTATGTGGAGGTGATAATCGAATAAAAACGCAGAGAAATCAGATATAAAGAATAGGGTCAATCTTGCCAGTAGATGCTTTTTTATGTCATCAAAGTCATCACTCCAAACAAAATTGAGACTTAACCAAATTAATTCATGCATGGAGCCAGAAACACGGGTACTGAATAAAGAGGCACAACGAAAACACATCGTTTTTGAGAATAAAATCCTAAGAAAGATCTTTGGTCCGTAAATGAAAATGGAAAGCAGGGGATCAGGAAAAACAGGGAAATAAGTGAATTGCAAATAGTAGTCTGACATAGCGGCTCAAGTGAGGAGTAGATGAATTAGGCGGGCAGGTCATGTTTATACGAAGAGAAGAGGGACCCTCTTAAAAGGAGTAGGACTGACCAAACGGACAGGAAGGAGGCTACCAGGCAGACCAAAACAAAGATGGTGGGACCAAATTAAAAAGGACTGGTTTGAACTGTGGAGAGACAGTCGAGAAGGCGGAGGACAGAGAGAGGTGGTGGGAAGTTGTTAAAGCGACAAAATCCCATCTTGGCCATCAGTAGCCACGAGAGTAGTAAAATAATAGAAGTCATGTCCACAATGATTTTATCAATTGTTTATATTGCTTGGAGATATCTTTAATCAGAATAGACAATGTAAATACATTGTTTATTCTGATTATTATGCACGGTTTTTATATAAATATATAAAAACCGTGCATAAATCTAGGATTTTTTTTATCGTAGCGCTAGTATGCAGTTTAACAGTAGATCAGAATAGTGAATGTGGCGGCTAATGTAAGGCTGGTTTACTGAGATCGCATGCAATCTGTACTACTAGTAAAAAAAAATTACTTGCGTAGAAACTGCTTTACAGTAGATCAGAATAGTGAATGTGGCGGCTAATGTAAGGCTGGTTTACTGAGATCGCATGCAATCTGTACTACTAGTAAAAAAAAATTACTTGCGTAGAAACTGCTTTACAGTACCAGGATCTATGCAATATTTCAGAAAAAATTAAGATCTTAACTAACTTTTATAAAGTCTTTCTGCGAAAATTAGAAAATTAAACTCTGTGCGAAAATTAGAAAGAAAATTAAATCGATAATGATTTTAAATTTATTTTCTTTCTATTAAACAAGAATAGGTTAATACTAACTACTGTAAGGTGATAAAACAATCAAGATGCATAATAAAGGCTCTTCTGCATGCAGTCCGCCTAAGAAGGATGTATTGACCCACACAGTCGGCACTAGTCTTACAAACCCGGTCCTGATTCAATGTAACTTAGTTTTCACATCAATAAGTTGCGGATAGCTGATCTATATTACTTTAGTTTAAGTGAAAGGAATAAAGTGGCCTTTCTATCGCTGTTATGTTTAACACGCAAAAATAAAATATGGATTAAAAAGCTTTTTAACAGAATGAATAAATATTGACGATAACGACTTTAAAAAGTTTTACGAATTAATAAAACGTCTTATCCTTGCAGAAACAACGCCTCACTGCAACGTTGCATTTTTTAACAAAATGCGATGTTGTTGGAACACCTAAAATATGCTCGTAAGATACCGCTCATTTACTTGGAAAGATAATTCCAGACACTTGAAAGGGTCTGAGAGATGTTTTGCAAGGCCCCACCAAGCCACTCGTGCAACAATCATACAGACTGCAAGCGGTAAGATGGGCAATGTTGAAATTTGCCAGACACCTGGACTGCAGGCTATTTGGAATGAACGGACGCTGCGCAGGCAGCTAAACGATTCACTGTCCTGATTATGTTTGCCTTCCGGCAAAATGACTGTGAGTGGGCCACTTAAACGTAATTATGATTCGGTATATAAGATATGCCATTTCAAACCTTGTATGCTTTATCATTACTGCTATCAAGAAAACTAAAATTTTCGAGTTTTGGATGAGGCGTCAAAGTGTTTGTTCTCTCAGCTCTCGTTTGGAAATTAAAGTTGAATACAACGACATCAGAGGAAGGAAGAAGAGCGTATTTCTTTGCTGCAAAAGACAGGAAAATAGCATTTTTAATTTATAATAAAGAATTAGCAGAAATAATAGTATTCATTTTATTTATTTTCTTTTTTTAACAATAAATCTTTACTAATTTGTGTAAGACCTGATAGTGGATAGCATTTGGTCGTTGTCGTTCTCAGGCTGTCAATATCGGAACATTGTTGTTATTTTGAACTCCAAAAATCTTTTCTTGTGAAAAGTTCTACTGTTGCAAAATTATACACCTGCAAACTTTACAGTGACAAAAGTTTACAAAAGTAAAACAAAAATTTACGAATAATATATCAAATTAATTTAGGTCAGTTTTTCATAAGCATAACATTTATCTTTTTCCATAAGAACACCGAAAATAACTGTAATAACTTTTGAAAAGACAAAGCACCCTAGAATTTGAAACTTATAAAATGCCAAATTTACCTGAAAATGTCATTCCGTACGGAATGACAAAAAATTTGAAATATATAATAACTTTCTATTTGTTACTGCTCGGTCTGTTTCCTTATTCAAATTTTGACTTTCAATAAAAATAACTGTTTCTTAAATTTATGAAAAAAAATGGTTAGTTGATACTTCCTAAACAAAGAATTTGAAAATCTGCATCTGATTTATATGTATTGCTAAGTATTGCAAATTGTTAATGATTTGTTTTACAAATGCATAACAATCTAAAAAAAAAATTTCAATTGAATTTATAAGACTAAATTATTCAGATCTCAACTGTTTTTGGAAGAGTATTAAGTAATTTGACTTATATTTCTTACTCAAATTAATTTTCAAATTATTTCTACTGAACTACAATTTTTTTTTTTTAACATTTACAGCTATTTTTCATTTGTACTCGTAGTTTTATTGAGATATCCTACAATACACATTTTGAAATCTGCATGTTCAGGAAACTTTTGTATACATTACTAGACGATTTCTCAATTGTTGATTTTAAGGGATTAAAGCGAAGAAGACAACTGATGATAAATTTTTGTTACCAAATATAACAGATATTTTGGGTAAATTAGGGAGAGGCCAGTATTTTACAACTTTGCATTTAGCATCAGGATTCCATCAAGTAGAAATGGACCAAGATAGTATAGAAAAAAACTGCATTTTAAACTGAAACAGAACACTATGTATTTTTAAGAAATGCTCTTTGGAATAAAAATGCCACACCTAATTTTCAAAGGATAATGAATAATGTATTACGTGGAGTTCAAAATAAAATCTGTTTAATATATTCAGATGATATTATTATGTATTCAACTAGTTTAAAGGAACACATAATACGATTAAAGCAAGTATTTGATTAGCTCAGATCCGCAAATTTTAAAATAGAATTAGGTAAAGCAGAATTTTTAAGAAAAGACTAAGGAATTTTTACATATTTAGGATATATTGTAACGCCCTACGGAGTTAAACCGGATCCGGCAAAGGATAGAAGCAATTAAAAGATATCCAATACCAGAAACCACTAAGGAAATAAAAGGATATTTAGGATTATTAGATTATTACCAAAAGTTATTAATTTTGCGAATATAACAAAGCAATTAGTTAAAATTAATATTGAAGATGTAGATTATGTTAATGTTTTAAATTGTGTAAAAATATTTTATCTATTATTACAATACCCAGATTTTAATAAGGAATTTTATCTTACAACTGGTGCTAGTAATGTAGCAATAGGTGCAATATTAAGTCAAAATAAAAACGGTAAAGATTTACTGATCGTTTATTCAAGCAGAACATTAAACGACACAAAAGAAAATTATCGAGCTATAGAAAAGAAATTACTTGCCACAGTTTGGGCAAAGAAATATTTTCGCCCGTATCTTTGCAGTAGGAAATTAAAAATATTTACTGATCACAAATCGTTACAATGGCTATTTTCAATTAAGGAACCGAGTTCAAAATTATTACGCTGTAGAAATCAGAAGAACATGTTAATTATAGCAAAAATCAAATAATATTAAAATTAATTAAAAACAATCCACGTAAAATTAAGATACAGAAATTATTTGAAAATAGTAAGACAAGAATAAATGTAGAAATAGCCGAAAATAATTTTATTGATAATATAATTGATTTTGTTGAAGAGTACTTAGTTTCCAATGTAAAATACAGTTTGTGCTTTGAAGATGATTTTTATGAAAAATTTACAATTGTTATAGCCGAATATTTTAAAAGTAGCTAATTGCAATTAGTTAAGTATAATAATAAATGATTGGATATTACTAATAATGATGAATAACATGTAATAATTAATAATTATCATATAGGAAAAACCAATCATAGAGGCATAGAAGAAACGTACCAGCAGGTTAAAAGAAAATATTATGTACCAAATTTAGAAACTCATATACAGAAAATTTTAATAAATGCGAAATATGTATGAAAACGAAATAATTATATTTAGTAAATAATATATAAAATAATTTAATAATAAGAATATGTTTTTAATGAAATGATATATAAAATAAAATATGTTCAACTATTATTTGTAAATCTACTTTACAGATGCTACATAGCTCATTTTTCAAAAGGAAATACGTGAGGTAACACTACCAAATTATATTACAATAATACACAAAGGATTAATATAAAATCGTACGTATATATTATTGAAATAAACTAATATTCAGTAAACGATGCATTAAATAATTTAAACATAAAGGAATACCTAAAACAACTATTTAACTTATGGAATTTCTGAAGAGGTATTACAGTACGTACACGATGAAAATATATTTCAAAATAAAGTTACATATAATTAAATTCACAAGACGTATAGGTTAAAACGGTCCAGAAATCAAACAAAACAAAGAATAGATATAGTAATGAGAGAATTACTTCGATAAATAAAAATAGGAAAACGGCATAAGTACAAGACATTACAATACGAAGAATAAAATACATTTGTCTAATATTAAAAGCCTAGTAAAATAAATGAAATAAAGGAAGTAAAACAAAAGAAGTACCTAAAATAATTATTTTAGATAGAGGGAACTCGCAAGTGGTATTCCAATACGTACTCCGATAATAAACAATGAAAAATAACAAATATAACCCTAATTAATTTTTTTCCAGGACCCTCTTGCCACTAAATGAAATTGATCCTAGATCTCCGGATCTAGCAGCAGTTGGGAAATTAAAAATATTGCAATTAACTCTGGAATTGTACCAATTAATTTAGGTGTAGCTAAGTTAGAGAATACGTATCACACTTTTATGCATTATTATAATTTAAATAAATTGTTTAGTAATATAAAAAACTTGAATAGAACTTATACTATAAATGCATTAGATAATATTAATAATAAAGAACTGTATAACATAAGTAGTAGAAATGATACAAATCTACTACTATTTTCTGTTTAAAAAAAAAACAAAAAATAGTAGTAAATGTAGAGATGTGATTAATTGTTTAATTGTACATGTTAAATTGTTTAATCGTACAAAGTTAGTAATTGAATTAAAACTAAAAATAATATTTTTAAATATTAATGTAAGAAGTAAACCTGGTATAGTAAATGGTTTATGTACAGTTATAAAGATGATTACAGGAAATACGGATGTTAATGATGAGGAAATATTGAATAAAATAAAGAATAAATAAAATGTTATAGTTGAACAAATAAATAATAAATTTTCAGTTAATATAGATATTATAAGTGAATTTAATAGAACGGTTAATATTAACAATTAAAATAAGATTTTAATTACGAGTAGAAATTTGAATGACTTTGTAGAATTATAAAAACTAAAACATTTCTTCAATCAGATTATTATATTATATAACTCTGTGTTAAGTTTAGTTCAAGATATTGAAAATACTTTGATTTTTTGTAAACTACGAGTAAATGTATTACATTCTAGTATTATGTCGACGAGAATATTATATTCATATTTATATTTTTAATGAAATATTAAAAATATCTAGGTATTATGTTAATAGATTACTATTTGCACCAATAATAGAAAATATTAGAGAGTTTGAAAATATATTAAATAAAAGTCGAGCGTAAAATTAGTAATAATAAATATAATATATTTTCTTAGATTACCTATTGTAGAATCAATGAATAATTTGTACAAATTAGTATCTACACCTATTGTTAAAGATTCAGAATATATAACGATCAAATCGAAAGTGAAATATTCTCTAGAATCACAAAGGTTAGAATTTATCGAATTAAATAGCGAATGTAGTAATAATAATAATAAGTACAATAAATATTTTTGTTCATTTGAATCGGTAACACATCAGGAAAGAGATCGTGAAAAGAATGCAGTTAAAAATAGTAATATTAATAATTATAAATATGTATTATTACATATTTACTCCAACAACCCAGCGCTGAAAAAGACCGTCCCGGCGGGGCTGCCCCTTCCGGGTTGTCCCGTTAGAGGCAATGGAGTTAAGACCGAGTCCCGCTTCTAGGATGGGGCCCAGGAACGACATAGTCGGGCCTGGTTACCCTACTCTGGGAGTTAAGAGGTAGGCACGAAGGAACCGGCGGGCCGACCTGTCATGCCGGATGCAGGGAGGCCTGTTTGAGTGTATGAACATTCCCCTGAGCTGTGTTATACTTAATTCCAAAGATCCGGCCCATAGGTGAGGGGAAAAATATGTATCGTAAGAGATTAATGAAAATTGAATTAGACGGATACTAGAATTACAATATTTTTTGACCGTAATGCCAAATAAACAGAAAATAATAATAAAAGAAATTACAAAGAAACAATAGTTAAAAACGTAAATGAAATATATTTAATTTATCTGAATAACAGTAAAATAATATTGTATAGTATAGGGATAGCCCATTGCAATATGTAAATATAAGTTACGGGCATCCAAAATCTTTAAGTGTAAATGAAATTAATTTTGAAAGAGTGAAGCACTCAGATTTATCCATAGGTTTAAAGACATTAGAATTAGAAAAAGTAAATTTGAATAATATCCCAATAATTAAAAGAAATAATTTTGTAACAGATAGAATGTCAATTTGGACTATGATATTGTATAATTTTATTGATTATTAATATCGTTATGTTATATTTAAAAGAGATACACCTTTTTTTTCCCCCCTACTCTCCCCGACCGGATATCCATTTAAGTATACTCAGTCGGGGAGAGTGTCCTTCTACTCAAAGGGGGCGTCCCCCACCCACCGGCTTTACATCCGGCACGGCAGGTTGGCCGCCCCGGTCTTGGATCTTTTGTTTTATTTTTTGCCTGCCTCTAATTCCCCGCGTTAGGGCCAAGGTCCGGCGATGCCGTCCCCCAGCCCCTCCGCAGGGAACCGGGTCTCGGTCTTTACACCTATGCCTCTAACCGACGGTACCCACCCCACAAAGCGCCTAGACGCCCGCAGGGAGACACACCGCCGGCCGGGACTCGGTCTTTTCTTTTATTCCCATCTCCCCTGGAGTTCTCCCCCTTCGCAGGATTCCGCATACCAGGGCATCCGGGCCTTCCACGGAGAGACTGTCCACCCTTCCATACTTAACTTAATCACAGTCTACCGCCCTCTTCTTCCTTAGTTCTCAGGATCTCTCCAGCAAACTTTCTGAACCAGTCCCAGTTCTCTTGATTTTGTACCATCCAATTAATTAGATTATCCGGTGTTAATCGATTTGCTATAATTACTCTCCTGTTTTCAGCCCATCTAGGACATACAAATATAGTGTGCTCCGCATTATCTGTTTCCTCACAATAAACACATTGTGGTGTGTCCCTTTTTCCAATTCTGGCTAGGTACTGCCCGAAAGATTCATGCCCCGATAATAACTGTGTCATATAGAAGTCAACGTTTCCGCGTCTACTTCCATACCACCTACCTATATCAGGGATTAGTCTTCTAGTCCAATCCCCGACTCTTGAGCGTGACCATTCCAACTGCCATTCTTGCTCCAATTGAGCCGCTATCTCGTCTTGTGGTAGTCCCTCATATCTAAGCATCCTGCTTTTAATCTACAGATCTATTGGTAGAACCTCTGTTATTACGCAAAGCGCGTCATAGGACACCGTTCTGTAACTAGCGGCCACCCTCAACAGTGCAAGTCTATGCGCGCTTCTCAATTTTCCTTTATTCCGAGATACACCTGAAAGTTGAAAGAGATACACCTGAAGTTGTTAATCAACACCCCGGATTTTTTATTTGGGGAAGGAAGAGTTGATGGTACATTGCATTCCATTTGCCACGAGTATATGATATCAATAAATTCTAGGAAACCACTACGTGCTGGAATGCAATGCAGTCTTTGTTTCTTTGTAGCAATTATTTAGTCAGTTCAAATGCAGTACTTATTCGTTATACATCATCCTGTTTTGTTAAACATGTAGGTATTAACATTTTCTTATTACAAAATATATGTAATAATTATATTTCATAATTAATATTTGAATGTACATCAAAGTAATTGTAAAATATTTAGTGTTATTAAAAATAAAATTTATTTTTAAAAACACTTCATGTTGTGCATTAACATAACTTTATATATATATAATTTAATTTTACCGGTCTTTCATCAAGGTACTGGTTGAAATGTTTGAAAAGTGAAGTATCAACAGTAAGTAGGTGGCTATCTTTTATTAATATGCTTTAATAAAAAGGAAAGAAATTTACAGATTAATTATGTTAAGTGCATTAACTTTAAAGGTTCTAAGCGATCTGTCACAAGTCATTCCTAAGATAATAGTCATCACTATGGATAAAAACATAAAATTTAATATATTTTTATTAGAGTTTAACATAGGTCTTTTAAATGTTAACTTAAAAATACACAAAGCTTTAACGATTATAAGTTTAATCCCTTTTATAATTTCTCTAAATTGAAAGTTAAAATACATCCCAAAATACCCCAGCTCTAGGAGGAATACATTCCTATTTCTCTTTCGATGTTTTGAAGATGACTAGATCATCTATACTGCATATATACTCAAGATGACTAGATACCATATCTGCATTCGCTTACCGAATTACTAGTATCACAGACAGATGAAAAAAAATAATTAGACGACGTCTTTACGCAAATTGAACGATAAGTGAACTGATTTTAGAATTTAAGAATTTATTTCATCGATGTAAAAAGTAACGTTGTTCGAGCAGTATTGGTGTAATAGTTATAAAACAAAATTGGCAACACTTCTAGGCTGGTTTTTCAAAATGCCACAATGCGTAAGTAATGTGTCTACTTTCGTTGAGACCTGAAGTAAACGAAATAGATGCCGAGCGAAGTAGTATGAACCGGGTGTACACAAAATTGCGCGACAGCTACTGCGCGCCTGATTTAATTCTAACGTAATAATAATAATTTGTTTATTATTTGTTTATTTGCTTTGTTTGTGCAACAGAACAGTCACATAAAACCTTTGTATGTTGCACAATATCACATAAAATCACAAAAGAACAGCCACAAGTCAACAACCCACATATAAATTAAAAATACAATATTCAAAACACAATAATAATAATAACAATTATACAGTCAAATACAAAAAAACAATAATTAGAACTTTAAAAACGGTAGCTATGGAGTGATAATAAAAACACATGAAAACATACAAAAACAAAAACACAATATTTCTAATACATTCCAAATAAAACAAGTTATAAGCAATAATCCTTAAAAAAACAACAATAATTTCAAAATCATGAAAGTGAGCATTACACCAAGGACAATAATCCATCGCCACGTAACCCTCTCAAATTTTTAATGAAGGCCGTCTCATCTTCCCAAAAGCTTAGCTTATCCTGGAACTCCACTGCAACACTGGTACACCGCTCAATCGGAGAACGGTGGAACCAACCGGTGTCACAAATTGCCTAAAAGACCTCACTGACCTGGCCTGGTTTCGCAAGACAACATGGTAACGCGTCGGAAGTTTATTGTGCAGAGCTTTATAAAAGAAAACCAAGTCAAAGTACGTTCTTCTATCAGTTAACCTGGAAAGGTCTAACCGCCTCAACATATCTTCTCTACTAGCGCCAACAAAACAATCTCTAAACTTAAAAACGCACCCAGTTCAAGAACCTATTCTGAACACCCTCAACCAGATCAGAGGCAAAAACTCGTGTACTATTCCACACCACGGTCGAGTACTCCAAGCGACTCCTCACCAAAGACTTGTACAGCAGGTTACAAGTGGAAATATTGTTAAACCGTCCACAAATCCAAAGGACAAGACCAAGGTCCCGGCGTGCTTTATTGACAATCCGAGCAACATATTCGTGAAAATACAACTTCGTGTCAAATAAAATCCCGAGGTCCTCAACCAATGTCTCAGCGACAATAGCGTGCGTACCAATCCTATAGCTGAAAACAGAGCTCGATGTCTTACGAGACAAAGTCAAATGTTTGGTCTTTCGAAAATTTAAGGGCATACAATTGCAATCAGCCCACTCAACAACCTTGTCAATATTCAATTGTAGCAACAGGTGATCCATACTATTCCTGATCGGACAATATATTTTGACGTCATCCGCAAACATCTGTAAATTGCACGTCAAAAGATCACCGATATCATTTATAAAAATAATAAAAAGAAGGGGACCCAAAACAGAGCCTTGGGGCACTCCAGACTTAGCCAAAAAGGATTCCTCAGACATCTGCCCACCAAAACGCACTGAAAACGCCTGTCATGAAGATAAGAGGACAGCCAATCATTAAAACGATCGCTGAAGCCGAAGCCCTTGGTCTTTGATAAAAACAAATGATGGGGCATCTTGTCAAAAGCCTTGGTAAAATCAAAATATATCACATCTATATGTATATAATAATAATAATAATAATAATAATGCCCTTTTTTTTCCACTCTACTCCCCTGGGCCGGTCCGACTGGTTGGTATTGCGCCACCCAGGGGAGTGTCTGGTAAATTCTAACGAGCCTCCCCGCCTACCGGCTGAACGTCCGGCATGGTAGGTCGGCTCGCCGGTGTCAGCTTTTTTGAGTGATTTTCTGTTTGCCCATTTGGTAACCACGACATACCTCGAATAGCCATAACGTGGCACCGGGTCTTTTCTTACTCTTCTTCTTCATCAGAACCTATCTAAACCCTTGGAGTCCTCAGTGGATCATTGAGAACGACACACCTCAGCGTGCCGTCTCTCACCACTGAGGCTGTCCACCCTACCCTATTTTACACTAGTAACCTAGTCGCTTTTCATCTATATCCTTCTCTGTTAATTCTGCTACTATAAATTCCGTAACCTTTTTCCAGTTTATTTCGCTCCTCAACATGTGCTCTAGGACCTCTGCTGGGCTCATACCTATTATGCCACAGTTCCTCCTTTTAATTGCCCACCTCTCGCAGCTGAAAAATGTGTGTTCTGCATTGTCAATTCTCTCACAGTACATACATTCTGGACCTGGCCTTCTTCCAACACGATGGAGGTACTCATTGAAATTGCCATGACCTGTAAAAAACTGCGTGATATGATAATTTAACTCACCATGTTTCCTGTCTAACCATAGTGCCAGATCTGGAATCAGCTCCTTCGTGCGTCTGGCTGGTCCTTCCTCCTGCCATCTATGTCTAAGTCTATCTTTTGCTTCATTTGCTTTGTGGCCTTGCGCCCTCTCGACTCTATTTAGAGCCATTAAGTCTATTGGTGGCACCCCAGACAACACGCACAATGCCTCATAGGAGACCGTCCTGTAAGCTGAAACAACCCCCAGCAACAGCCTCCTATGAGTACTAACTAGTCTGTTCAAATTTCTTTTAACCCTGACTGAGTGCCACCACACTGGTACTGCATATAACATCATGGATGTCACTGTGGACGCTATTGCCCTTCGCTTAGAGGGTCTTGGAGCTCTCTGCGAAGACATTATTATATTCAAATTCTTAGTCATCTGTTCACCTTTGGCACATATGTCTATTATATGCTGGGTGAGCCGGCAATTCCTCTCATAAGTCACACCCAGGTATTTAATCTTTTCGACCTCTGTTATTTGTTGGTTTCCAATTTGGATGGCCGGACGGTCTAAAATTCTCTTCCCTGTGAACATAATATATTTACATTTCTCTATTGCCAGCTGGAGTCCCCTTTCTTTCAACCAATTATCTATCGTCTGTAACGTGTTGTTAGCACTCTCTTGTACATCTACAGTTGTTATACCCTTGATGAGTATCGCCAGGTCATCGGCATAGGCAATTACTTGTACCCCATCCTGATAGTCTAGTCTTAATATCCCATCGAAGGCCAGTATCCAGAGTAAGGGTCCCAGTACAGAACCCTGTGGGACACCGCCATAAATATTGAAACTTAGGCACTCACTCTGCGTGTCCACCAAGCATTCTCTATTTGAGAGGTATTCCCCTATCTGCCTTCTTAAATAAGGACTGATACCCTTTTCCACTAATGCCCTTATTTATTGATTCCCACTTGATAGAACCGAATGCATTTTTTACATCTAAAGCTATGAATAGAGGAAATACGCCTCGTTCTCCATGTGCCGCTCCTAGTATCCTTAGCCCAGTCGATCACCTTTTTCGCCGCCTGTATCGTCGAACGACCCTTCATGAATCTAAACTGATTTACACTAATTCCTATTCCTTTCTCAAGTTCCTTAAAGATTCGGCCAGCGAGCATCTTCTCCACTACCCTCGCCATGGTATTTAAAAGACTCAATGGTCTGTATAAAGGTTCTCTATTGTCATTTGTGCCTTTTGGGAGGAACACCACCCTAGATTCCTTCCAGATTCCTGGAAATGTCTTGTTTTTTAATCCTTGGCTGGCAACATCAAGCATTTCATAAGGAATTCTCTTTATCAGCCCTTTAAGGAGTGCCGCTGGAATTCCGTCTGGACCCGGGCTCTTCCTATTACCCAGTTGTGCTACAGCCAAGTGCAGTTCAGAGAACGTGAAGCGTCTGAGTTCGCAATCTATAACATTTCCTGCAGTTTCTACTCTACCGGGAAGTAGCTCATTAATTTGTTGTTCTACCTGCTCATTATTTAATACGGGCAGACGCCTTCCAAATCGCTTAGTGATTATTTTGTATGCCTGTCCTCAGGGGTCTCCGTCTAACTCCTCGTAGAGTCTGTGCCATTGTTTTTTCTTAGACATACGAATAGCTTTGTTTAAGGCCCGTCTGGTCTCTTTATAAGCCAGAGATGCCTCCTCGTACTCCTGTCCGCCTCGCATTCTGAGTCTCTGCTTCCTTCTTCTGCGCGATTGTAGGAGCCCTCTCAGTGTTTCAATCTCCATATTCCACCAACACACTGAGTGTCTATTAGCTCTTCTGTGAGCTACTCTGCCCATTTCTTGTCTTATAACGTTAGTCAGGGCAACTGGTGTCAGATTCTCTATGTTGATAATCCTTTCGGCCGTTCTATCGATTATGATCTCGATCTGTTCTGTTGTAAAACTACTATAGGGCATTTTCTCTCTAGTCACATAGTCTGAGCCTTTTATGGTAATCATAGTGGCATGATGGTCACTCGCCACATCATGTGGTAACACTCGCCAGTCCCAGTGTTCCCTACTCCAACTATCGTCTATGATTGTTAAGTCCGAGACTGACGAGTGTCCTCTCGCCTCATATGTAGGGGTACCATCATTTACACAATGACAGCTAACTGCCCCCATCATATCCGTAAGGATCTCACCTCTGCGATTGCTGTATGCGCTCCCTGCTGCAATCGCTTTACTATTGAAATCACCTAGAATAATGACTTTCTTCCTAGCGTTATTTACTACTCCTTGTATTATGTCTAGTCTTCTAGTAAATTCATGTATGTCACAGTTTGGAGACACATAGGCACCAATCACTAGTGTTGAATCCGACTCCACCGCCAACATGCCTCCAGATCTGGACATCAATCTCCATGCTATCCTGCCACTTACATCCATAATTGCCACGTCACCATTTGTATCCACCATCCAGCCTGATCTAGCAACAAGGTACTTGTTCGGCTCCGTGATTATAAGTAAATCAGCCCTTTGCTCTATGACCAGTTCACTAACCAAATCATGAGACATGGTGCTTCTGTTTGCGTTAACCATTATCACCCTAAGCATTTAAGTGTTTTGAGCACCCCCAGCCTCCGGTGCGGTGTTCTTGGCTCCCACAATCCAGGCAGCTACTATGCTCCCGGCATTCAGCAATCTTGTGGTCTCTGCCTCCACAATTGAACCAGTGATCGATTCTGTCAGGGCCCTTGCACTCATGTTTACGATGTCCAGTATTCCAGCATCTGAAGCACTTTTCCTCTGATTCCCTAGTATATGCCCGACAATTTACCCAGCCAATCCTCAACCTTTGTTCCACCAGCTTACAGGCAGCCCTATACGAGGTGATAACTGTAACATTTTGGGTCTCGGTGTACCCTTTTCTAATTGACGATATCTTGATGTCCTCATCAGTACCTACTCTTGCAGTAATTGCAGCAAAAATTTCTGTCTCAGTGGTGTCATATTCTACATCCCTGATGTGAACTATTGTGCGCCTTCCCGCTCTTGTACGCAGGTCAACATGCAGATCTGCCGCCTTATCTCGTAGGTTACTTGTAAACTCTGCAGCTATCTGCGCTCCCTGAATTCTCACGTGGAGTTCTTTATTCCTGCCCTTACGTAAGGAGATGACCTCTTTTGCATCTTTTCTACTTACTGCAGACTTCATCGTTTTAAGTAAATCAGAATAGGATTTTCCAGCTGCTTTGATAACCACAGTACGACTGTCAACTGCCGGTGGTGTCGACTTTTTAATATGGGTTTGTCCAGGCTTGCCTTGTATAGCTTTACCTTCAACTGGGATCGTAAGCACTTTAACCGCTACTTCCTCGTCTCTCCGCAAATAAGATATTAATTTCTTCATATAGTTTCCAATATTATTATTGGGGATGATAAAAACTAAATTACCAGCCTGAGGAATAATCTTCCTTAAAGCCCTCAATATAGCTCCCATTGTGCTCTTCTCAGCAGCATTACCATCATAGTAGATTTTTTATTTACTTTTCTTAATGTCGTCACAGTCTCCAAGAATTGATTGTACATCTTTACGAATGTCGCCTACTTTGTATTTGGTACTAATACCTTTTTTTTCATCCCCTTGACTTGATTTACTTAAATCACTAACAGTACAAGAGTCCATCACCTCAGAAGGCAACTCATTAATCAAACTAATTTTGTTCCGCAAACTATTTGGCCACCTTTTGGGCAGTAGATCTATTATTTGCTCATCTGTCAGCTCCTTAGTAAGAATTTGCTCCATCTCATCTTCCACAACTATAGGGTCCGTCTGAGTAGCCTGCGTAACAACTGATAAAGGGAACGAGACTTGCGTCAAGGCATTAAGCCCATCATATATGCCTTTGAGCTCCTGCTCATGTGTACTTATGTATTTTGAGAGACCCGGTCCCATATGCTGTCTCAACACCACCATAGTTAATCCCAATTGGTAAACCAGATTGCTAAGGCTCTCCGGCGGTCCGTCTTCTTCTTCTTCTTCTTCTTCTGAGGACCCCTGTCGGGGCCTCTTTTTACATTTACCCTCCGTTTTCTTAGTAATGGTAACCTTTTGTGAGCTAGAAGCTCCCTGCGATGATCCCTCTAAGGGGAGTGATCCTCTTATTAGGGGAGTGATCTCATATTAGCGCTATTGGACTACGCGGACGATCCCGAGTTCAACGAGTACCCACTCGGGGATGGGAGCCCCAAAAGAAATTTGGAGGGGGGGATCGGGGGGGTTGGTAAAATGTATCAACCTAAAAATAGGGTCCAAAATTTGGTGGGAGGGGGGGTCAGGGAGGTAGGAAACTTTTTGGGAAGGATTTATAACTTGGGATGAGGAATGTAGGACGAGTGGTTCAGAAATTATTAAGGAACAAAGAATTCCCTAATAAAAACTAGTCTAAGGACTTAGAAAAATTTCACTCGCATAACTACTAATATACGAAAAAACTTCGTAAGTCCTTCTTTACAGTTAATTTCAGACTGGTATTAGCCTGTCGAATAACTTAGAATAATTTGTTATTATAAGCTCTATTATAACCTCAAAAAACTGTTAAAAAGTTATTGTACAATAAGTTTACTCACTTTTTATACACACTGGTAGTCTTTTCGTTATTGATAAACGTCACCAACACTTTAACACACTATAATATCTGGGATTTAGCGAGTAAAAAGCACAAAAATATTGATCTCACTAATGAGAACAAAAAACTTTTTATAGTTTTTTGATAAGTCCGTAACCAAATAACTCAAAAATGATAGTCCGTATTCCTTGTCCAATCCACTTAAAGATCCAGTCCACCAAATCAATGTAAAAACCAAAAAACCAATCGAAAACAACAAAAAAACGCGGAGCTCTAGAAAGACACGTCTACACACCGTGCAGTCCACAACTCGACTTTTTAATAATAATAATAATGCCCTGAGGTAGATAATCCCCACGTCCGGGACACAACATCTACGTTCCACGTCCAGGGCGGCAACAGCTGTACTCACGTACATTACATATAGCTGACTAACGGGGTTCCGAGTGTTGTTTCTCAGATATGCTTTTTTCGGCCGATTTTCATCAATAGGCCGTATTACAGGACTGGACTTCGCGGCCACCTGCAGATACGAAATTCTTAACGAATATGGAAATGGATTGATACTACCTTTAGAGCTGGCGATTGCAAGCATGTAGTTAAGGTGCCCATGTTGTTCGGGGCATGGGAGCCCTGAAAGCCTCGGTGTGTAAGGGCCTGGAGTCAGTGCAGAGAGCGGATGCGCAGTCCTATACTGCGCTATACATTACAGTGCTATAATTTATAGCACTGTAATAAAGCAGACAAGTTATAAATTTCAATATGAAACTTTGTTGAACCAAATTAAACAAAAAAAATCTCACTTTACTTCTATTATGAGCAGTTAAGGCCACAGTTAAAATAACAATGAAGTTTCCCAAGACCAAGTAATCGTTTTTAAAATAATGTTGGAAATATAATTTAACTGTATCATAAAACTATAAATAGCTATGAAGTATTGCTGTTTTTTTATACATATAACATGAATTTTATACGTATAACATGCGCATGATATGTACAGAAATGCAATTCAGATACTTGCAATAACACAAGGAACGTTTGTTTACTTTAGGCCTCAAGTTTAATTTGAATATTTTAAATTTTATAATATAAATATTATAAAATTAGGAAACAGATTACAAAAAATGTTTCAATAATAGTGCATTGTTTGCATTGCTGTAGATCTAATATATTTATAATTACATAATAATAACTAATAATGTGATAATCTGAAATTAATAACAGTCCTAAGTAATGATTAATATTCTTGTGTGGTAGCTATTTTTGAAAGTGATGTGTCATTTTTGTCCACCCAGTGGATTGCATCAACTGGTTGAAGGTTGTCATATGTATGTGTGTTCTGTATTTGCATGACACATAGCAGATTGTTTACTTCAAACCTAAATGTAAAGTAGACAGAAAATGGTAAAAATGGGTTTACCAAAAACTGATTAAATATGCAGTTGAGTTAACCCAGGTTTGGCCCATTTTGTCATAGCTCTCTTAAAACGAGTTACATTACACTCGTACTCAGATTTTCCAGTTAAAGAGTTAATTGTATTTGATAACAAATAACATAAATAATTGTATCTGGAACAAAATTACCAGATATATATTCTCTATTCAAAGTTATATGCAACCAAACACTCTCAACTAACTCTGAACTTTCAACTGTAAGTTTAAATTTCTCAACATAAATAACTTCCAGATTCTAAACAATAAATAATAATAAAGCATAAGGAAAAATACTCACACCAGCCTTCATAGCCTTCAAATGAATATCCTTTTCTCCATAATAGAAATAAATTTGTCAGTAAAACAGTGAATGAATAATCAGTAACTCTTGTGTTTTTAGCATATAGGTCATCCTTTATAACCCACATATTACCTGCAAATTGAAACAGAAAACTGTATTTTAGAATACTTTACACAACATTCAAGTAGTAGGTGAGCAAATCTGGTGTTCAGCATTGTCTATTGCTATTAGTAAATGAATATGTTTGTAATTGTTCATTTGTATTATGTTGTTAAACCTCTCCATCACTTTATTTTTTCATTATAATAAAATGCATGTAAAAATTAGGTTAAGAAACTGATTTTTTTCTAAATTATTTTACTAAGTATAATAATTTTATACGTATTAATTGTATTTTTACCATTTGTATCAAAATCATAATATATGAGCAGAATCTTAGTAATTTCAAGACAGGAAATATTTAATTGAAGGTTTGGGGTGCAAGGAATCCTAACTTCTTTGAACTTTGTAATCGTTACTCAAAAATTATCAATTTAAAAAAAAAAATTGAATATCACAGTATTTTATTTTTTGTTTAGAAATGGGCTTAAGGAACTTAAGAATACCTCATGGAAAATCCAGCTCAAACTTTCAATATCATAAAGTATTTCAAATTTCTGGTGATGTATTAGTACTCTCCAAGTTTTCAGATACAATTTCTCAGTAACATATATGCTGAATATAAAATAACAATTTTACTAAGGGAGGCTGAACACCTAAGAATAAAATCTCTTAAGTGGGAATCCAGTACTTAAAATTTGTTGCCGAACGTTTTTCCGAAACCAATTTCTCGAATGACCACTTTCCTGAATAAACATTTCTCCCAGTGATCTTCTTCCTGAATGTGCTTTTTCCCAAATAAACATTTTTGCAAATAAACTGGAATATACTGTTTATTTACACCAAATTTCTATTATCATTTGTAACTACATTTTTTTTTGCGTTTGCAAGTAGATTTACAGTACTTATAATGGCTGAATCTCAAATAATAATGGCTCAAGCAACAGTTGTGGGTAAAACAAAATTAATTATTGATGGATGCATCTACTTGTGGTCAAACAGGGACAAGTGCAATATATACTTATTGTAAGCATTTTTGAATGAAGCAGATGAAGCTTTAACAAGTCTACCTAAGCTAGTTCAACAACATGGTTGTTAAAGAAGAAATGACAAATTCAAAAGCACATTCAAAACACTGTTGAAAAATATCCAGAATATGAGCTCAGTCCACCTGAATATCTTTGAGTTCTTGTGCAAAATATTATTTAATTTAGTGATTTTTATAAATGTTTATAACTGCATAGGTTTTTCCATGTGAATACACCGAAATTTCACTTACAATTGTGCTAACTTTTCTAAATATAATATTTTTTTTTATTTTCAGTAACAATATCTTGAAAGAGCACTTGGAATTCTGGTTATTTGGAATTTTGATCTTTTAGGAAAACATCCAGGAATCCTTAAAATTTTATCAGTGGAATAAATATAAAAATTAATAAAAATACCCCAACTCTGTTTTCTGGATCTTCAAGAATTGGGAGAGTTAACATGAGTCTGATACTCAAGAGGAATAAACAAATAGAAAAAGACCATTACTTATAACCATTGTAGTGGCATTATTCATAATTATCAGTATTGTGACATTGATATTCGGATAGACAGTTTTCAATAAAAGAGGGACATTATGATGGCAAGTTTTAGTTTGAGAATGCCAGTTATTAACTTTTCATAATTTTAGGTAATTCACAATAAAAAAAATGTCAAAACATTTTGTAAAGCAGTTTACCTTTTTAAATTTTATTCCCATTCTTTTCTATAAACAGAAATACTAAGAGATTATGAAAGTGGATACAATTACATTAATATGTATATATAATAAATAACATTTTGGGACGAAATGATTCCGGAACCGATTTAAACTTTCTCCATACTTAAAATCTCAATTAAGAAAATCGGTTTGCGCCTCCACGTTGGTTCGTCTGGATAACCAGTTAGAAACGTGTTGATTTCTACTGGTGAACTAAATCGGAATCACCTCTCTGGATCACATCCAGAGTTGTAACTCGGGAATTTATTCCCACCCAAGGCTGACTTGCCTTTGAAAGTCTAATATGGAAGGTCTTTTAAGAAAAAATCCACCGTCTGGTAAATACCAGAGAAGGCTGCACTCGGATCCGGTGGGCAGCTGCTTAAAAGATAACAATGAATCGGAGCGTTTGGAAACACCCAAAAACAACACAACTTCAAAATTGAGGATAAAACACAAGCAAATAAACTACATTGCCACTCACAACATTAATTCTCTAACTCAACCCGGCAAACTAAAAACTCTAACGGACATAATGGACAAACAAAAACTCCTAATTGCAGGACTTCAAGAAATGAGAAACACCGATCGAGAGCCGTTTGAATCTCAGGGTTACAGAATTTACAAAGGAATCCCCGGGAAACGTGTGATGAAGAATTGCCCACAGTTCGGAACAGGATTTGCAATCAATCTTAAAATAATTGACTCAGTCGTAGAATTTAAGTCTTACTCCCCCAGGATTTCAACCTTAACCCTAAAATCAGCCAATAAATTCTACACCATAATAAATGTCCATTCTCCCACCAATGACAAAAACAATCTTAAAAAAGATAGAGAAGAGATGGACAAATTCTGGGAACTTCTTGACCAAACTGCAAACAACATAAATAAGACTCACACCAAGATTTTAATAGGGGACTTTAATGCCCAACTTGGTAAAGAACGAAGATATCGTGATATTATCGGAAAATGGCCTGTCCAGAAGAAAACTAACAAGAACGGCCAAAGACTTGTCGAATTTTGCAGAAACCATAATATGATCTCAAAATCCACCTATTTTATGAGAAAACCAAACAAATTGAAGACTTGGAAAGACCCAGATTGGAAAAAAGGGGAATGGCAACTTGATCATGTTTGCATGGACCGGAATTATCACAAGGAGATTTATAATGTAAAAATTTTGAGAGGAACAGATACTGGATCGGACCATTACTTAAATAAAGTTAAAATAAAATTCACCCCGCATAAAAAGAAAAAATCCCAACCTAAAAACAAAAGAGCTTATGATCCACATAAATTAATAAACAATGCCATCTTTGAAGAAACAACAAAAAAAATCAAATTAACTAATAATTTAAAAGAACTGACATCCCAACTGAAAGAAATAGCTGAAGAACTAGCCCCTATAAACCCAAGAAAAAAACACCAATGGTGGAATGAAGAATGTGACAAAGCATTCAATGACCGACACCGGGCTTGGATCAACCACCAAACCCAGAAAACTGAAGAATCTAACCATGAATTCCAAACAAAGGAAAATAACTCAGAAAATTATAAGAGGAACCAAACGACAAGCCCAAAAAAACTTGATTCAGCAAATAGAACAAAGTTCCAAGAAAACTAACTCCCGAGACTATTATAAAATTTTTGGTCAGGCTCTTCAAAGATATGAACCACCCACCCTTATGCTGAGAGGAAAAAAAGGAAATATGGCCCACACCAATAAAGAAAATGCTGAAATTTTGGCAGAAACCTTCAATAGACTCCTCAACTGTGACGACTCCCCAGAGCTTTTTGAGATTGACACTGAAACTCCAGTTAAAACTTCACCGGTAAATATCAACCCGCCAACAATTCAAGAAGTTCTCGGAAAGACCAACTTGAACTGGAACTTGGGGAATACCAAGGGGGATTTAGGCCATGGAGAGGTTGCCCGGAGCAAATAATATCCCTAAAACTTATGATGGACTTATATAAAAGACGGAAAAAACAACTAATAATCACCTTCGTCGACTTTAAAAGGGCCTATGATTGTATACACCGACCATCCATGCTGAATATTCTGAGATACCTGGGCCTTCACCCTAAACTCGTAAACATGATAAAATTAACTTTAACCAATACCCAGTCCAGAGTGAAATTCAGAGGTGAACTCTCTCAACCATTCTACATAAAAACTGGATTGAGGCAAGGAGACGGCCTCTCACCACTCCTTTTTAACTGCGTCCTCAAATTTTAAAACCTAGCGCCTTCAAAACCTAGCACAAAAGATAGGGCTTCATATCTTTTTCGAAAAAACTGAACTAATGGCCATAGATCCTCTGGTAATAGAGCACATTACGGTAAACAATCAGAAAATTAAAATAGTAAAACAATTTAAATATCTAGGGGAAATAATAACTTATAATTTAAATGAAAAAGTGACATGGCAAAACAGGACAAATAAAAGGATTAAATTCCAAAAATTAACTTGGTCAACATATAACAAAAAATGCTTTTCTGCTAAAACAAAACTTAAACATTATAAAACTGTAGTACAGCCAGAAGTCACCTACGGAAGCGAGACCCTTTTCAAAATCACTCAGAAAAACCGAATTGAAAAAATTCTGAAAATAGAGAGGAGAATTGTCAGAACGTGTATCAATAAAAAACACCAAAAAGAAGGCCAATGGTGGATTGTGCCAAATGAGGTGGTGTATCGAGAAATAGAGCCTGTTACTGATACTATGCGGAAAAAAAAAATCTCCTTCTTTGGTCATCTCATAAGGACACCGGAAACAAGACTGTCAAGAAATATTGAAAAGCTCTGGTTCCAAAAGCTAGAAGTAGGATGGATCAAAGAAATTAGAGAAGATATGAAAGAATTGGGAATTTCCCTGACTGACCTACAGAATAAAACTGGAAAAATTACAAAGCTAAAAGACAAAAGCATTAGATTTAAACAAAAGACAGACAAACGACAAGATACAACGAAGAGGGTGTTTACAGATGAAGAAAAGAAAGCAAGATCTGAACGGATGAAGAAATACTGGGCAGCTCGGAAGAGTAAAATAATAGTTTTAATAGTTTAATAGTTTTCTTTAGTGGAGATATTTCTGCATAATGTTATTTCATTACATCATCAGCTACCTTTTACAGGATGTGATTTGCCAAAAATAAATCTATAAGACTTTTTTTTATATAAAAATTTAAAACCGCTGAATATATTTATTAACATACAAAGCACTTATTATTAAGGCCAGAAATGAAGTTTAAAACAATAAAGTAACAGTTTAATTTATGTAATAAATAGCATTCAAAATGATGAATTGTGGTTTTGGAATCCAGAGGCCAAGAATTGGTAGTTCTGGCCATGCTATTGTGACCATCACAAAGTGTTGAAAGGACATGAGTTAGAAATTCTTTTGTAAGATCAAAGCGATTTTTTCTCTGGACCATAATCCCATGACTTGGAAAATAAATTATTTTGCACAGTAATATGACACCCTTAGGCCAGAAAATTTTATTTCAGCTTCAAAATCCATAACAAATTATATATTTGTCTAAATGAGTATTGAGGTTGTAAACATATATATATATATATATTCAGGGTTATCATAAAAGAATGGTGCGGTTTCAGTAATTCATAGGAAGATTGTAGGGAAATTTCTAGATGTTATATTGGTATTCCTGAAAGCCTCCAACCCAAAAGTTTGTTTATCAGCAGTTGTAACCACAACGTCAGATCTTGTATTGTTGTTGCGGTGAATTTAGTGAGTTACTATGTTCTTGGATAAAGACAAAGCAAAGTGTGTTTTATTGATGGCTGAATTAAAATCCGTAATTTTAGTTCAACGTGCGTTTCGACGTGAATTCGGAAGAGATCCACCACGCAAAAATAACATAACACGTTGGTTCAAACAATTCGAAGAAACTGGATCACTTAAGAAACAGAAATCAACCACCAGACGAAACGGTTGAATTAATTAGACAATCGGCAGTTAGAAGTCCTGGGAAGTCCAACCCCCGTCGAAGCGTCGAATTAGGTATTCCAAAATCAACAGTTCACAAAGTTTAACATAAAAAACTGAAATTGTACGTTTATAAAATCCAGATACTGCAGAAATTGAAACCCGATGATGGTGTAAAACGTTACAATTTCGCTGTTGAAATGTTGGGCAGAATAAGTGAAAACGAATCATTTTTAGATGATATAATTTTTACAGACGAAGCTACATTCCATGTGAATGGATGTGTTAACAGACACAATTCATGAATATGGGGCTCTGAAAACCCACACGCAATTATTGAGAAACAACGCGATTCGCCTAAAGTTAATGTTTGCTGAGATGTGATGAAAAACCGTGAAATAGGGCCTTTCTTCTTTGCTGAAAAAACAATTAATGGAGTTGTGTATCTTGACATGTTAACCAATTATTGCTTTCCTCAGCTGGATGAACTCGAAAACATTCATCAACTTCATTTCCAACTAGATAGTGCTCCCCGCACTTCAATGCATTGGTCACGGACGCTTTGAACGAAAAATTTGGAGATCGATGGATAGGCCGGCAAGGACCCATACTTTGGCCTCCAAGGAGTCCAGACCTGACACCTTGCGATTTTTTCTTGTGGGGGTACATTAAAAGCGTTGTTTATACATAAAAAATTCGCGACCTAGACCACTTAAAAAACAGGATTAATGAAGCAATGACAACCATTAACGAAGAAATGTTAACTAATCTTTGGAGAGAAGTTGAGTATCGTTTGGACATTTGTCGAGCGACTAAGGGCGCACATATTGAAATTTATTAATTATGTAAAAAAATTTTTGAGACGACAAATTTGAAAAATAAAAAACAAACTGTAAATAATTCTGTTTTAATTTAAACCATGTTCAAAACCGCACCATTCTTTTATGATAACTCTGTATATAAATAATATGAGATGAAATACATTTTTGCAGCTGCTTTAAACCTTATAGAATCCTAAAACTCACAAGGTTGATTAATTTTTTCTTTGTTTTGATTGTCACTTCAGAAAACTTATGAATAACTTAGTTTATTATATTAAATAAAAAGTTAACACAGCTTTTAATTAAGTGTATAATATTTTAATGGTAATTTTTCTTACCGTGTAAAGGATTATATACATCATGATATATAAATGGTCTCGTACCAGGAGCAAATTGGAGGTCTGGAAGGGAGTTATAAATCCTAAGTAAGTGGTTTGGATCCATGTGATCTGCCAGTAAAATTCTGTTTAAAAAATAATCAAAATTAAGTTGATTAAATTAATTAAACTGATTAACATTGAAATTGAGTATAGTTTTGTATTAAAATATTCATAAATTAGTAAAGTGGATAATTTCTATTTTCCTCCTTGTGACTACTACATATAAGTTATATTATACATGTATTTCTTTCCGGCCAGTAAGTACCACTCCTTATTCAGGTGCCAACCATGATTATCAAGTAGTGTTAAAGATCAACCAGTCCTTGCATAATCTTTTTTTAAGTTCTTTGACTAAAGTTTTAAATCATTAACTAATGACTAGTTGGCTATCTCAGTCTCTTGGTGTTTTCATGTTATGCTTGAAAACTTACAGCTTTCAGGCTTTAGAACCAAAAAGCAACATGATAGTAAGAAAATGTGATCAAAACAGTTTAAAATGATTTAGAAGTTCTATAATCCTGATAATCACTTTTTTTATTCTTAGTTTTAATTCTAAATTTAAATTATTTATTTTCACTTTCACTTTGAAATAATAAAAACCTAAAATCTTTTTAAACTACTGAATTTATTCAGAACTTTTGTACGTTTTTCAACATTACTTTTTAATTTTGCTTTATTTATTCATATAATAATAACAGGTTGATGCCAAGTTACAATTACTTTGGTTTTTTTTTTTATAGTATAAGAATGAATTTTGATGAGCTTGTGATAAATACCTAGACTGAACAAAATTTAAACCAAGAACTTTACAAATGAAAATAAGAGATGCTACTACTCTACTTGGAAATCAGTGGAGAGGTATTATTGCAATTCATATTACAAAAAGGTAAAAAGAATATACAATGAATAGAAAGAGAAAACAATATAGGGTAGAAAAAACCTAACCCAAATCAGGTGCCTCATACCACCTGCAGATTGTTTTTTTTTTGCACAGCGAAATGTCATTATCAGTATCCAGATACATTATTAATATAGAAAACTATTAAAAATTAAACAAGAGTAATATAAAAACACAGTGTAGATGTAAAACGCCTATGTTGTATGCTAAAGGCAAAATAGAACCACAATGAAATATAATCTCAAAAATCTAACTTTAAATAATAAAATTTCCAACTGGCATAAGCCAAATGGCATAAATAGATGAAAAATATAAATAATCAAATATTTGAATACAGATGCACGGGCTTAAGAAATGGTAAAATATTCAATAACATTGTAACATTGTTCCCTAAGATATTTCTGAAGTTAGTCCCTAGTTTAAACCTCTGACACAATGTCAAAAATAGCACAGTCCTCAAGGATGTGTCATACAGTTAGTCGGCAATTGCAATGAACAAAAACAGATATATCAGTCTGATTCATGAGGTATCCATGAGTAAATTTAGTGTGCCCTATTCGCAGATGACAAATAAATAATCTATTCTTGATGGTTATTTCTGCATGTGAAGTCCCACGGTGACACAGTGTTCTTAAATGCAAGAACACTCTTTTGCTGCACTATCAGTGCACTCATTGCCTGGAATTTTAATATGGCTAGAGATTCACCAGAAACTCACACTTGTGTTACATTCAGTCATTTCAGAAATAATAGACTGTATCTCTCAGACAACAGGTTGTCTGGAATACATGTCACTAATTGTCTACAAGGCACTCATGTAATCTGAACAGACAAGTATGTGTTGATATATTGTGCTAATTATATTCAAGGCTTTATTTTTTAGTTATGAGAAAAATAACAGTAGTTATACCTTCAATTATTTATTACATGACTCAATTTTTGTATTAAAACCAATACGGAATCCTCTACCAATGGGTTTTCCTTTGTCATCAATTTTATCTGAGGTTTATTTACAGGAGTTTAAAAGTAAAGTTGTTTACAGGGTAACTCATACACATGTTATTTTATTATGGAATAAAATATCATGATTTTATTGTGGATATTTTATTAACATATCTAGTTGACAATCATATCAATAATAACATATCTAGTAGATATGTTGACAATATTTTTTTAGTCTATAATCCAGTTATATGTAATGAGCATTTAATTATTTTGAACAAATTAAATTCCTACTAAAGTAGATTGAAATTTACCTTTGAAATTGATAATAAAAAAATAAATTATTTAGATGTTAATATTGAAATTAATAATGAAAATAATCAGTATATGACTTCAGTATACAGGAAACCGACATTTAATAAAACCACTATATGAAGATCTTCAAATTACCCGTGGTCACACAAAATTAATACTTACACAAACATGGTAAATAGAGCAATTAATTAATTATAGTATATAATATATAGTATTAAAGTATAACGAAAATAAAAGTAAATTAAACAAAGAAATAGGTATTACAAAACAAATTTCCTTATATAATGGCTATTCTTTAGTAGATAATATATATAATAAACAAATGTCAAAAATTAAAAATAATACAGATTTAATAACATTAAACAGCATTCAAAAAGTTGACAATGCATATTTAAAATATGTATACACTGATAAAATAGTTGAACATATTACAAAGGTTTATGATAAGAATAAATTTAAACCAGTTTACCAGATAAAGAACCAAATAATAAAATATCTAATAAGTAATAAGCATAATGATTCATCTGATTTATATAATTTGAGTAGTATTTATAAAATTGAATGTAATGATTGTGGCCATATTTATGTAGGAAAGACCAATAGATCATTTAAGACTAGATTCTTGGAACATTTTAGAAATTATAAAAATGGTAAGCAGGGTTTCTAATGTATCTGATCATCTGATTAAAAATAAAAATACAATATCTGATATTAGGACAAATTTAAAAATACTGGAAATTAAAAAATATTTATATGACTACAAATAGTAGGGGATTAGACATTTTAGAAAGATACAGTATTAACATATATACAGTACTAACATATGTATAAACATAAAAATAAATTTAGTTTGATCAACCTTCAGACAGAATATGAGGATGACAGTATTTTGATAGTTGCAGTAGATGGCACCATCATCTATTTTGATAAATAGTTAAATGGACAACATGCATAATTCTTTACTTAAAATTATTTTTATTTGATTTTAATTTGAATTTAATTTTAATTTTATTTTATGCCTAGAGATCATATTTTTACATAGGTAAAAAAAAACTTTTACAATTAATTTTTAATGTTAATTTTAATTAATTTTTCATATTTATAAATTTTGTTTAATTTTTAATTTACCTGAATAAAAGTTTAAATTAAAAAGATTAAAGGGTTTAAATTTTAAATAAATAATTGCACGATATGTTATTATATTTTATTAAGCTTGTAATGTAATTTGAGATGAATATATAATGCAGCTGATGATGTGAGTAAATTGCAAAAGTGCTCCTGCATATATATAGTGGAATAAGGTAAGTCATCTACTTTATTCATGATGTAATTTGGTTGATCTAATAAAATACATAAATATATACATTAATATAAACATAAATATATACATATAATATAAATATATACATTGTACATAATTCAACTTGATCATCCAAGTATAGAATTAACAGAATTAAATTATTTCTGTATATGGGTGGTCAAGATGATCAAGTTGTTATATACAACAATTATTAGTACAGAGGTGATATAGGTCTAGAAAAAATATGTATTATATAAAATCAAAACTAAAATGTTTTCTCAATTATTCTATCATTTACTCTGATTTTCAATAAGGAAAGAAAATTATATGAAATAGATAAGAATTTAATTAATAAATATATGTTTAATATAAAAATAGAAGGGAAATTCCTCTCATACTAATGATAAGAAAATATAGGAGTTTAGTAAGGTTTAATGTACCTTTGTTGATTTCTGCATAAATTATCATAGCTTATTTTTAAAGTGCATACACTTCATAAAACAAAGAGGGAAGAAAGAAAGATTAGCTTAAAAAACTTGTTTTGACTGAGCAAAGTGAGAATAGTTAATATTACTTTCCAGAATTTGATGTTAGAAGAGTTAAATAAAAGTATTATTTTCCCAGGCATATTCAGCTTGGTAACTGGATAAGTAAAGTGTTAAGAAATATTGCAAAACAGAGATACATATATTAAACTAGGAAGAAAGATACCAATAGTAGTTTTCTCATGGTGTTATAGTGTTGAATAATGATAAAAATGTAAATAAAATATTACTACTGCTTATAGTAAAATCATAACTTGAATTGCACAGATCAGAGGGGCAAATTTGTTTCTTAAAACACACTTTGGCTCCCTCCTGCAAACAACTAGCTATATGTAAGAATTTTAGACGAGTAGCTCATAGTTAACACTTGCCAACAACTCATGCATAAAAACATGAAAAGATTTATCAACAAAATAAAGAATTTAAATATTCCGCACTTTCATTCTTTCAACTAACCAATCTCAGTGGTAATATACCTGTACAAGACATTATCATGATACAAAATGAAAAATACACCATCTAACAGAAAGCACAAAACATTAACACATTTTTGCTGTGTTCTTACAAAATTGGAGACATTTTCACGAAACATGGTTTCTGTGTCTCCTTTGAAACAAAATACATAAAATCAGACAACAAGCTGATAAAACACACTGATAAACACAGCAAGTCATTACATGAAATGTAAATTAAATTGCAGTGATTGCGTTAGGTAATGTACCAGACAAGTTGGATGTACATTCTCACATTAAGATACAATATAATAAGGAACACATTCAGACACTACATACAAAATATTATTGAATTTTACAAATAACTCCATATAAATAGAAGACATAAAGAAATTAACATACAAATTTTATATACAACATATAAAAAACACAATCTCAATGCACTTGAATGATTGAGATTTTTATTGATACAAAATTTGACAAAATCAAACATACTAAGTGAAAACACACATGATATATTTTGATTTCAAAGTAAGGAGGTTTTCTATATTGCAGAATTAACAACAGATGTACCAGAAACTGACTGATGAAGGCACTAATAATTACTTCAGAAGTCTTTATTAAAATAGTTCCATTACTATGAAGTGTATTATTTATAATTTTATTAATATTAAAGAACATAAAGGAGTTATTGAAGTAGTGTTGAAATAAGTAGAAGAAAAATTAACAAAATTAAAAGTTGTGGCTGGGGTATGTCAAATTCCTGATCCATACAAAAGATTAAATTAGGAAAATCTGTGGCTTGGATGTAAAATCAGTTGTTGATCTCTGTACAAAATAAAGAATTTTTGGTGGCATGTTAGGCTCGGAGGTGTAAATATAATGTTGAAGTATCCACAGTTTCTGCTTGAAGCTCCAACTTGTAGGTGAAATGTTTCTTTAAGATCAAAAAATCTAATCTCAAGTATGAGGTGATCTTTGCTCTAAGAGAAAAATTTGTCTCAAACTTATTTAAGAAAGTGGCCTTCTTCCACACTTTCAATACTATATGTACCTCAATTTAGAAATTTTATAAACATTTGAACAGTGGAATGAAGGAGATGGAGTTGACTGATGCCTTCCTACCCAAAAATTAGTTTTATGAAAAGTTAACAAAAGAAAAAAGAGAAGAAAGGAAATGTAGACCTTTAATGTTCATATCTTAGTTTTGTTGTTTGTTGCCATATTAATTATGTTTGATTTCTACTCATAACTGTTACTATAACTAAACAATGATGTAAGATTCAGATGCAGAAATAACATTCAGGTATCATCATTTGTAATTTGAGCTGATTCTGTCAGATCTGTACCTTTCAGTTTTAAAAAATTATGTTTGACAACTACATCTTTTCTAAAACATAAAATCAATGATTGTGAAGAAACCAGAACATGCATTCAGTCACATAATTTTTAGATGAAATATTGGTGTTAATTTAGTTGTCATGTGATGGTGAAAGCAAGACTGTGGAGGGAAGTGTATATATTATTTAGGCATTTCTTTAGAAGACGTACCGTAGCAGCACTTGTACAGAGTGTCTACAAGGATTTTACAATGCAACTTTGTGATAATTATATAATAAAACTGAGTTCTTTCTGTTTGTTCAAAAACTGAAGAATTAATTTATTTATTCATTAAATTTTAACAATCATATAACCAATTAAAGAGAGAAACCAAAAATACCACTATATTAACTGCTTTCCATAATGTCTGATCACTAACAGAAATAAGCTGCTTTACTAATAATATTTATGGGATATTTCTGTGTAAACATAAAGTGCTATGCTAGCCATCATTTTCTTTGTTTTCTCTGGTAACTAAATATTTAAAGAATTTCTCATATGATATGCACAAAAAGTTGTACAAAGTGAATAATGAATATAGTGAATGATGAATGGACTACTGCATGTTTGAAATAGGAGGGTGAGGATGTTGTGTTTCATGTACCAAAGAGATTGAAGTAAAAGATGGCCTTCAGTGAAATAGTATTATGTATAAATAATGATGATGTAGGTACATTTCTAGTGCCATATAAATTACAAAATGATATTTATGTAAATTTATATTATATTTATATAAATATTAAATACTATTTTTTTTTTTTTTTTTTGTCTTCAGTCATTTGACTGGTTTGATGCAGCTCTCCAAGATTCCCTATCTAGTGCTAGTCGTTTCATTTCAGTATACCCTCTACACCCTACATCCCTAACAATTTGTTTTACATACTCCAAAAGTGGCCTGCCTACACAATTTTTCCCTTCTACCTGTCCTTCCAAAATTAAAGCGACTATTCCAGGATGCCTTAGTATGTGGCCTATAAGTCTGTCTCTTCTTTTAACTATATTTTTCCAAATGCTTCTTTCTTCATCTATTTGCCGCAATACCTCCTCATTTGTCACTTTATCCACCCATCTGATTTTTAACATTCTCCTATAGCACCACATTTCAAAAGCTTCTAATCTTTTCTTCTCAGATACTCCGATTGTCCAAGTTTCACTTCCATATAAAGCGACACTCCAAACATACACTTTCAAAAATCTTTTCCTGACATTTAAATTAATTTTTGATGTAAACAACTTATATTTCTTACTGAAGGCTCGTTTAGCTTGTGCTATTCGGCATTTTATATCGCTCCTGCTTCGTCCATCTTTAGTAATTCTACTTCCCAAATAACAAAATTCTTCTACCTCCATAATCTTTTCTCCTCCTATTTTCACATTCAGTGGTCCATCTTTGTTATTTCTACTACATTTCATTACTTTTGTTTTGTTCTTGTTTATTTTCATGCGATAGTTCTTGCGTAGGACTTCATCTATGCCGTTCATTGTTTCTTCTAAATCCTTTTTATTCTCGGCTAGAATTACTATATCATCAGCAAATCGTAGCATCTTTATCTTTTCACCTTGTACTGTTACTCCAAATCTAAATTGTTCTTTAACATCATTAACTGCTAGTTCCATGTAAAGATTAAAAAGTAACGGAGATAGAGAACATCCTTGTCGGACTCCCTTTCTTATTATGGCTTCTTTCTTATGTTCTTCAATTGCTACTGTTGCTGTTTGGTTCCTGTACATGTTAGCAATTGTTCTTCTATCTCTGTATTTGAACCCTAATTTTTTTAAAATGCTGAACATTTTATTCCAGTCTACGTTATCGAATGCCTTTTCTAGGTCTATAAACGCCAAGTATGTTGGTTTGTTTTTCTTTAATCTTCCTTCTACTATTAATCTGAGGCCTAAAATTGCTTCCCTTGTCCCTATACTTTTTCTGAAACCAAATTGGTCTTCTCCTAACACTTCCTCCACTCTCCTCTCAATTCTTCTGTATAGAATTCTAGTTAAGATTTTTGATGCATGACTAGTTAAACTAATTGTTCTGTATTCTTCACATTTATCTGCCCCTGCTTTCTTTGGTATCATTACTATAACACTTTTTTTGAAGTCTGATGGAAATTCCCCTTTTTCATAAATATTACACACCAGTTTGTATAATCTATCAATCGCCTCCTCCCCTGCACTGCGCAGTAATTCTACAGGTATTCCGTCTATTCCAGGAGCCTTTCTGCCATTTAAATCTTTTAATGCTCTCTTAAATTCAGATCTCAGTATTGTTTCTCCCATTTCATCCTCCTCAACTTCCTCTTCTTCCTCTATAAAACCATTTTCTAATTCATTTCCTCCGTATAACTCTTCAATATATTCCACCCATCTATCGACTTTACCTTTCGTATTATATATAGGTGTACCATCTTTGTTTAACACATTATTACATTTTAATTTATGTACCCCAAAATTTTCCTTAACTTTCCTGTATGCTCCGTCTATTTTACCAATGTTCATTTCTCTTTCCACTTCTGAACACTTTTCTTTAATCCACTCTTCTTTCGCCAGTTTGCACTTCCTGTTTATAGCATTTCTTAATTGCCGATAGTTCCTTTTACTTTCTTCATCACTAGCATTCTTATATTTTCTACGTTCATCCATCAGCTGCAATATATCGTCTGAAACCCAAGGTTTTCTACCAGTTCTCTTTATTCCGCCTAAGTTTGCTTCTGCTGATTTAAGAATTTCCTTTTTAACATTCTCCCATTCTTCTTCTACATTTTCTATCTTATCTTTTTTACTCAGACCTCTTGCGATGTCCTCCTCAAAAATCTTCTTTACCTCCTCTTCCTCAAGCTTCTCTAAATTCCACCGATTCATCTGACACCTTTTCTTCAGGTTTTTAAACCCCAATCTACATTTCATTATCACCAAATTATGGTCGCTATCAATGTCTGCTCCAGGGTAAGTTTTGCAGTCCACGAGTTGATTTCTAAATCTTTGCTTAACCATGATATAATCTATCTGATACCTTGCAGTATCGCCTGGCTTTTTCCAAGTGTATATTCTTCTATTATGATTTTTAAATTGGGTGTTGGCAATTACAAAATTATACTTCGTGCAAAACTCTATAAGTCGGTCCCCTCTTTCATTCCTTTTGCCCAGCCCGTATTCACCCACTATATTTCCTTCCTTGCCTTTTCCAATGCTTGCATTCCAATCTCCAACTATTATTAAATTTTCATCTCCTTTTACGTGTTTAATTGCTTCATCAATCTCTTCGTATACACATTCTACCTCATCATCATCATGGGCGCTTGTAGGCATATAGACGTTAACAATCGTTGTCGGTTTAGGTTTTGAATTTATCCTTATTACAATGACTCTATCGCTATGCGTCTTGAAATACTCCACTCTCCTCCCTATTTTCTTGTTCATCACGAAACCTACTCCTGCCTGCCCGTTATTTGACGCTGAGTTAATTACTCTAAAGTTACCCGACCAAAAGTCGCCTTCCTCTTCCCACCGAACCTCACTAATTCCTACTATATCCACGTTTACCCTATCCATTTCCCTTTTTAAATTCTCTAGCCTACCAACCTTTTTTAAGCTTCTAACATTCCACGCTCCGACTCGTAGAATGTTATTTTTTACTTTTCTGGTGACCCCTTCCTTAGTAGTCCCCACCCGGAGATCCGAACGGGGGACTATTTTACCTCCGGAATATTTTACCAAGGAAGGCGCCTCCATTATTGCTTTTGAAAATGCAGAGCCACATTTTCTTGGAAAAAAAAAACAGCTGTAGTTTTCCATTGCTTTCAGCTGCGCAGTACTCAGAGGACTGAGTGATGTTGATATGGCCGTTTAAGTCATTGTGATTTACGCCCCTAACAACTACTGAAAGAGCTGCTGCCCTCTTTCAGGAATCATTCCTTAGTCTGGCTCTCAACAGATACCTCTCCGATATGGTTGCACCTTCGGTCCAGCTACTCTGTATCCCTGAGCACTCAAGCCCCCTCACCAACGGCAAGGTCTCATGATTCATAGAGGAGGTAAATACTATTATCAGAGGGGAAAAGTTGGAGCTGGATTCCATAAAAAAATAGAAAATAAATAAAAGATACAAAAATTATAAATTTCAACTGAAAACCCCAAACAATAAAGCACAGAGCATCACAAAAAAAAGTAAGTACAGAAAAATTCAAAAAGATAACAGTGGATCACATTTTAGTTATAAAACTGAACAGAAAAAAAATGACAGTATTAATTTGAAATTTAAAATTTTGTAGTAGGATATAAAACCAAATTGTATAAATGAAATACCCGTAAAAAACTGCATTTATTTTACAATTCAGCATAATATGTCATTACAAAAGGTTAAATTTCAAGTTAATAACATCTATTAACATAATAGATAAGAACACAGCAAATAATAGTATAATAAAAGATACATATTGAAAAGAATAAAACATGAAATTTCTTGCACTGATTTATATTTCATGAGATACTTACCATAAATTTCAAAAATATCTTGCATGAGAATTGTCAAATCCAGTACTGCACTTAACATTTCTTTAGTGTTAGTTACTTTAAGTAGATCATTTTTTTTTTCATTTTCTTTAGAAATGGCTGTCAATACTATATAACAAGTTGAACATAATTTGACAAAAATCTACGGTATTAAGGGATTATTTGGCAGAAATTATGTTAAAAAAAGGTATATAAGATGAAAACAGCACTAAAATTTTAATTTGCACAAAAAGAAAGAAGCAGAGAAAGATTTTTATTTTTTTGTGAGAATCAAGTAGGCTGGTTCCGTTCAATTAGATATTTTTTAGACTTTCTTATTTGCTGCATTTTAAACACTACTGAATTTTTGGATAAAATCTGAAAAAAATTTGCAATATTTATATTTTCTTTACTGATGTGAAGTCTATTTAAAAAAAAATTAAATTTTATTAATTGAACATGATTTTATTAAATAAGCTAAGTACAGCAAAACTGGTAAACCATAGTGATTTAAAATTAATGTACCTGAAACCAGCAACACCAATATTTATTAAACGTGTTAAGAACTGAACAATTTTCCAGTTGATCATTCCATTTTTTTTTACTTGAATTAAATCTCTTTTCTCATCTATTTGGCATTCTAGTACCTGTTTAAAAATATAAAAAAGTGGAAATATACTTAACAAAAAGGTTCATACATAAATAAACAAATTCACTAATGATTATGAAAAAGATAAAACAGATGAAAAAAAATCATTGATTTAAACAAAATTTTTTTCTTATTTATCACACCAAAAGTATATAAAATAAGCTTGGAAAAATCAAACTTTATATGTAATCATTTCTCCCTATCCAAACTGAATATTACCAATAATACCAATGAAATTCAAAAGGGAAAGGAATTTTATTGAACAGAATTCTTCTTCACCCTTTTATCATCGCTATTTTATTAACAACTTAGGCCTCTTCATGATTTTTTCATTCCTCATGATTTTATGCCACCCTCATCCAGTCACTCTCTCCTACTCTCCTCTCATCATCTCCCCATCACCTCTCCCATAACCCACTCTCTCTCCTCCCATCATATGGTTGCCGTTAGAGAATTTTTCTTGCCCTTCCCCCAGTTCCATTTGTGCCACATGGCCTGCCTGCTTCCATTTACTTTTAGCCAATATTTCTCCAATATCCCTTAATCCAGTCTGAGTATCCAAAGTATTTTTTTCTTATCATTTAGTTTTACCTTCAACATTGACCTCTCAGATTTTTTTTCATCTTATCCATTACCTCCTTTGTTAACAACCAAGAACATATATCATTACTGAGGTAATACACTGATTAAAAGTCTCATTCTGTTTTCCTTATTGATTTTGCTAGTTAACACTCTTTTCAGTTTTCCAAATGTTACCCATCCCAGTTTCACTTTTCACTTCATTACTTCTTTGTTCCTCCCATCTAATACATATCCTCTGAACAAGGTAGATATAATTTTATATTTCACTTATTGCTATATTATCAGCTACTTTTTCATTATTTTCCCCCTCACTTTCAATTATTTTAATTTTCTGAAGATTCATTCAGAGTCCCATATTCTCTGACACTCTGTGTAAGTTCTCAATCATCTTCATTAATTCTTCCTTACTGTTATTGTTATCAAAATATCATTTGCAAATCTTAAGTGAGCCAGTCTTGTAGCATTCACCCTTATACCTTTGTCCTTCCTATCCACCCTTTTGATAATATATTCTAATCCTGTTTAAATAACTTTGGTTATATTTTATTCTCCTGTGTGAGTCCCTTCTCAATTTTAAAAGTGTCACTAGCTTCTGTCATTAAAACATTTGATGTTGCATTGTCATATATTTCTTTAATGATGTCAATATATGTTTCCTGAATTCCATATAATCTTAGCACTCTAACAACTGCCCAGAATTCAATTGAGTCAAAGGCTTTCTTGTTGTCTATAAATGCTATATGCAGTGAAATGTTATATTCTTCACATTTTGAGAAGAATATCCTTAGAGTATGAATATGGTCTACTGTGCTAAAATTTTTCCTGAAGCTGCCTGCTCATGGTTGAACGTGATCTAATTCTTTCTGCATCCTGTTTATTATAATTTTTGTAAACATGGGATAGTAAGCTTATAGCCCTTACTTCTCAATTTTTCTCCCATCTTCCTTTTTATATAACAAGATTATATAGCATTGTTCCATTTTTCCAGAATATACCTAGTTTTGAGGCATAAGTTAAATAGTGTCTTCAGTTCATTCAAAACTATATCTTCTTCTATACATTCATCATCATTCACCATACCATTCTTTCATGATGCTTTGTTTCATGTTTTTCAATGTCGCTCATATTTCAAACATTTCAATATCTGGTTCTCTCTCCTTATCTGGTTTTCTCCTTTTAGGTGTTCCTGCTAGCCTCATGATCAGGTTCCGAATTGCTTAAAATGATTTGTACAGTTTTATATAAAGTTCTTTTGCACTTTGTTTATTTCTTCTGTCATGAATTCCCCCATTTCATCAAACAGAACATTCATATTCTTTTGGCCAATACTAAGTCCCTTCCTTAACAATTTCCTGCTCTTAATGCTTTCAAAAAGCTCTTATTGCTTTCAAATCCCCTTTATCTTATGGCAAAGGAAATTATCGAAAGTCTTCTTTTCTCTAAGTCCTCTTTTATTATTCTCCTAATGGTCTTATTTACTTCAGCCACTTCAACAGAGTTCCTCTTGCCCTTCGCTATCAGCATTTTCCTTTTTTGAATTAAATCTTTAGTCTTCAATGATAAAATATCAGTTCATTCTGTCTTTGGTCTTTCAATCACCTTTGCTGCATCTAAAATCATTTTTCTAATCACTTCCTCCTGTTCTTCCACATTTCTCTTAACTGGATTATTGCCAACTCATTCATTAAGCTTTCTTTTGATTATTTTTTTATATGATGCACAGTTCTTTTGAAGTATGTTCCCACATCCACGGTTACCTTCACTAACCTTAATATTTTCACTAATATTAATATTATATTTCGTTAATATTATACCTTTGATCATTCTATGATCTGATATTCCTGCCTGGCTCAGAACTGAAATATCCATAAATATCTCTGGTACTGGTAACACTAAAAATGATTTAGACTATTTTATCAGACAGTAGTGAACAGAATGCACTGTCAAATAAAAACTTCTTTGAATTTCAAGAGAAGAATGATTTAAAATCTGATAAAACTATCAGTGTATTGCAATTTCTTCACAGCAACAATTTGGTCAGTACAGGTCTTAAATTTGATAATCTAAGAATGTGGGTTTCAAAGCAGTCAGCCTCCATCTTAAAAATATTAGTAATAACTGGTTACTCATACAAAGTACAGATAAAAATGAATTTTTCCTGGTTCTTATCGTTACCTGATAATCATAACTAGGAAGTGACTACTTTTTTCTCATTTTTTTTAATTACTTAATGTTTTTTAGTCTAGTAACCAGAGACAGATGCAGCCAGCTGCATCATACATACAATAACGGTGGCAGTGTTGTTTGAGCCACTTAACTGTATAATATCGCACCCCTTAAAAACTTAAAATTCAAAAAAACCTGAAAATGGTTTTTAGATATTTATCTGAAGAGTATTTGCAAGCCCAAATCTAGTGAATATCTTGTATAGTACATTAAGAAATGGGGAAAATTTGCAAGCACTGTTCAGCCTTTTAAAATTTCTTGACCCCTTTCAAGGTTGATTTTCAAAAATCTAGAAATTTCCTTTTTTTTTATTTACATGAAAATTGCACACACCAAAAACAAAGTTCATATCTTCATTTGTTAGTGAAAAATTACAGAGTAAATTTCATTGTTACTCCATTTTAAGCCCTTAAACTGGGAATTTCAAAAAATCTTTTCTAGTATGCACTTGCATCATAAAAACATGTGTACAAATTCCCACCGATTTATCTTCAGAAGTTTGTGTTTGGCATTGATAAATCAGTCATTCAGTCAGGACATGTTCTTTTATATATATATATAGATATTATCTAAATTATTTAAGCATACTAGCATAAAGTTTTATCATCTTCAGATTAATTAATGAATAATGCTACATATTGGTTCTTTAAGAACCTGCAATTACAAAAGTAATTTTAGCTGCAAATATTAATAGATGATATCAGGACAGGTACTTAAATCATTGGTGAAAATGATACAGAATAATTGTCTGGTCACAGACTGCTAAGGGCTCAAGCTTAATGGACTGGCTACAGAATGCTAAAGGCTCAAGCTTCTTCATTAATGCCATCTCAAATACAATTTCAAAGCCTGTCACAGATTTGACTATAGTAAATTGATGATGCTATTTGAATAATTATAATAACTAACTTTTCTAACAAATTATTATTAATAAAGAATGTTTATTACATAAAAAGGCAAGCAAGTACAGATTCAAAAAACAAAAATCCAAAAGGACATTGTAAGGTGAAATTAAAAAAAATTTATCATAACTTTTGTAATTCTTAAATACTTTCTGAAGACAAATCAGGAATTAGTAATAAATTATCTTTTTGCAAAAAATTATGGTAGTTGTTTCTTCAAAAAGGATTAGAATTTTTTTGAATCTTGGCAAAACTGATAGAAACCAATATTTAGACATCTTTGCCAATAATTTTTGTAACAGATCACAAAAATCCAGTTAATAAATAAATAAAAAATAGCGAATAAGAATTTTTAATAGTATATTTGTTTAAAAAGCATTCTCTTTGTGTTAGATGCGTCAGAGTGAAGCATATGATTAACTCTAGCCTTTCCAAGCAGTTGGCTCAAGGCCCAACTGAACAAGTTCTATTTAACACTTATGGTTTTTTGATAATATTTCTTATAAAACTGAATTCCATAATTATAAAACCAAATTCTGGATTTTCTAACATATGTGGAATTAACCACACGGCTGAACAACCTTGACTATTCTTGTAAAATCCAACACAAACCTTTAATTTGTCTTATAGCCTCTTCAGTTTCAACTCAAATCACCTTATTTTCAATAATCTCCTATGATTCAATAATTCAAAAGCCTTGATTTTTTTAATTAATTTTGTTTTCCATTGTCCTTGTTTCACTGCTATATGACACCACTCATAGCTTTAGAAATTTTTTTTTCAATTCCTAAATCAACATTTGATATCAGCAAATGTATTTTTTACAGGAAAGCTCTTCTGGTTTGTTAGAAACCAGAAGTCTAGCCTGCTCCTTAAAAGTCTTCCTTATTTTGGCCATACTTTCCTAAATAATTAAATTTTAATTTTAATAATTGTAATTTTTCTTCCTAAATAATAAATTTTTGCACCCTTTTTCTTTTACATTAATTGAAAACAAAATAATCTTAGTAAAGATTTTCCACTTACTTTTCCCCTACAGTTAGAACTCTCACATAATCTGCTTCAGCAGAATGTTTTGAGAAAATTAAATTATCTGCATATTTCAAATATTAAAAATATAGAAAGGTATGTTTACCATCTCAATCACTGATTGAGATATATATATATATATACTTATCGCTGAAAAGCTCTCAATGAGGGCTTATTACGGCAGTTAAGAAAAAGCCCAAAATCCAAATTTTTTATTAAAAAATTAATCCAAATTCATTACACTTATTTCATACTCTTCATTAAAATACATGTCTAAAAAGCATGACTGAATCTACAGTGTTAATAAGAAAAAACAGACTTTTCGGTTTCCAACTGTAAAGGAATGATAGATTAAATACTTAATAACATTTTTTTTAAATTAAAAATCAATCATAACTTTTAATATTTTCTTACCGTTTGTCTACTATTACGGTAATTCCAAAATTCTAATTTACAGGCTTTATGAAAAAAATCAGGTCCAAATGAGGTTTCCCTACCACATACAGGACATTCAGTTTTTACCTCCTTAGTTCCCATGTTGTTAATAGCAATATCTACTAATACCCTGGTAAAAAAAGGAAAAACTGCTGAAAAATAGTACTTAGCAATAATCCATAAAAAAAATTAACTCAAATACGAAAAAAAAATGAATAGACATCATGAGGTGATTAGAATGATCAACAATGATTTTGTTAAATAACTGATTCTTATAGTATTTTTCATCCTGACTTCAAATATGAAATCAGAATTCTTCTATCAGGCTTAGTTTTTTTTATAATTACTCTTCTTATTTTTGGGTAGTATCATGCATAAACTCCATAAGCATAGGATTTTGTGAACATATCTTATTATCTCATTATCTAAGCATTGAAAAGGAAATAGATTTAAAAAGAAATTACAAGCATTTTTAATTAATAAATGCATATATTCTAATAACGAATTCTTTAAACTGTTATTATTATCATTGATATCCGTTAAAATGAGGAATTTATTGTAATTAGTTCTTTATTTCTGTAAAAAAAATATATTTTCTCTGTTTTTATTTTTTCTATTATTTTTTTCTCGCTTTATTTCTCTAATATGATCAAGTATTTCAAGTATTGACTATACTAATTGTTTTATATCTATTAAATACAAAAAAAAATTAATTTTGTAGTGAGTATTTATTAATAAAAATTATGAATTTCTAATAATTAGTAACTGTTTTACTAACAGTAATAATGTTATACAAACATTAAATTATATAAATTTTTTTTTTAATTGTAATGTTTTTACTATAATTAAGTATTCATTATCCTTCTTACTGTTTGATTATTTATATAAATTATAAATCTGTAATAATTAATGTCTGTTTTAGTGTAATAGTTACTATTTTAGAAAAATGTAACACGTTGATTTACCATTGCATATGGCTTATTTTGATAAAGATAAGTTTATTTATTTATTAAAACAACTTTTTTTTTATAAGAAAAGAAATACTGAAAAATTACATAAGAAACTGACTGCTACTTAGTATGTGCTACGCCTGTCTGGAAAATAGGAATGTCATAACGTTTTTACAATAAAAGTTTTCCAACTAATTTTCTTGTATAAGTATTTTCATGCAAATATAGCTTAAATAATGGATCAATATCAAACTAGTATATTTTATTATTACACTAATCAAAATGAACGACAATAAATTCTAAAATTGTCTATGTTGACAATTAATAAATCTTTCATTTATTAAAAAAATGAACTTTTAATTAATAAATTAATTATATATAAATAAATTAATTAATTAATAAATTTTAATGCAGCACTGTCAAAACAAAACATAAATAGAATAAAATTAAAATAAGCGTTATATAAAAATATATATATATATATATATATATATATATATAAAAACCTTGGTACAGTACTCATTATATTCAGCTAGTACATAAATTTGTCAGCCATAAAAATAAGTTTATTTCATTATTACACTAATATTTTAAAAGAGTGAGAAGCAAACAGCAAGTTTTCCAATAAAAAGAATTTTAGCTCTTCAATAATTGCTTATTTTCAAGGTTCTGTAAACTCTATATAATCTATTGAAAAATCTTATGGCTCTGAAATATGGAGATATCTTTGTTCTACATAACCTAGCATACAATGCAAGCAGAATAGTTGGTTTTGTATTGTCCAGTGTTATAATTATTACATACATTCCATCAATCAATTTGAATAACAGACTGTGGATAAATTTCAAAACACTTGTTATGTTACAATATTATAGCCAGTCCTGAAACCAAACTGAGTCACTGAGAATGCTTACAAAGTTATCGCAGTAATTATTCACTTAAATTATTTGCAAAAAGTAACACTAAAGGACTTATTCACAAAATAAAAAAAGAATTGCTGAATTCAGTTTATGTTGTATTTTTTACTTATGATTAAATCATATGTAAATAGTAATAAATATGAATCAAAATAAGAACCAACTCCTTTGAAAAATTAACTAATTGATTAAAAATTAAATTAGTTAACAATGGACATTGTTTTCAAAGAAAGTCTGTAATGTTTAGAAAAAAATATGAGGTGATGAAGTGAGAATTTGCCTTTTCTCTATTGTCTGTTAATATTATTATATCTTATATCTATTAATTTGGACTGTTAAAAGCAAAAAAAGAGTATTTTTACTTCCATCTGGATTTGAATACATTACCAGTGAATTTTAGTCACTGAGGTTCAATAACTAGCACTGTATCAAGAGGGATAGACTAAATTAGAGAAAGACCATCTAATCAGAGTAATTGAACATTTAAAAAAAAATTACATTTACAAATGTTATAAACCATTAACAACGTATATTTTAAATGAAAACACATACACACTCACAAAACTCACACTTCAGAAAATATAAATGTTCTCTAATTAAGATTAGAAACTTTCAATATCAAAAAAGTATGTATAGATGCAGTAATTCTTTACATATTTTAAGAAAAAGCTTTCTCTATTCAAATAATATATCTAATTTTTTTGTTTTGTTTCTAAAATACTAGCAAAACCCAACTTTAGTTACAAATACATATTTTAAATACAAAGCTTTTCAGTCATAAAATAAACATTTTTATGAGTTCTACCTACCTAACATTTTGTTGGTTACAAGTATTTACCATCTTTATAAATTCTTCTTCATTGCCTGATGCATTATTTATCTTATATGATGAAACATACATTCTTTCATCCCATGGATGGTTTTCAAACCACTGAAACTCTGTAACTGGAGATACCTACATGAAGAAAATAAATATACGTATATAAAACAATTCAGGATTTCATAAGTAAAAATATTAATGAGGCAATATTGCTAATTTATAAAATAATACTTATTTTATGTATATATATAAAAAATAAAAATATAAATATGCATCTGAAATAATAGTGTTTTATTTATATATATATATATATATATATATATATATATAAACCACTATTATTATTTCACATGAATACTTACAGTTTTACTTTTCATTATCTACTTTCTAAACTAAGATTGAAAAATTAGACAAAAATTACTGTCTAATGTTAAATGTAAGGGAATATTAAGTGATAGAAAGTACTCAGACTATTGTAACTAACATGAGTCAACTTATTCCAGATTCATATTTTTACAAAATCATTGTATGGTCTAACATCATCTTATATGATGTGTGCCATATAATATTATATATTTAAAGAAATAAATACAATTACTTCATTAACAATTAAAACTTCCAAGCCCCAGCATCATTCTTCTACTAAGTGATTCTCTTGGCGTAGCAATTAATGCTAGTCCCAGTACCTGATACATTCATAATTCAAAAGTTTCAACTACAAATAAAATCAATCAACAGTCAAACTGATTGTTCATTTAATGTATATCAGTTTTTTCACATCAATAACTCAGGATTTAATCTGTGTGTTATAAGAAATGAAAATGTTAATTTGAAATTTAAACTTTTGAAACACACACTGAACCAAATTGTACAATAAAATTTTTCTATAATCTTAATTCAAAACAAATAATTCTTTTCAGCAATTTTTGTGACCATAATCAGTGTCCGAGTCACTTAGGTTGAGATTGACTTGACTCACTGAGGATGACTGTAAAGATCAATGAAAATGTTTTAAACAAACTACTTTAAAGAAATTACACTATTTAGTCCATATCTTTACAAAAGATTAAATTTTAAATTAATATCATTACCAACCATCCAACCATCATGCATAAAACACAACAGACTGAAAATAATTTTTTATGATAATGCTGTAAAATAGAGTTCAAAAACTAAAATTAAAAAAAAAATATCAAGAAAACTATAAAATTATTTTAAAAAATACTTGAACTGCTGCGTAGGTTTCTAATGAAAGAAAATGTTGGCATTCAAATTCAATATCACTGTATAGCATATCTTGCAAATGAACAATAACATTTCGATTCTCAAAAAAAGGTGGTTTCTTGTAATTCTGGAAATCATCACTTTCAGCTGAAGATTCTATTTTTGATATAGAAATAATAATTATTACACTAAACAAAATATTGTGAATGAAATTCATCATTTTATTGCAGTATCAGATATAATATGCAATCGGCTAACTATTAAACAGTTAATATCTTGAGTACTTCATGTGTACAGTACTGTAACATCATAATTTGTTTGTACAGGTGATATAGTTATACTACATATTTTGTAAAATAAATACAAATATTAATTACTATAATGTCTTTTAATTTTATATGATGTAGTGATACGTTGAGGTAATTAGAAACATTTGATAATTTGTTAACTTTTTTATTACTGAGAAATGTAGCACATTACTTCATAAATCAATTTCTGTTTTTCCTTTCTTTCTAAAAACATGAAGTGATTCTCAGCAGAAGAACAACATATCACATAATTATTATTATGTCCATAAAAATGTATTCCAAAACTTACAATACTTTTTTATAGTTATCCCACTATTAAATAATAATTTTATTAAAATTTAGTTGACTGTATATCTAAACATATATGTACTGAAAGTTTTCCTGTGTATCCCTCAGAATTTATTCTTTTCATGTTATCTTTTGTTTCACATAATGTTAATCATTTAACCAGAATTATGTACATTTATTTATCTGTTACCCATACAACTTCTCTGACTATCATAATGGATGAAATTTACTTTTTTCTGGACTGAAACCTAATTTTAAATTACGTGACTGAAACCCAGTTATCAGACAAGCTATTTACCACTAAATACTTAACAGACTACTTCCTGAGAGAAATTAAATTTTTCTCCACTTTCAAGAGGAAAGTAATGAGTTTGTCTGGGTCCGGTCTCTCTAATTCTAAAATGGTTTCACTAATTTTCACAATTTAACTATGAAATAATTTTATAATCATCATAAGTAACGTAGTGTATAACAATTATATGACAAATTATGGTAGACAACATTTGCTATTTTACATAACCTGTAAAACCAAGATTTCTTGAAACTTATCAAATGGTACATCAAATATCTGTGCTTGAAAATAGATTGAAATATATATTCAGAAATGTGTTGCTCAGGTTCTCCCTTTTCTTATTCTATTAAGGAGCCAGCATCAGAGCACCTACATGCATGTCCTATCTGGAGAACACTGAATAAATAGGAAACTTCATTATCAAGATGCAAAACTTATTCTTGAAAGTAGTGAATGTTCCCTGAGGATGGTAACCTCAAATATATATAAATAAAGAAGATTAGGATTCTCAGGACCTGAAGCATTTTAGGTATATAAGACAAGCCAGCTCAAGAGAAAAGTCTTCATTTAGAGAAAAGAAATCTTCATTTCAGCCAATGACAAGGAAACCAATGCCAGTAACTTATAGACGGATATCATGTGATCTGTACACATACATTTTGAATAACTGCTCATTTTAATTCTCACTGTACAAACCTAAGAGGTGATGACCTTTAGTTCATATTCGGTTCCAGAGCTGTAGGATGAAAGGCTGTTTCATTGTTCTAACATTAATTGTGTTACTATTGTATTTTTATTTCAGTATTGCAGTGATGTTCTTTGATGCTGTGGATAATATTTGCATCTGATTTATGGGCCATCTGAATTCAAACCACACACTTGAGCATGCGTGTACACACCAGTTCTGTCTAGGTGTGTTCATAGATTTATGGAAGTATATACAAATACTAGAAGTTACTACTATTTTCACAATAATTTTCATCTTCATATCATATGCAGCATAATCTCCAAACTGCTAGAAAAACATGGTGGTCTTATTGATAAAGCTATCTTTTTCTCCTAAACTGCAATATTTCACAGGGCTATTCAAACACCACTCCAGCTATACATTTAGTCAGCAGTATCATTATTGCTGTAAGAGGAAGATGGCCACAGTCCTTGTCATTATGTAGGCCTTTGGGAAGGATCTTCTACAAAGTTACTAACTAGTAGGCTAAGTGTCTGCACTTAAACCTCAGCTCCTACAGATATTGATCATGTTCAGAAGGGAGCAAAGACAATCAGAGGAGCATTTTACCTGATGCTGAATCAACTGAGCCCCACTACTTTACTATTAGACTATGTGCTTCCAGTCCTTTTCACATTTGAGAAATGTTAGTGATATCCACTTGACAGAATTACTTTAACAAGTTGTTTGGATCATCCGAACAAATTCAAATGAGTTTTAATGACTTTATCACAGGTGGAATTACACATTCAGAGAAAATTACTTTTTTTTGCTGCCTTCTCTTACCAGTATATCAGAGATGCTACATAGAAGATTTACATCCACCAAATGTTAGGAAGCAACCTCATGCTGTATTTAACCAGCCCCAAATGATAGCAAAGATCCTGCATGTCCTTCCTCCAAGCCAATAGATTTTCACATCTTTTCGACCAATATTTTCCATAGATGGTAAAAGCTGAAAAATGAAGCAAAAATCAAGTATTTATTAAATATTTATACAGAAATGTGCATCTAGTTAACAAGATGTACATTGCTTTAACATTGCTTTACACTTTACATTGATTACATTGCTTTAACTACTAGTTAAAGCTGCACTTAAAGGTGAACTATAAAAAACAAGTAAGATAGAATCCATTAGCCCGTAATGGGATATTTAACTTTGATTGGTTAGTTACAGCCAGAATTCTGGTAACAGCTTCAATAATATCAATAAAGTAAACAAATAAAAACCGAGAATTTTAATAACTGCTATTTTATTTAATAATCCTATCTGATAATTTTTTCCATCAAAACTATTAGGCTAAACATTTTTTTTTAATTTTATTTACGTAGAAGTGAGTGGGTTATCTGTTCACTATCTTTTAAGCTGTGATTTATACATTCAGGTCGATAAATCGTACATTATGCATTAGTGTATTGTGTATTATTATTTAGCATGCATCACATTCTTGACAAAAAAGAATAAAGACAATGCGTTAGAAACTTTATGTTTTTCTTTGAATTTGTAGAATATCATGGATATTTCCCTTAAACAACTGAAAAAATGTAGAATAACACTGGGACATCCTGGTTATCTCAAAATACTGAAGACATCCTCAATATACCAGGCAATATTTCAGGATACTTCAGAAATCTCCTGTTTATAACAAGATACTTTTGGAACGAGTTTCATATACGAGGTGCGACAATAAAGTAATAAGACTGATTTTTCTTTGCAAGATGTGGTAACCCTGCAGCTTGCGTAGGCACACCATCTTTGACCTTGGTCTATAAGCTATTTCTAGTCCAAGCCGCACATTGATGCAACTGCTCAGTCGTGAGTTGTGCTGTAATAAGTGAACACGTGTTTGTGTCCCTTGTCATAGAAATGAAACCGCAAAATATCGCGCAACGGTATGCCATTTCTTTTTGCGTTAAATCGGGTGAAAACGCGACGACAACTTATGGTAAGCTTCAGAAGGCTTTTGGAGAGGAGGTTATGTCAAAAGCTCAAGTTTTTCGGTAGCATAAAATTTTTAGTGAAGGCAGAACGAATGTTGAAGATGAAGACCGCAGTGGACGACCATCAACCTCACGGACAGATGTCAACTTGACCAGGGTGCGTGAAATCGTACGAACTGATCGAAGATTATCCGTGAAAATGATTACAGAAGAACTCAACATCGATCGAGAAACGGTTCGTCTAATATTATTAACTGAAAACGCGACGACAACTTATGGTAAGCTTCAGAAGGCTTTTGGAGAGGAGGTTATGTCAAAAGCTCAAGTTTTTCGGTAGCATAAAATTTTTAGTGAAGGCAGAACGAATGTTGAAGATGAAGACCGCAGTGGACGACCATCAACCTCACGGACAGATGTCAACTTGACCAGGGTGCGTGAAATCGTACGATCTGATCGAAGATTATCCGTGAAAATGATTACAGAAGAACTCAACATCGATCGAGAAACGGTTCGTCTAATATTATTAACTGAAGATCTTGGTATGAGAAAGATTTGTGCAAAAATGGCCCCAAAAATCTCACACAACAGCGAGAAACACGGAAAATGTGGCAACCGATCTGTTACAGCAAACGGAAATCGATCCAGATTTGTTGAGCCGTGTTATCGCTGGTGATGAAGGTTGATGTTTTCAATACGATCCAGAGACAAAACGCCAAAGTTCACAATGGTGCTCAAAGAGATCACCCAGACCAAAAAAAGCTCGCATATGAAAGTCAAAAGTGAAATGCATGCTTGTGTGCTTCTTCAATTCCAAGGGAATTGTTCATAAAGAGTGGGTGCCTCCTGCACAAACAGTTAACCAATATTTGTACAAAGAAATTTTAGAAAGACTTTGTAAACGAGTTCTTCATGTTCGTGCCAACATGCTGAAAATTGGATTCTGCATTACGATAATGCGCCATCCCATACTGCTCTGTCAGAACAGCAATTTTTAACCTCAAAACAAATTTCAGTACTACCACAGCCACCTTATTCACCAGATATCGCTCCGTGCGACTTTTTTCTATTTCCAAGAGTCAAAATGGCGGTCAAGGGACACCATTTTCAAACAACACAAGATGTCCAAATAGCTGTGACGAGGGTCTTGGAGGATATTATAGAAGATGTGTAGACTTGTATGTTTTCTCTGATCACTCTTTCATGTAGTCATATTATTAGACCTTATGAGTGAGTATTTTTTCTACAATTAAATTACATTATTGTAAAACGTTCTTCACAAACTACTGATGCTTATTGTAATAACATGTTTCTTTATAACTTGAACAATAATCTTATCAAGAATTAAAAAAAAATGATTTAAAGTAGTATAATTTTTAGATTGTAATTTGTTTTACATCAAGTAAACAACATTAGAACAGTATCACTTATTTTAAAAGTATTGGTATTAGTAATATGGCAGATACTGTTCTTGATAAATTAAAATATCAAGAACAATAATTAAAATGTAGTTAAAAATATCAATAATAGTCAAATAACTAATCACTGATGGATGCAAAAAACAAATATTTTAAAGCGACTAAGAAATTCTCTTTTGAAGATATCTCTAAACACAGAAAAAATTAATGAAAACTAATGAAGAGTGGATATGACAGATGCATAAATGAGCAGAGCATAGCAATTTCTTCAATCAGTGACTGCTATCAAATGGAGTCAATTCAAGCACATGTGAGATGGCTCGATAGTATATAACATAGCTACTTTTCTCAGTGCTAGGGAATGAGCAGACAGGCATATTCCTTATCATAATCTTGCCTGTTTAGTGGACACTATTACTCTCAGAGTTTGATGGCTTATAGAGCATATGAGGCCCCTGAGATACGAGGTGCGACAATAAAGTAATGAGACTGATGTGAAAAAAAAAGTTGCTTACCGTTTTAGTCATGTTTAGTGTTGTCTCCTTAAAAGTAGTTCCCCTCTGATTGCACACACTTATTCCAGCGCTTCTGCCATTGATGGTAACATTTCTGGAACTCATCATATTTATCATGAAATATGAAAAAAAGAAGAAAATAGCCAATAAAAGAAGAAAAGAAAACAATACAGATTAAGAAAAAAAAATATTATGTTAAAAACTAATAAAAAAACTTTTATTGATGTAACATAAAATTATAATTTATCTTTCAATAAAACAATCAGGCTTGGAATACATTATTGTACAAGTAAATGACAATAAAGTTAAATTTAATAAACTCAGTCAAATATAAGAAAGTGGATCTCCATATTGCTCTCAGTTAATTACTATTACAAAAAAAAATATTTTAGTTACACCTTTATTTTCCTAGTTAAATGTAGTTAATTCTACTGAATGGCACATGAAATAATCCAACATTTGTTTTGGCAATAATTGCTTAGGTTAATAATTATTAATGTGTTTTATGTTGGCAGAAGTGACATCAGTTCATGTTCATTAGTTTTTTCTCTTTCTGAGTGCGTTGTTTTTTATCGTTCCAAGATGGCTGACAAAAGGAAGACTGTTGTACAGCTCTTTAAAACTGTTGTTTTTTAATGAAACGAAAAGTATGGTGTTTACAATAAGTTGGTTTTGTTAGGCTTTCCATATTTTTTGGGTTTAACCCAGGATATATTTTTGAAATTACTTAAAAATCTTAACAGTTTACTGAAACATTAAACTTTATTTATTCAGTTGTATTTTTTACTAGACATGACTTTTTTCAGAAATGGTTTGTTTTTCACAACAAGAAAGTTCTGAATTAATTTTAACATTTAGCAGATGTTTAACAGTAGATACTGAAAGTCTACCTCTTTCTGCAGACCAAATGTTCCCCGTAATTGAAAAAACTCTCTCAACTGGATCAGATGTCCCAGGCAAAGACATCGCAAACTCATCCATTTTATAAATATTGCAACATGAGACATCCTTCTTTTGAAACATCATAAAAATTGCTTTCCACCTCTTCACCAGTATCTGGTACTTTTTCAGTACTTGAACCACAACCTATCCTTTGGTTTTGAATTACCTGGTTCAACAATGTATGTTCATCAAATAGGCCATCAATATTTTTGGAATCTTTTATAATTTCATTAACAACTTGTGCACTCTCTTCTAAATCGGACCGGGCAATTTCAGTTTGTAAATTTATCCACTGAAACTTACTAACTTTATCAAAACTGCTTCTCCACAACTCTAAGTATTAAATAGAAGAATTACAAAAATTGTCTATGCTTGAGAAGAATTTTTGTTCCTGAACATCATTATTTTATTTTATTTAATTCTTTGATAGAAGATGTTATAAATTTGTGGGTTTTTCTTTTCTGAAGTTGACAAATTAATGCAGAATATGTCTGAAATGCTTCTGTTGCTATGATAGAATTAGCTTCCAATTTCAGAACTAAATTATTAAGTAACTGTAGAGTACCATATAAAAATTTCAAAAACAGAGAATTCTTTCTATTACAGGTAACAAACTAAGGAATCTTGTGCTGCTATAATACTTTTTTGTAATCTGTTTCCACAAATTCACAGAACGCTTCTAAGTTTCGTTACTCTTACTGTATACATGTGAAAATATTTATAAATTTTTATAACAATAACTCCTATGTCCAGGGGTAAAGAATCACATGCTGTTTGTGCTGAATTGTGTACAATGCGGGCTGAACAACCATCCTAAAATAGGTCTATCTAAATCACTTCAAATTTTTCTTAACACATTTTCATTCCTCTTTCTCTTCACACCACCAAAATTACTGTTAGTGTTAGCAGTATAACAACCAACCTTTCTTCAAGTTTGTATTTTTTCACACCCTGCAAAAGATACTGAGTCAAAATTTGACCATTTCACCTGACAGTTCATCAAAATTTGAAAGTTTAACTTCAATTCCCTCCTTCAGACTGAATATCTTACAACAATCAGACAAGTTTTACTTCACTTCTGTTTGAGCTATCCATCGGTACTGTTTCATAATTAATGTTTTCCAAAGAGCGCAACACATTATCAAATATAAATGGCAAAATAACATTAACAATACATGTCTCGGTTTTGGTTCTAGCAGATGAAAATTTTGAGTCATATAACTTTTTTCGCAGTTTAGGTGTACAGTCTGATTTTTTGAAACCGAGTTTGTGTCTAACAGTGGTAGCAGTGGCAGTTGGTATGAAAATGTAGCTTCTTTAGCAGCACACTCCAGATCACTGTTATTGTTATTCCCATCTTGGGCGTTAAAAAGATCTCTTATGTTTGCTGAAGCAGTAGCATTAACAGCACTCCTATTTTTACCTGTTTTCATGTGCTTTTCAATATCACCCTTTCCTTTATGTGCAACAGAAAATTCTCCAGTATATACTATGCAATAAAGAACGTTCATTATTATTGTCATTACACAATTTCAAAAATTTGTATTCCTGTTGCAGGTTAGCATTAAATACACATTTTCTTTTGCCCATTGCTAAATGATGAGACAAAAAACGAATAGAGATAAAATGATCAAAAACGTGTAGACGAGTTACTTCACACAGGAAAACAACATAAACACATTGCCCCTGTTGTGTTGCCAGATGACTAAGTAAAACGCTGTGGCGAGACCGGTAGCCAAAATCCGTCAAAATCGACGTCAGTGCTTGCTCCACGCTCAGTTGAGAGTGCACGACCGAAGAGAATGTTTAAAAACGCGATGTCGAACGAATAGGTCTAAAATTAAAAAACTCTTCGCCAGTAATAAAATTCTCTTACTCCGAACATTTTTGCAACCCCGGACATTACCCCGGGCAGCAATAAAAAACCAGGACTGTCCGGGCAACGTATGTTAAGCCTAGGTTTCGTGCACATTTTCATTTTCAAACTCGGTGGTCGCCCTCATTTAAAACAGTACGTCTAGTTTTTACGAAAAATATAATAGTAACGGTTCAGTATTTGACAGTAAGCGTGAACGGCATTCGTTCTCCACAGAATGTCTGTCAGAGCAGCATTGCTGAGGAGCCCGGATAAATCAACAAGAAAAGCAGCAGCGTAACTTGGGATCTCTAGGCAATCTGGGCAGCAAATTTTAAAAACCGATTTGCATTTGTATCTGTACAATATAACAGTGTTGCCTAAATTAACGGTTGACAACAAACATCAAAGAATGGCATTCGCTGAACTGGCTGTGAAGACGTATTGTTGAAAAATGTTTGGTTTTCAGATGAGGCACATTTTTACCTACTCGGGATCATTAATAAACAAAATGTGCATTTTTGGGCTTCCGAAAATCCATCACGCTTTAAGAATTACGGTACGGGCCACTATCTGAAGTCTGGGATAATAGAACCATTTTTTTTTGAACAGACAGTGAACGGTGATTGTTATCTAAACATGCTGCGTAACAGTTTTGTTCCACAGCTTCTTGCCAAGGGGTTTCAATTAGAAAACTAGCGGTTCATGTAGAATGGAGCCAGACCATACACAGCCAGTGCTGTTTTAGACATTCTGCTTGAAAATTTTAACGCAAATATAATTTCAAACCAATTTCCTAATCGTTTTGCGTTTGGACAGAACTGGCCGCGAACAGACCCGATTTGAATCCGTGTGATTATTTTCTAAAGGAAAAGATTTTCCCACATCCTCGTACAGCGATGGAACTGATCACTGAGGCGTGCAACGAGATACTGAGGATATCTGTCTTCAAGTTAATAACACAGGAGTTCATGATGAAGAAGTTACTAGACGCGATGGCGGTTTTAATAAACGGAACCTAATCTCCAGGTATATAGTAAACACGTTGTATTTTACTTTTAAATATTCCGATTCAAATAAATATTTTTAACAAAACCAAATGTTGGATCATTTCGTGCTCTACTCTGTACATTCTAAAACATATAAACTAATATTAATGTAGTAAAATTGAATTTAACCCAATAACAGAATGTATGCAAGAGAAACAAATCATTAGACAAGTAAATAAAAGAGAAGAAAATTGACACTATGTAGAACTTTACTTGTAAAATTAAGATAAAATTTCAACCTAGTCTGTTTCTGGTGCATCGCTCAGATATTCTGATATAATTTTGGCTCATACATTCTTCACACATCCTGCAAGTTACATGGCTGGCCATTGTAATAATGTTTTACTTTTCCTTAGCATTAGTAAAGAGACGGATTTTAGATAAATCTATTTTTTACCTGAACAGAATTTAATAAAAAGTAATGCTTTTTTTTTGTCTTCAGTCATTTGACTGGTTTGATGCAGCTCTCCAAGATTCCCTATCTAGTGCTAGTCGTTTCATTTCAGTATACCCTCTACATCCTACATCCCTAACAATTTGTTTTACATATTCCAAACGTGGCCTGCCTACACAATTTTTTCCTTCTACCTGTCCTTCCAATATTAAAGCGACTATTCCAGGATGCCTTAGTATGTGGCCTATAAGTCTGTCTCTTCTTTTAACTATATTTTTCCAAATGCTTCTTTCTTCATCTATTTGTCGCAATACCTCTTCATTTGTCACTTTATCCACCCATCTGATTTTTAACATTCTCCTATAGCACCACATTTCAAAAGCTTCTAATCTTTTCTTCTCAGATACTCCGATTGTCCAAGTTTCACTTCCATATAAAGCGACACTCCAAACATATACTTTCAAAAATCTTTTCCTGATATTTAAATTAATTTTTGATGTAAACAAATTATATTTCTTACTGAAGGCTCGTTTCGCTTGTGCTATTCGGCATTTTATATCGCTCCTGCTTCGTCCATCTTTAGTAATTTAACTTCCCAAATAACAAAATTCTTCTACCTCCATAATCTTTTCTCCTCCTATTTTCACATTCAGTGGTCCATCTTTGTTATTTCTACTACATTTCATTCAAAAGTAATGCATCACCTAGAAAAATAAATAAATGCTGAACACGCTAAATGAATAAGCAAAAATTTACACGCAAATGTAGCACTCATTATCTTAGTAAATCCTTAATATTTTTGTCTCCTCTAAGTTATTAATAGTTTACTATCCTGAGATTAATAACTATTTCCTATGCGCACATAGTAAATATATATAACTTATTGAGTTCTGGAAAATATCACTAAATTTTTTTATTAAATTTCATACGACTCTAATATTACTATTAACAGATTCTATTTACATGTATAAAATAAAATCGTAAAGAAAATACGGTTGATAAGTTATTAGTTTATAATTAAACATCAAATGACACTGACCATTCCGGTGGTCACTATAATTACACAGACAGTAGCTCTGGTAGGCTCGAGCCGGTTCCCGTTAATCAGAGAGATGCCAGGATTGAGTATTATTTGCATTTACAACATACAGTAACAGTGGTAATGGCTGTGTTGATAAAGCTACCGCGCCGTACACCTCGCACCCTTAGAAAATCGAAATTCAAAAAACCCGAAAATGGTTTTTAGATATTTATCTGAAGAATATTAGCAAGCCCAAATCTAGTGAACATTTTGTTTTGTATAGTCGGAAATGGGATAAATTTGCAACCATTGTTCAAAATGTTTCACCCCTTTCAAAGTCGAATTTCGAAAAATCTAGAAATTGGTTTTTAGATTACACGCACCAAAAATCAAGTTGATATCTTCGTTTGTTACCAAAAAACTCAAAAAAATAGTACATTTCATTGTTATTCCATTTAAACCCTTTAAGGTCGGAATTAAAAAAAATCCTTTCTTAGTGGGCACCTACATACATTGTAAGAAGGATGTGTATATAAATTTTCATCAATTTACCTTCAATAGGTTTTGCTGGATGTTGATTATGAATCACTCACAACATGTTATTATTTTATATATATAGATTATTATTTATATTTTATTTAGGTAATCTAGAAGATAGTTTATAATATTATGCCAACTGAATAAGAATAAGACAATTGGTAACAAATAGACTTGATAATTCGGTTAACCAGAAGACATTTTTAAAACTCGCGAAAGAAGTAAATACTAAAGATAAGATTTCACTAGATACTTAAGATTTCTCTTGCATATGATAGTTCATGAATAATGGCGAGTCTGGAATGACGGTGAAGAGATCACTTCACCTCTCAGTTTTCCTAGTAGACCTGGAGAGGAATAAATTACTAGAAATACTTATAGGATTTTCGAGCGTGATTGTTGCATGTCAGATAATGGCACTTAAATATTGCCGATAAACCTTGCTAAATTGACTTAACATAAATATTAATTATTTTAAAACATTGTAATATTTTACAGCAGCATGTTTTTTTCAAATTCTCCAATATTTATTGAAAAAATTTTGGAACTTCCACCTACGGACACGAGCAATTCGAAATTAAACTCTCTTTGTCTATTAAAATAACGTTTTTAAAACAATTAAAAATACGACTAACACCGTAGGCGCGTTTATTAAATCAAGTTTTTTAACTAAATTGTATTTACGAATCTGGTAGTACAACTACCAGAACATATCTTCTCGTACACAACTATTTCTGTATTTCACGCTATAAACATGAAAGCAGCTTCTTAATAAAATCAATACTATGGTCTGTAACATATATGAGTACCGATACACCCTTAAAGCTCAAGAACTGCTGGCCTGATCTAAATAATTCCTTACCAAATTCTCTACTGAACTTTGAAACTGGTTTTAGTTGTAAATTTATCAATTTATCCAGATAACTCATTCATTAATCAGTTGATCATCAGTAAATTTATTGACAGTAAGTTATTGTGACAATAGTTCTTGCTCTCTTTACATTTCAACATTAACACTAGAGATATATTTTACTTCTATTACGGCAAATAATATTCCAATCACCTCTTTTTAGAGGTGATATTTTCCTGGGCACCACGTGATTATTTTTTCTAGTAACATTATTATTGTTCACGTAACCAAAGTTAGACGAAGTGAATGCACTAATAAAAACTATTTAATTATTATCGAGATTTGTTTTACCGACACCGAGAAAGTTGTTTGGACAATTACCCTTTATGGTCACGTTCTTCTTTAATACAATATATTGTAAAATTACAAATCGTAAAAATCGCAAGTTATTTTACATAGGTACTGCATTATGGTTCAATCCTTTTTCGAAATGACAGTTTTGTTACCCAGAACAAGTAATCTATCTTTCTTTACACGCCTATCTTTATTTTCAGATAGAAACTTACTATTCTACAGTCGATATTACTGTTTGATTGATTTTTCGATATGAGAATCGAGAAAAAGGTTTTATAACCGTTATTTACTAACATTCTTGTTCGCTTGTTGCCTACTTTTAGAAATCGATCTTTCTGTCATCAGAAGTTAACAAACTTTCTTCGTTTTCCGTGAACCTCATTAAAGAAAGATAAATTGCAATTCTTCAGTTATTTCTGTTTAAGTAGCATACTGCATAAATGTCTCTTTTCTTTAGCCTTCTATATTTTTAGTGATTTCAGAATTGATGTTTATAGCTATCGTTTACATTGGTATTAATACAACCAAAACTTTTGTCCAAAGAAAAATTTTGTCTTCCACGAAAAAATTAATGTTACTCGCGAGCAAGAAAAGATTGTTACGTAAGTTGACGTTTGTAAAAACATTCAATAACCTAGATCGTTTGTAGGCACGTATAGAAAAACAGAGAAAAAACAATTAAAGCTTTTAATTCAGGAAGCAACTTCAGAAATATTCGTAGACCAGAATTCGAGTAAATTAATTAAGTCTCTTGCAAATTACGGCGAACGAGAAGTACAAACATTGCAGTAAACTGTCCATTAATAAAAACAGAAACTTAATCCTTCCCAAAAAATTAGGGGTTTCTGAATTTTAAAGGTTCTAATGGTCGGCTGGTAAAATTCAAGCAATGTCGTTTCCCAAAATATTGTTTAGTGAAGCTAAGGATGTTGATTTAAATTTTACAAGTACCTGGATAATTTTAAGGAAGACGACTTATTCAGTGCTGATGAAATAAGAATATTTTATAAGCTACTTAGTAAAACTTTAAAATTTTAACGATAAAAATGTGCCGGCAGAAAAATTTCCAACGAATCAGTCACCGTTTTATCTGAGCCAATATAACAGGAACGGAAAAACGTCCGTTATTATTAATTAATAAGTCAAAGAATTCAAGATGTTTCAAAAACGTTAAAATCAACCTGTAGAGAATTGAAATAACAAATGAACACGAATGATTTCTGAAAATTTTTAAGAAGAAATTCATTCGTGCGATGATGAATGCGGTAAGGTCGATCGGAAAATTTTGTTACTGAGAGGTAAGTAAACGGTCGGTAGGTTACTAGGTAGTGCAACCCACCGGGTTGGTTCGGCGATCCCTTACCGCTATGTCAGACTGATGCGGTCATATGTGCTAGACCGACATTTTGTCGTGCGCGTAGGGGAAACGATTTCCTCTACCAGAGAAATAGCCGCTGGGGTTCCCCAAGGAGCAGTGCTTTCCCCGTTCTTGTACACTTTGTACGTGAACGATATGCCGCTGTCGGAAGGGGTCAAAACGGCCCTTTACGCAGACGACACGGCATATTTCTACGAATCCGCAAATGTGGATTACGCGGTCCGGAGGCTCCAAAGGCAGCTGGACTTAGTGGAACCATGGCTCGATATGTGGAGAATCAGGGTCAACGGTGAAACATCGGTGGCCGTGATGTTCACATACAAGACACGAAAACCGGCCAGACAGCTGGAAATCTCAGGGGAGAAAATCCCTTTTGAGAAAACGGTTAAGTACCTGGGGGTGGTGTTGGACAGGCGGCTTACCTTCGGCGAACATGTAAATTATGCGACCTGGAGGGCTAAGGCCGCCAGAGCCTCGCTATACCCAGTGCTGAACAGTGCCAGCCCGTACCCACTGGCAACTAAGCTACTCATTTTTCGGCTGTAGTACTGCCGATTCTGAATATGCTTACCCGGCATGGGGGGCAGTGTTGAGCTCCTCGCTTCAAAAGAAGATCGAGGCCGTCCAAAACATCGCGTTGCGGACGATCTTTGGAGCTCCGTGGTTCGTCAGGAACGCCACTCTCCGATCTGATGCGAGATTTTAATCCGTGTCCGAGGTGGGGGTGGCGCAGGCGCGCAGACTGTTCGGGAGAGCGGCTGTGTCCGAGCACAGTCATCTTCGGGACATCTGCCGAGAGGACCCAACCCCGACAGTTGTAAGGAAGCGGCCTCACGCCGTACTGGACGAACCACCGTGATGATGCGGTGCGGAGCCGAGAATCGACAAACCAGGCTTAGGGGCCTCCATATCGCATAGCCATAAACGGAATAACGCGTCAGAGGCGTTTCCGGGGTCGCGAGTGCTTAATTTTCGCGAGTTATATAGTCTGAAGACGTCAAATACGGTAAGTCGCGCATAAAACAAAAACGCGGTCCTAATTTTTAATTTTTATTTTTTCCGCGTGTGTTTTGTTCTGTTTTTCTTGTTTCAGAAACGGGAGAAACGTGGATGTGGAACGACTCGTCGTGCCGTCTTGGGAAACGGCCTTTCCTTCCTCTCATCCTGCCAGTCCAAAGGAAAGTAAAAATCAATTTTTTTTATTTATTTATTTATTTTTGGTTTTTTCTTCGTGTGTGTGTGTTCTGTTTCTTTTGTTGCAGATACCAACAGCCACCCAAAACAAATGGTTTCTTCACTGCGGCCACGCGGTCCCCCCAACCCCTTCCCGGACACACGTGTGTCTGAAGGTTAATAATTACGTGGAGTGAATAATTTCTTACTTCTTCTAAGAAAACCGCCGCCCCAAAACCGCGATCGCGAATAGGTATCACCATTTTGTAAGTTCCCTATTACCTTCCTTTAAGAAAGAAGAAAGAGGGAACGAGCCCAGCAGCCATCAGCCCAGCAGTCACAAGCCCAGCAGCCACTGACAGCACGGAAGAACGAAGAAACCTGCACTTTCCCCCGTTCTGCCCTTCGGGGCCCCGGGAATTTCAAGGTTAACGGCATGTAACTTCGGTTACTGCCAATTCTTGGAAAGTGCAGGCCAAAAAAGAATAAAGAGGTCTTCGGAAGAAGAAGAGGGAGAAGAAGAAGATGAAGAAGAAGGAAGACCCTCTACTCGTCCCAACATCACGGACTGGAGTCCGGAACAGAGCCCAGCAGAGATGCGTCCTGGAAGGCAGCCATAACAGAAGTGGATGAAGAACTTCTACACAATCTTTCCTTTCTAAAACTTACTAGTTAGATAAAAATAAACCAGCAACTGCGACTCCTCCGGAGTAGGGGTCGCATTGCTCCCTCCTTATAGTTAGTGCCCCGTTGTGGCGTATTCCTGCTAGCCTATTAAGCGTTAGCACCGAAAGGACTTCAGTAGACGGTCTGAAGGGGAATTGCGTCGGGAGGACAGGCTTCATAAGCCTAGCCTTCCGCGGTCGGCCCATAAAATGGGTTCGATAACGCTGGTTCAACAATGGATTGGAATGCAATTAAATCCGTCTTAAATTAACTAAATAATAATAACCAAAACTTGAAAAAATTAGACCCGCTATATAAAATAACCCTTTAAAAAAAAAAACAAGCCCGATTAGAATGATCCAGCAGCAAGGGACTCTGTCCAGGTTCTGCGATAAGTAGGGAGAAATAAACTCCCGTCAACTTTGCATTCCACCGGGTTGGTCTAGTGGTTAACGCGTCTTCCCAAATCAGCTGATTTGGAAGTCGAGAGTTACAGCGTTCAAGTCCTAGTAAAGTCAGTTATTTTTACACGGATTTGAATACTAGATCGTGGATACCGGTGTTCTTTGGTGGTTGGGTTTCAGTTAACCACACATCTCAGGAATGGTCGAACTGAGAATGTACAAGACTACACTTCATTTACACTCATACATATCATCCTCATTCATCCTCTGAAGAATTATCTAAACGGTAGTTACCGGAGGCTAAACAGGAAAAAGAAAGAAAAGGTTACTAGGTAGTGCAGCCGTCCAGGGACCTTACGCGGGAAACAGCGGTGATCGCACAGGCGGACTTCCTTCTAATATCAGAACCCAATAAGCGACTGGCGGGAGAAAGTCCCTGGCTATTAACCAAGACGGAGATGCTGCGATTGGAGTTGTGTCCAATAAATATGCAATAGAACGAACTATCGTAGGGAGAGGCTTCATGGCGGTAGTGCTGACAGACTGCCTGCTAGTGAGTGCCTACATATCCCCAAATAGCGGACTAGAATTTCCAAGAAATATTGACGTGACTAGAGAGCTGATTCATAGAACACGAAACCAGTTATTCTAGTCGGGGATTTCAACGCCGAAAGTGCGGAGTTGGGAGGATTGAGGTCCACCATCCAGGGTTACGAAATGGCGGCGCTGATGTCATCGCTCGGGATGGTGGTCATAAATATGCCTGCTGATCCCACGTTCATCGGAAGGGGGGATGGGTCACTCCTCGACATAACAGCTGGATCGGTAGGACTGGCACCAATGGTGGAGAGGTGGGAAGTGAGCTACGAAGAATTTGGAAGTGATCACAAGCGATAATCTTTGTGGTCGGAGACACTCGCACCCGCCACCCTCCCCCTCACGGAGGTGGAGGCCCACTGAATATCAGCTACAAAGGATAGCGGATGCGGTTGTTGATGAGATAGGAGACGTCCAGCCCCTGACTCCGGAAGACCTGATGACTGTTCTACAGAAACAATGTGCCCAGGTGGCACAATCGTCGAGAACACCACGAAGACAATTTTACTTGATTAATGGACATTGCTCTCTCAGGAAAGAGACCCAACGCAGGCAAAGGATCCTGATGAGGGCCAGAGGTCAATGAAACACCCAGCTTGAACAATTAGATGAATTAAGGGAGGAGTATAAAGCTGTGAAAAGACGGCTGAGAGATGCAATCCGGAGAGCAAAACAGGAAGCTTAGCGACGACTGGTTAGTGAACTGGATGCGGCCCTGGTGGAAGACGTACCAAATTCTAATGAAGAGGTTCGGCCGACGCCTCCCCAGGTTGTTCCGCACTCAGACTACAAGAGCGATTTTGTCGCTATTTACAGCCATAGAGGAAGGAGACTGGACGGAAATGAATGCCGGCCATGCACTGCGCTTCTCCTTGGATGAAATTCATTGGGCGACGTCCAGGATCAACATCAAGAAGAGCCCAGAGCCAGACGAAGTGCCTGCGACGATGATAAAATGCCTTTTCGCACGACACCCAGGGTTGTGCGACAAGGCGGTGTTTCAGAGTCTCCAGGGCGGTGTTCATTATGTCCTTGGACATAATGAACACCGCCCTGGATAGAGGCGACTTCCCTCGCTGCTGGAAGGAAACAAAGATGGTACTCCTTCCCAAGCCGGGGCTTCCACCCGGGAGGGAGATTAAGTATAGGTTAATATGTTTTCTCAACACTAGGGGCTAACTGTATGAGAGCTTAATATCAGAATGACTCAAGGAGGAGCTAACAGCAGCGGAGGGACTCTCCCCTCGTCAATATGGTTTCACCAAGGGAAAGTCAACGGTGAATGTGATCAGGACGGACTGGTCGAAAGAACGTGCTGCGGGCACTTGGCGGCGACAGAAGATCCCGTTGGTGGTTCTACTAGATATCCAGAATGCTTTTAACAGCGTCCCCTGACATGTCATAGTTGATGAGTTAAAGTTTAGAGGAATCAGTGATCCACTCTTGTCGGTGTTCAATAACTATTTCAAGAATAGAAAGATGTTTGTAGAACCGAGAAGAAGAGTTGATTTTGACATGTACGGGGGAGTATCACAGGGCTCGGTCCTAGAACCGCTTCTCTTGAATGTGGCGTACGACGGCCTCCTGCGAATAGAACTACCAGGAGACGCGCAGGTGGTCGCGGAGACTGTAGTAAAGGAGACCGCCAACGAAGCGGTTAGAGGAGTAAGTGCATGGCTCGAAGAGAGGGGGCTGAGACTAACTCCGCAGAACAAGGCGGTGGTGGCCTTACCCGGTCGCAGACATCTGCGGAGGATGGGGATACAGGTTGACGGCTGTACGGTACAAGAGGAGAAGAACGCAAAGTACCTCGGCGTATGGTTGGACCGATCTGGCCGCTTCACCCTCCACATCAAGAAAGTAACGGAGAGGACAGTAAAGGTCCTAGCGGACTTGGGTGGTCTCCTGGCACCTCGACAGGGGCCGCGGGCGAGTAAATGCAAGATGCTTCTGTCCGTGGCCACATCGATTGGGCTATATTCGGTTACGGTGTGGTTTGAGGCGCTGGAAGTTAAGCGTAACGCCAACAGGCTGGCTTCTTTACAACGACGCGCCAACATCAGTCATATCGGACCATATCCGAGGCTGTAGCAGAGGTGATAGCTGGAGTCCCGCCCATCCACCTCAGAGCGTTGGAGATCAAGAGAGTTCATGACGGCATACCAAAGATAGAGGCTAAACGGAGGCGCAATGAAGAGTGGCAATCCGAATGGGAGGCGTCGAACTCAGGTCGGTGGACTAAACGGCTCATCGGCTCATACTACGCCTGGAGTTGTGGCTCCAGGGAGGATTTGGAGATGTAAACTACTTTCTGACTCAACTCCTCTCTGGACATGGAGTCTTCGGTGCCTATCTCTTCAGCTTCGGTAAAAGGATGTCTCCAGATTGTGTTTATTGTGGCAGTGAAGATACGCCGGAGCATATATACTTCGGGTGAAGAAGATGGGAGCGAGCATGAATGTTGCATGGCCTCAACTAGATAACCCTGGAGAAAATGGTGAAATACATGCTCCAGGGAAAACGACAGTGGAGTGAAATTCCTTGCAACACATTCTGAAAAAAAGAGAAGCTGTTCTCTGTGATGCGGAGTAACATTTGGCAAAGGACATGGATATCTGAACACCATGGTTGGCGGTAATTAGAAAAAAATGAATTACAAGGAGCTGACTAAAAAGATAGCATAGTCAGAGGGGTTGAAACACGGAATCTTGCAGGGCCAGGGAAGTAGCCTTCTTGCTGAGGATGTCTTGGCTCAATCACATGCAAGAGTGACTAGATCGGGACACTCTGATGACGCATGAAGAACCTTCGAAGTTTGTGAGGCGGGCGCGCAAGGGTCTGGGGGGCATGCAAGGGAAGCATACCCGGTCTAGTCGGACCCCGACTAGAAGTAGAAACGTAAAGGGTGGCCCAACTGGGGAGGAGCTCCACGGCATCCAGAAACGGAGGCGGTGTCGCTTCAATGGTGGTAGCCTCGTAGAAGGTTGTTTTAAACACACCAGTGCATACGATTAAGTCTTTGCGCTGGGCACTCCTTAAATTTTGAATTAGTGCTCGATTTCTTTCCAACCTATGCGCCCAAACGGACGCAGCATAAGAAGTCATGCTTTCGAAGACACCTCGGTACACCATATACAAATGACGGCCCGACAGCCCGTAATCCTTCCGAGCAATCCTCCTAAGCTTGTGCATCAACAAATGGCGTTCGCCGCTACTTGCCTAATGCGGTTGCTAAACAGCAACATCTCATCAAACAAAACACCTTGGTAATTATGAACTCTAACTCGGCTGATTACACAGCCTTTATACTTAATATGGGGGTTGCGACTGTACGATAATTTGTCTGCACCCTTGAGAAGCATACACTTCGTCTTGGACACTGAACTCTTTTAAATTTTGCATGTCCATCCAGCCTTCTGCGGTTGACAAAGCCTCTTGCGCCCGGTCTTCTAGCTGTGGTTGTGAATTACCACGAACTAACAGGAGACAGTCATCGGTAAAAGCCCGGACCGTGACTCCTTCTGGAAATGTCAACCCCAGAAATCCGTCCAATACCAGATTCCACAGCAAGGGACCGAGAACGGAACCCTGCGGGCTTCCCCTGGTGACTGATTTTTCCACAACTATGTGCGCAACAGAGTCGTACGTTAGACAAATAGTCACGTACCACGGTCTGCAGGGCTACGGGAACATTGTGACGTTCGAACTAAGAGAACAGAACTCCAATACAAGGAAGGAAATTCTGCCTCTATGTCAATAAAAATTGCCAAAACACCCTGGTGTGGTTAAAAAAAAGAAAAAAGTCATTAAATAGGTATACGTCGCATAACCCACCGGGTTGGTCTAGTGGTGAATACGTCTTCCCAAATCAGCTGATTTCGAAGTCCAGGGTTCTAAGGTTCAAATCCTAGTAAAGGCAGTTACTTTTATACGGATTTGAATATTAGATCGTGGACACCGGTGTTCTTTGGTGGTTGGGTTTCAATTAACCACATATCTCAGAAATGGTCAACTTGAGATTGTGCAAGACTATACTTATTTTACAGTCGTACATATCATCCTCTCAAGTAATTCTGACGGTGGCTCCGGAGGCTAAACAGTAAAAAAAATGTATACGTCACATATTGATATCACAGGCTTTAAAAGAATTAAGCAATTTTTCTTCGGGATATAATATATGTGTACTACAGCCGATGGACCAGGGTGACATAAAAACTGCAAAAGGTTACTACCAAGAGAAAATCTTGTAAAACTTACTTAAGACTACGTTAGAAAAACTTAATTTATACGATCCAGTATATCCAAAGCAAAAAAGAAAACTCATTGAAAATATTCGTACTGATTTATTATTTCAATTCTTTACTGGTCGATTTTAATGCTTTTGAAGCATGTTGAATTCCTTGATTTATGGATAACTAATAACGGATATTTTTTCGTTCATGTCATATTGGCGAAGAATAAAACGGTGACTCGTTCGTTTGAAACTTTTTTAACGTTAAATTTTTAACAACAGTAAAAAAAAATTAATTTTAATATGCTGGCCATATTCAAAATCCAAAAACGAACGCTACTTATGATGAAAAAGACAATCATCCACTAAGTATCCAGTTATTGATTAAACTTATTATTGATCTTATTTGATCAAATAGTTCATCTAAAGTTTTCCAGTTTCTTCAGTAAATAGATTAAATTTTTACGTAAGGATTTCAGACGATTTGGATAATTGGTACTTTTTGCAACGTTGTTATGGAAAGCGTTGTCTTTATGAAAAAGTTTTCTGTAGTCTTTGTTTTCCTTATACTTAAAACCTAAACCTAAGGGCTTTTGCATCAATAGCTTGTTTATTTTAATTTGTGCCCATTACCTCGATTTTTGTGTTTTACATTTTGTACTGGATTATGCATGTACAACATTTTACATGAAATAAATTTAAAATTGATTACGTCAGATCCAGTGGCGGCTCGTAGCTAAAATTAGTGGGGGTGATGGTCCAGAAAAAATTTTCTGGACCTTTTCAAGACCACGGTTAAAGTTTTGTGTAAAATAAAATAATCGAAAAAAAATTAATCAAATAGAATAGCTAGAAGCAGGATAATAATCTAATTCTATACTTTATCACATTCAAGAATATGGTACACGGTTTTTAAGCACAGTTTAAAGCAGTTATTTTAGAGTTAAAGTGAGTTTACTGAATTCCTAGTGGAAACCTACTGGGATGGTGTAAGTACTTGGTTGTCCAATTTATTGAGTTTACAAACAAAAATAATTAATTGTTGCTTTTATTAAATTCTGGTGATTAAAAAATATATGCATAAGATAATGATCACATTAAAATATATTTATTAATGAATATATATTATTCAAATTAATTATTATGTATACATTTTAAAGCATATATTAAAAAATACTCATTGAATCTAATATTATTTTTGTAAAAAAGTAAAAAACAGTAACCAAAATCATATTCAAACCATCATTAACCTGGTAAGTTAATTTCATTTAGGAACTTACCAGAATTCCGTGTAATAAGTTTTCAAATCGTCCTTTGTACATTGTTTGACAGTGTGCCACTTAAGTATAACAGGAAGAAACTATATAATTCAGCACTGAAGTGACCTCATCACTAAAAATTATTTTATTTAATGAATAAAGGATCTACATCATTGTTAGCAGTCATGATTTTGCAGAACTTGACTATAGTTGAAATCAACCCAATAACGTTTGCAATAAATATATATCAAAAGGTTTAAATTTTTTACTTTTCAATATTGCAACAAATGAATTTGGGCGATGTGATGTGATGTGATGTTCTTGCACTATTTTTCAAGTATGGAATGGAGATTTTCAATAAACTTGTAATAAATCTGACAACCCATCTCCTAGTCATTCGCTTATCCTGTGCTGCTGCCTGTAATTTTTTTCTTCGAAACACTAAACCTTTATTGACACTGTACATTTAAAAATAGAAGCAAAATTAGAGAAGGAAAACATATTTAACTGTAATAAGATGAAAAATATGTATGTAGTTAATCCTTTCTCTATCTTTATGAATTGTTTCAAAAATACTCATCCTATACCACCAAATCTCCAAACAAATGAATGTTCACTCGATTTTGAATACTTTGAAACTGGTAGTACCCCGATCTTTGTTCATCTGTATTTTGTGGCTGGAATATCCTTGAGAATTCTTTACACCATTTTTTTTTTTCTTAATGAAAACTTTGAAATGAACTGCTGTGTGATGTAAGCTGCTAGTTAAAAATGTGACTTCCTCTCCCAAAGGGAGATAAATTTCATTATCATCAACAAAAGGTAGAGTAAAACTAACCTAAACACACTCCTCAGCATTTCAAGTCTCCATGTGAAACATCTTCAAAAATTAGAAAGATTACTTTTGAGTAACTGTAAATATTATAATTGCCTTCTTAAAATAAAAGAATAGTCTTGACTTTTTTTAATATTTTTTAAATTAGTTTCTTTCTGTGGAAGATCATCAGAGTCCCAAAGAATTTATGTGAGAATGTAATTTTACCCTTATGAAGTTCAAGTAAGAGTATTTTCAATACAAGAGTAAGAAAAATTCTCTTTATTGAATTGGCAGTAGGCACATATTAGATTAGTAAAATAAAAACTATTTGAAAATTTGTTTCAAATATTGTTCATAATAGCGCACAAAAAATTCAATTGCTCGTATAAAATTATACAGAATCCCATTAATGTGGTTTTTCAGATTTCTTAAATGTAAGATTTTTTTTAAAAAAGCCTAAATTTATTTACACAAACAATTTGAATACTACATACTTTTCACTATTTAATATTTATTGCTTAAGGCGATGGTGTATACAATGACATTCTGGTATTCAAAATTATTTTGCATGAAAATTCAAGAAAATCAGCCAGACTCATTAACTACTCCTACATTCCATAGGCAAAAATTTGATAACACTTTATTTTACATTGTTTCTTTGCATTCCATTTCTTATTTTTATCACGACCCACGTTTCTTGCCTTTTTCATTTTTACTGAAAATTTTTTTTTAGGCAGAGAGTATTTTTTTGTAGGCGTATTTGTATTTTAATTAAAAACAAATCTAAAAGAATTTAAACAATATAAACTTCAAAACACAATTAAAATTAAAAATAAAATTCTTCTCTATTCTAAATTTCAATTTTTTGAGGTCTCACAGAAATTATGAGTTAGCAGTCGTTTTTAAATTGCCACCAACTACAAAAAAATCTCAAATTTCAGAACTATGGAAAAAAATTAAATTTTTCACTTTTTAGCTAGGATTTTTTTAAAATCAGTTTTATTTTTTAAAGTTGTTTATAGTTACGTAATTCTACAAAACAGATGTTACTTCGTCAAGAATGTGCAACTGAATAACATTTACTTAATTATCACTGCAACAGCTGTCACAAGTCAGGCAAATACACAAATATTTATTTACATTTAGTTATCTCCTGAATATTTGCTCCTTTTATAACCACTAAACCATCAAAAAATTTATTTCTATGCAAAACTAAATTTTAAGATGGCCTTAAAGGCAGATTCCTGCAATTATTCTATGAATAAAATAAATGGGATAGTAACTAGACGAGCATCAATAAGCTGACTGATGATCAGTTGGTATAATTATAACATTAAAGAATGTACACTAGATGAAATCAATTTTGTATCAGATGGGACGTAGATGCCACTCATAAATGCAGTAATTTTTGTTACTTTTTTCACCTGTATATTTATTTTTCCTTTTTTTTTGTTAGTATATTATTAGTGCTTATTGTCATATAGTTAGGCAGTAGTAAACCTCATTATGATATCTTGAACTCCTCTAAAAGAACTATCAATAACAAAAATTATTAATTATTAAGTTATTAAAAAATTAATAATCTTAGTAACCGAAACTGCTGGGAAATGAATAACATTACCTTTGTGAAAAATGAGATAATTTTGTTTAAACTATGCTATAGGTCTTCTTTTTAGTTTACGCTGAGGTGAAAAAGAAATATTTTAAGTTCAAAAAGAAAATGCATAGATTACTAAAGAAATTCAGCTGCAATCTAAGGAACTAATTTTTCTATTGACTTGCAAAATTAATTGAAAAGTTACAAATTAATATTCAAAAGTTTTTCTTGGTATCAAAAGTTTAATGATTATTTAAATTGTAATTCCAGTAATAAAGAAATTTGATGGGAATATTATTAAGCAAGAAAATGTAACTTATAGTAAAACTACTAAAACAACTTTACAGAAATTACACAAACATTACTTCTGTTACCATTTCTGCTACTGTAGTTGATTTTATATTAATTTTAATAATTCCAACCAGCAAAATACTGATCCTATACTAAGTAAACAATTCACCTTGAATAATTTTTGTTGATGGTTCAATAAATTGTTTCTCAAAGATTCCAAGAAAATAAAAAATTGAATTTTATGTATAAGAAACAAATATTCAGTTTATATTAATGACACCTTGGTTTTTAAAGAAATCATAGATGATAAAATTTCTCCTCAACAAATTTAAACAATGAATCTTTTACTAATGAAATATTTCTAACTTACTAAGGAATTCTATTTGTTAGTTTTAATGAAATTATACTAAAAACATTGTAATTATATAATATGTAAAATTTAAATGTAATTAATTTAATTATTTAATATGTAAAAAGATAAATTATTTAATAAATAAAAAACATTTTAAAAACATGTTTTAAAAAACCCCCAAATATCAGTAACAATCCCAGTTTTATGCCCCTGTAATGTATTTATGTTTATGCAAACCTAAACATATTACATTTATACATTCACAAGACCAGTGTCAATCGTAGTTTTGTTCAATAGAAATAAGTCAACAGTGTAATGTTAGTTCAGAAAGAGAACGAAACATCTGAAGAACGAGAGGTTTGATTAACACTTAGGCATCAGCGTTATTCACAAATTCATGCAGCAGAGTTAATTGAAGAGAGCGAGGCTCGATTAGAAAGTTATGTATGCATTTTCAAGTTAACAAAATATTAATGATATCGTTCTTAAATAAAAACAAAAAAATAAAAAAATGTTTAAAAACATGCTTTTAAAAACAATCTAAAAAATTGATTACCTAGTAAACATAAATAGAAGATAATTTTGTTTTCAACAAAATAATATGTATAAAGTTGCCCATTTTCACAAGACCACAATGAAAAGCATGGGGCATGCTTACATATTCAATATCTACATAAATTCTTTAAATATGACAAAGGTTTTGATGTAAAATAGAATGATAGCTTCAATATACAATATCTAGTAAATCTCTTTGGATGAATAAAGTTAAGGTGCAAAATACAACCTCAGTCATGCCTCATTCTTTTCATTGTGGTCTTGAGAAAATAGCCATCGTTATACATATTATTTTGTTGAAAACAAAATAATTATCTTCTGTTTATGTTTAGTGGGTAATCCATTTTTTAGATTTTTTAAAAGCATATTTAATTTTTTTTTTCCCCCAAATAAAATGACTTAATTTAATAAAATTAAAAATGACTATTTCCCTTGCAAAACATACATCAACTAACCTTTAGCATGATTTATGAAAATTCTATATCTCAAAATTTAAAATAACATAAATAAGAAAAACATTTTCCTTAAATACCTTTTAAAATATCAATAAAGCTTTTAATTTAATTCCACATTTCCTACTTATGAAAAAAGAAAGTAATCTTTGAATCAAAGGAGAAACCTTTTAGCTGGTTTTTGAATGGTTAACAGAATCTCTCAGAAAAAGACTGGAGACTTGTGTAATTTCTAATGGTGGACACTTTGAATATTTCTTATAACTTTTAACAATTGTAAACTTTATTTAAAAAAAAAAGTATATTAACGTTCTACAACAATTCACATAAGATTATCACAGATAGCTGTTTTATTTTTTTAATTATTTGGTCTATTATTATTGTGAAAAAATTATTACTTAACTTGATACTAATTTACAGTACTAGAATTAACAATGAATAAAAACAATTAATATTTAACCGAATTGAATGTAAAGTAGAGGACATGAAAACAGTCACAAAATTACATTGGTTTTCTGACATAATTCAGCTACTTCTTAATCGTTTTTAAAAAATAAAATCGTCATTTTGTTCAAAATAAAAGATTTTATATTTTAGCAAAAATATACATGGTCGCCATTTTGTAACTCTGTATATATGCTATATTTGCAAGAATATGTGATCACTTCTAGCTATATCAAGTCCTAGTAGTGTCATATGCTAAATGTGCAAGAAGAATCATTTAAAATTTTACACTTATTTCCATCCACATTGATGGGTTAAGACTATATCTGAACAAATGTAGACTAACTGCTTTTAGCCTACACTATTTCAGTCATTATTTATGTGATAATTATCACTTCTGCCTTGCTGCAGTAAACAAACACAACTGAGGAAATTATTTATTTTATTTAAAGAATAGTAAAACATATATATTGCATTGAACTCTAGCTTTATTCATGCAATTACAAGTTATAAGACTAAATAACAATATCCTACACATAAGTTTTATTATGAAAATAAAGTATTAATTTCTAAGAGAGAAAAAATACATAAGCTATAAGCCTAAAAATGTTTAATCTGAATAAACAAAATTATCACTAATAAAGAGAAAAAATATCTTTTCATTTTCTCAGTAGATATATTACTATCTTCTCTAGTAAATCTCAGCAAAATGAATAATTTAATAATTTGTTTTTACAGATTTGTTTTTCACAATTCCAGTTGCATTCAGAATATTTGTAACTATTTTGAAAAAAATGTCTATCATAAATGAAAAGATTATTAATAAATGATTAGGTGTGTTTGATTAAATATAACTAGTGAGATTCAACTGCATTCATCATTTCACATTTTACATTTTTAGAAACAGAACAGATTTTAAAATTTTATTGACTTAAATTGTGATGCTTTGCTCTTGAATAGACATACACACACCTTCACATTTATTTATGAATTTTTATATGATCCTCAGTTCACATTTTTTGCCATTATGCATATGTTGGAAAAGTTGATATATATATTTTTTTTTTACCTATCATTATGAACTACTTATCTTTTATGTTCCTTAGTTTTCTGCTGCTTAATACTGCTCTGATCTGAGTTTTCCTTCCCAAAGTTGTTCCTCAAAAAACAAATCCTTATAAATGTTTAACTAGTTCTTTGTTATAAATGGAATTACAAATCTACCATTTATGAGATGATCTAAGTGGTGTATGATCTTTTATAATGTAGATGTAGTACATAATAAATTTGTATTTTAAACAAAAAATAACAATTTGACCAGCTCAGAATGCAAAGTTTCTTCTCTCACATTGTTAAGCAAATAGGAGACATATTTTACTTCTGGGAGGATTGTATTTTTTAAAATATATTTTAGCAAATGTTTCAAATCTAAATGAAAGGTCATGCAAACTTTCAGTTGTTAGAACTTGAGAATTGCAGATATTACATAGAATAAGTTGAAATTTATGTTTCCTCATATATGTAAGTAAGAGTGAACCTCATTTTGAACCTTTAGACATTGTTACCTCTAGTTCAATGTTAGTAGTTTTTGAATACCCACTGTGTAATGAATATGAAAAATTTTATCATCCAATCAACTTGAAAAATAGAATTATGGACATCACTTTCAAAGACTGAATTCATTTTAATCACCTAAGATTAATATTTTGAATTCAAAATCAATATTTGATCAACTTTGAAAGTTATCAAATTCCATTAAATTTGCTTGTTTTCTGAATGTTTAGAAAGTACAGTTTGGATGATATAGTCACATAGTTCGGCTACTATTTTGTAAATTTAAAGGAATAACACAAAATTTCTATTATATTTGAAAAATGTTACATGGCATTTATTTAAATCCAAAATAATCTTAAAAAAGAAGGTAGGTAGTGTAATTTTCATTCTAATTTCACGTAAATAAAATTATTTTAAAAAGTTATTTTTAAATCTTAAATTGTATTAAAAAGAGTTTTAAATTAGTAGACTAAATTCTCTGTTTTAAACTTATGAAAATAATTCTTTGTAATATATCCTTCATTCCACATCATTATTTTTTCATAAAGTTTTCATTTTATCATTAGATTTGTTCCATATTTCCTACCTCCTCTGGTCTATTAAATCTTTGTTCTACTTTTATTGTTATTTAGTAAAAAAGTGAGCTGAAAGTATCGCAAACTATCTGATGAACATTTCAGTTTTCAAATCTTCTTATTTGAAAACTGAAGCATTGAAATAGCTGCACAACTATGATTATCTCATGGTTTAGCAAAAATAAAATAATAATATGAACCATTCAATAGACACAAAAATATCATCAATGTTGATCTTATTGCTTACATAAATCAGCTGAATCTTTTAAAAATGGGTGTGAACTGAAGATCTGAATAGAAGACTAAAGTACCTAAATAAAGCTTACATTTATTTATTAAGCTTAGAACAAAAGAAGATTTACAGAAAACAAACACTAAATGATACAGAATTCATTAAAATAATTTTAGAGAAATATTTTAACTAAATTTTATAAAATTATTACCAGTAATAGATGGGTTAACCTATGATTATTTAGGCAATTTGTTTAATTAGATTTTAAAAGTAACTTTCATGATTACATCCTATTTCTTAAAAGGCAAACATTAACAATTAATTGAGAAGTGGGAAAGTTAAAGAATACAAGCTGCACAAAGTGTAATATTTTTTTATAGCTAATACCAAGACCAACAGCCTAGAAACTGTCATATGACCAAATAATTTTTTACCTATGTCCTAGTGCCACTTTACATAATTTTTTTTTTTTTTTTTAGCATACCCCAGAATAAAAGTTAGATGACCTTGATAGCAGCATTGAACTAAATTGCCAAAACATACATTGAAACAGAAAAATTAAAATATTTAATTTCTAGCCACACTTATACAAATTCTGAGATGTTTTGGATCAATAGAAAAACAAATACCTAAAATATAAGGGATTGAAGAGCTCAAAGATGAAATAGGCAGCATAAGGCCAAAAATGTCTTTCAAAGTGATTGAAATCAATTTTTGATTCGGCTCTTTAGCTAATGAGTTTATTAAAACCAACAACCTAAAAATTATAAATTTTCAAATATCACAGATTCATTATTACTAGAGTCATAAGTGATCAACCTAGAACTATTTAAATTAAAAACTTCTTCAATGCGATAATAAAATGGAAAGCCTACTTTCTGGTAAAAAATTAACCAAAATCTTATAAACCATCAGGCACAATTTCTGAAAGATAAACTACTTGAATCTAAGCCATTGTAAAACTAAATAGAATAATAATGCAATTTACATTTTTATATTTTGGATTGTGTTACATAAAAAGTGAAAGAAAATAAAAAAACATAATTAATATCAGGGGCAGAAATAATGAACACTAACATAATCGATTGAGTCATACAAAATTGCTAGTATATTTTAAACAAGGTGAATTATTTTTATAGATTTAAAAAAACCTTTAAGTATTAAGAGTTACCCAGGTAAATTGGATATGCATTCACTTACACATTTGCAGAATCTTCACGAGCACTAATCATATTAGAATCAATTTGCAAAATCTATATATATATATATACATAGAAAATGGATATTCATACAAAGATATTAATGATAAATTACAAATTTATGTATTACACATAAAAGTCATAAACTCAGCTCACTTAAATAATTTAAAATTAAAGTTTACTCTTTAATGACTTGTATCGGTTCTGTAAGAGCAGTAGCAACCTCACAATTTTTACCATTACCAATAATTTTACTCAAAATTTCATTTTCAAAGCCATCCTTATCAATTTGTAATGATGTTATCAGTTCCTCTACAACAACCTGAAAATTACAGATTTTAATAATAACATGAATTTATTATATTAGTAAATTATTCTATACTGATGTGTGCTAAATTCACAAAAAACACTAACTTATCAGAAATGAAAGAAAACCTTATTTATTAGTATATCTATTAAGGAGTAGTTGCTCAAGTAATGCAGAGAAGTTTTAATAAATGTATAAATATTGAATAATGATTAGTATAATAAACACACATCATATGACAATCAATAATACTTATTGGTAGTAAGCAGTATTTCGTACCATACTAACATTTATTTTATTTTATTTTTTTATTTAAACATCCTAGGAACATTTGGCATTAACTGAATTGCTCTCAATTGTCATGGGTCCCAGTCTGAGTGACTCTCCCGCTCTTATGTGAAGGCAAGTCAGGATATCCTAGGCAAGGAGGCTGTCTGCCTGGCACTAGACAATGCCACGCTTCATCCTGACTTCCTTACTTTTTGAAGTCTCTCCTTGTATATGGTTTTTTTTTACAAATTTATTATTTATTCATTATTCGGTTAATACAACAGTATTAACCGAATAATACACAATAAAACCACAATTTATCAAATACCAAATACAAGAATAACACATAATTTGTAATAGAACAAGAAATAAATGCATATCTAAAGTCACCTTCCCGTCACACAGGATAACCGCTAAACCATGGGCCACAATTCCCACATTACATTAAATACAAATCACTATCACTACAATTATAATTAACCTGGATCTAATCCTAAACGGATGGCACCAATTGCCACCGATCACATTCAGTCCAGCCCCCAAGCTACAACCTCCTCCGTCTTGGACTGCAGGATGCCTGAGACCAAAGTTGACACTTCCAATTTGATGATCTCCTACTTACCTGAAGGCTTAACCTTTAGATAAATGCATGACCTTTTTATAGTTAAATATCCTGAATTGGCTGACTTAGTAAAACATCAGTTTTACTAGGATTAGTTCAGGAAAGATTTTTTACTAAGTTGTGGCTGCCCTGCCAAAGACACTTGTACAGCTTGTGAGGAACTAGGAATTAAATTAAGATCTCCATCTTTAAATGATGTTTCAAAGCGAGTAGCAGCACAAGTTTGTTCATTCCTTCCACATACTCAGTACGAGTTTCAACTCTGTTCAACCAACACATTATTTTTGACAGCGCCATCAGTGAAGTTGTGTTTTACGAATATAGAGCATCAGAATTTAGAGCAACGTTATGCAATCAAGTTTTGTGTTAAACTTGGGGAATCCGCGAGTGAGACTTTTGAAAAGTTGAAACAGGCTTATGGGGAACATTGCTTATCAAGAACACAAGTTTTCCGCTGGCACAAATCATTTTTGGAAGGCCGAGAACTCATTGAAGATCAATCTCACTCAGGGAGACCTTCAACTTCAAAATCTGGTGAAAACGTTGAGCATGTGAGGGTTCTTGTGAGAGATCAGACCATCATTTAACAATAAGAATGATGAGTGAACAGTTAAATTTAAACACTTTCATTGTACATCAAATTTTGACTGACAATTTGGACATGCGAAATTGGTGCCGAAAAACCTCACAATGGAACAGAAGGACAATCAAAGAAATGTGTGTGTTGATCTTCTTCAGAGGATTGACAATGACCAAGAATTCTTCAATCATGTGATTACAGGTGACGAATCCTGGATATTTGGGTACGATCCTGAAACAAAGCGGCAAAGCGGAGAGTGGCACACTCCGTCATCTCCTCGACTGAAAAAATGACGAATGAGCAAATCAAACATCAAAACCATGCTGATTTTCTTGTTTGACAGTAGGAGTATTGTGCATAAAGAATTTGTTCCTCCAGGACAAACTGTCAACCAAGTGTTTTACAAAGGTGTCCTTGAAAGGCTCAGGAAAAGAGTGGTTCGCGTGAGACCAGACATTGGAGACAAGTGGATGCTTCATCATGACAATGCCCCGTGTCACACAGCCATTTCCATCAGGGAATTTTTGACCTCAAAACGCATTCCTACGGTTCCTCAACCCCCCTATTCGCCTGATTTGAGTCCTTGTGACTTTTTCCTTTTCCCGAAATTGAAACATGTCTTAAAAGGACGTCATTTTGGAACTCTGGAGAACATCCAAAAGACTGTGACCGACCAGTTAAAAGCCCTACCAGTTAAAGCCTTCCAGCACTGTTACCAGGAGTGGGAACAATGACTCCACTGGTGTATAGCTGCCCAAGGGAACTACTAGGGAAGGGGAAGGGGATAATATTGTTGTTTGAAAAAATAAAAACTTTGGTAAGTAAAAAGTCAGTCTCATTACTTTTCTCACACATCTCGTATACAAGAACTGATGGAGAAAGATAATTCCAAAACATATCCAACAAACCATGAAGTATTTTCTTAAAAAAATACTTTAGGATAGTTTATGGGTGGGATCACTTCTGCTCTGTGAAGGAATGATGAACAGTGAAAAATATTTTACACAACTTAAGCCTGCTGAACCTGTCATATTTTGAAATATGACATAAGAAATTGGACAATATCACTTAAAAAGAAGGTAACAAAAGTTTTTCAGGACAAAGGGATAAAAGTATTCAACTGATCTGGGAACCATGATATGAATACCACTGAAAACTTGTGATTCATTTGAAAGTCCAAGTTCAAAAAAAGTATTGCACACATTAAGAGAGATGATTTCACAACTTAAATGAGTCTAGTTTCATGATGCAGAGATTCAGGGAAAAGTGTAAATGATTGGTTAAGTTGATGCCTAATAATATTAAAATGTTAATTAAAGCTAAAAGAGGACTTAGTAACAACTAAAAACCTTTTATAAAGCTATTTCTTTTGTTTTGCCACCATAGAGAAATAATACATTTATATTGTAAAATTAATCATGCTTCAATTACTTTACACAAGGCTGTAACCATGGCAGCAGTTTTAGTCTAAAGTCTGTTACCGAAAACTTACAATACTCAATAATTGGCTGGAATTTTTTCTAAATTTACTTCAAAATTATAATTGAAGTATGAGTGTGAATACAATTAAACATTGTGAATAGTTAGTAATGCTTAAATGTTAATAATTATTTAATATAATATATAAAGTAATATATTTAAGTAATATATATTATATTTAATATAATATATTATTTAACATACATAATCATGATGTGCATTAGCCATCAGGAGAGCAGTATTGTTATATTTATTAAAAACTTTTATTTCTGCACCTGCTGATAAGAGAAGCTTAATTACTGATATACTATCTCCATTATTGGTAAGCACTGCTTGCATTAAAGGTGTCTGACCACGAACATCACAAACATTTACACATGCTCCTTTCTGTATCAACTCTGATAAAGCTGATGTTTCACTACCAAGATATACTGAAAATTTATGAGAGATAATCACAGATCATTAATTTGCAATTAAATGGATTTTTCTTTTCTACATTCAAAAGAGCATTTCTGCAATTATAAATTTCTATACTTCTTTTGATCAAACAGTAGTAAAGTGAATTTTCTGTATGGTTTGAAATACGGTCATTGTCTTAATCTAATAAGATATAAAAACAATCAGAAAGTTTAATTTTTAACCGTAAGTGTATAAGAAAAATCAAGTAAATTCATCATATGCTATACTGTTAATGTAAAGAAATTACCCTTTCTCATTGAAAAAAAATAAAATTAACTGTATTTGGGTGTCATCTAGTAGTTAAACATATATAAATGAGTACATGTAAGTTCTTATAAATGTTCTTACATTTATGAATAAAAACAAGAGAAGATCTGTTCCATTTTCTGAAGGAAGAATCAATCATGGATAAAAAGTGTAAATTGGTGAGTTATGTATTGAAGGTCATTCTACTGCTGCTTGCTATGTTTGCAGAATACTTTTAATGCATTTATAGAAAATATGATGCTATGCCTGTCATTTAAAACAGATTTCTGAATTTACATATTTGATCAAAAATGTTTAAAAATTATAACAAAACCGTTTTTGAATGTCTCAAAAATAATTTGTATGCATTGTTAATTTTAAATTTTAATGATTAATTGTATCTATTTTATTCTAGAAGACTGAAAGAGTTTTTTATAAATCAAAATTGGAATTCAAAACAATTTCTGATGCCTCATAGTATAGAGATTTTTTCTTTTAGGTAAACCATTTTATTTCTCAACCAAGTAGTTTGATTACTTCTTTTTATATATGCTAGTACTTAAGATTTATTTATTTACTTAATTATTTTATGACCTCAGATGTGAATTTATATACATATTTTAATGAGAAGCTCTTTCTTCTATATCCAATAAAGGTTTTCCATTCACACTTTTGATACTGATACAGCCAAAGTTTTCTCCATATTTGCATTTGTGGCATCATAGCTCTACAGCTACACTGTAAATAGTAAAATATATTAATCAGTCAAAAAATAGGGTTTGGGTTTTTTGCATTTAAATGTTTCATGATCCACAACCCCAAAAAAAAATTTGGGGGATTTATGTATTTAAGCATGTGTGTTGGTGATTGAAACTTAATAACTTGATTGGATGAACCAATTTTGATGAAATTTGGCACAGAGACTTGAGAATATTGGACGATTTGTAGTTAAAAGTTTGGGGTCAATATCTCCAGTGGAGTAGATAGTTTCTTTGGAGTCAATGTTCTTAAAACTTTGCAAATGTACACCATTTTATATTAACTTCAGTACTTGCATACATGCGTATCATACCATTTTTAAAAAAAATTCTACCCCTTCCCATAAATCAAAAAGCTATCTTTTTATTTCTGAATATTTTTAACCAGAATCTTTTTATATCTTTCTAAGCAAAGTAGTAGGGCAATATTAGGGGTGGGAGAGCCAATCAAGTTTAAAAATATGGATTTTTTTGATTTTTAAAACTTTTTAGCTTTTTAAACTTTTAATAATAAAATTTCATCATAATTCACCCCCACTCCAAAAAAAAAAATTAGGCAACTTTTTTCAGTGGAATTTCATTTAGTTTCTTTTAATTTAGTAAATGTAGACAAATCAACAAATTTTCTTGGGAAGTGATTTTGGGAGTGGACAGAAGAAAGAGGTAAAAATATAATTTTTTTTTAATTTAAAAAATTTTTTTCATATATCATTTTTCCAAGAATAAATAACCATTTCCAGGAATTATAACAACTTTATTGTCAGCTTTTTTTTTCTGTGCTACAAATTCCTTACACATAATCATGCTTTTCACTACCTCATTTCAGCTCTCCTCCTTCAACCATTCTTCCTTTGCTACTAAATATTCCTTATTAATTTTATTTCATATGTCAATGCAATCTTTGTGCCTCCATTAACTTTTGCATTTTTTTTTTTCTGCGTTCATTCATCAGGCTTAGTCTTCTCATTTATCAGCCTATATACTAGGATCATATGTGTACTACACATTATTGTTATGTAATTATGTGAGGTAATTATGCAGTTTAGTTGAGAATAAATATAACAGCAACGTTTTTTGGTTTTCTCTACTTACTGTACACAGTACATTTTGACATCCTTTATTACTCTTAATGTTATTGAATAGATGCCCTCCTTCTGTGCCACTGCACAAGAAGGAGGCAGAGCAGTGTGAATTTCTGATAGAAATGGTCTCAAATATTTGCATCTGAATTTTGGCATATGGAAATTATTTTGATCTTCATTTTTGTAATTTCAGTTGTTTAAAAAATAATTTTGCAAAATTAGATCTATAAAAAAGGGAAGGATATTGTCACAGCGTATGATTATTACTTTTGAGGTGAAAAATTATATTCAGATATTATACCTGCGCGCACGCGCATGCACACACATACCAAACATATGCACACTGTGTATTGATCAATAAATATTCTCTAGGTTGCCAACCAAACGCAAATGCAGTTATAGTGTGATATGTAAGAGTTTAGAAACTCTAAGCCAGTTGCAGAACACCTGTTGTAAATTGTCATGTTTAGAATAAATAAATACATGATTGTGACTACATTCAATATTAAGTGCGTCATTTAGTTTGAATAAAATATCTCTAATATAATGAATGATTATTATAACATTATTCATTATCATCATCATATCATAATATTTTTTATATACTTACAGCCAAATTGTTTTATTAAAAAATTGTATAATGATTCCATGAAAAAAAATGACCAAAGTTTTAAGGGTCTTTTTATTGTAATTACTTTATCTGCTTTGAAATGAAAAAGTAGTGAGTACCTCCACGTAAAAGTGGTGTCCATCCATTATTATCTCTTTCTTCTATATTAGCTCTACATTCCAGTGCAAAATTAATTAATTCCTTCTGTGAGTTGTCTACAGCATAATGAAGAGCAGTACAACCATAACTGAAAAATTTCATTATTCATCAAAACTTTTTACCAAATAAAATAAATATCTTTATTATTCGTTATTCTTTCAAGTAATTACAGGTTCACTATTATTATTTACAGTTCAGATGACGTTGTATTTGACGTTGAATTTTTCTAACATGCAAATAAACTAAGACTGGGATTTAAACCTAGAACTCTCTGTGTGAAAGATTAAGAAGCTACAACTTTGCCATGCAGACAATAAAAACAAGAACTCAAACCACCTTTACCCATATAAAACCAGCAAGTTTTGATCGATAACCATTAAAAAATAAAAAGTTCAAAATAAAGCAGAAAATTTAATAATTATCCGAAACAAATACCTATTGATAATGATGATTATAAATAAGAGATGATTTGATAAACTCTGCATACATAAAAACAATATCACAATAAAAAACAACCAACACTAATAGCAATTACCATTCTAACGATAAACACGATAAAGCAGACCACTATACCACTATACCACTACCTACTCAAAATTTAATATGACATCAGTATTAAAAAAATATATCATTAATTCCTTTAAGAAAGATAATTACTGTAACCTACTGACCATAAATTACCCCCCTCAAAAATAATATACATATACATATTTACATACAAAATACATATATTCTCTGTTCATTCTAAGGAGATAATAAATAAACAAACTGCGAGTGTGGTAGTGCGTGTATCTACAGCACACTAATGTACGCGCCAAGCTGTTGTAACTACCGAATGTTTATAAACAAACATCGCTGTTTATCACCAGCTTCAAAACTGCGGTATAAATAAATATTCTCTTTTTCCATACTAGATATTTTTAATTTTCTTTTAATTGTAGTTCTGAGTTTCAGTACTTTTTTTGGTACACATGAGTGTGTGTGTATATTCGGTTATTGTGTGAGTATTGTGCGGCTTTTTACTCTGCGATTATTACTGATTATTATGAGATTTGATAATGTGATTAGCCTCTTATAGAGGCTAATCAAGCCTCTTATAGAGGCTAATCAAGCCTCTTATAGAGGCTAATCAAGCCTCTTATAGAGGCTAATCAAGCCTCTATATGGCTGATAATTCAGCCGTCTATCAGCCTATATGGCTAGGCTATCAGCCTATATGGCTGATAATTCAAGAACGTCTTTTAATAAGCATAGAAAAGGGAAAGATTCGCGAAGTGGTGAAAAAAAATTTTAAACGTATTCAATCAACTGCTGGAGAAAAATCTTACATTGATTAAAAAGGAAATAGTGAAATTTGCTTCTGAATTAACTGGTGTGTCGGTTAGTAGTATTAATAGATTACGGACTGAAGTAAATAGGAAAGGAAAGGTGACTCCTGTTTAAAATAGAAAACTTTAACTCCTGTTAAAAATAGAAAACGTGAATAACCTGTGCTAGGAAAATGGGATGAATTTGACAAAAATGTAATAAGATTGACTGTACATAATTTCTTTTTTCAAAATGAAATAACAACCTTAAAAAAATTTTCTGGCTCTGATAAACTGTGACAAGAGTTTACCAAAGATTGGACGCACTAGTTTATACAACTTACTGTTGTCGATAAATTAAAAATTTATTAAAAGAAATAAAGTGTAATTGTTGATCAAGAGATCATGATACGGCGACATAATTATTAAAAAAAAATAGCAAATAATAGAAAAACGGGTAAAAATACATTTTATTTGGATGAGACATGGGTAAATGAAGGCCACACCACCACTTCAAGAATTTGGTGCGATACGACAGTTACATCGGTAAAACAGCATTTCTGTTAGGATTAAGCAGGGACCTGCAACCTCCAAAAAATAAAGGAGAGATATTAATTGTGGTACATATTGGCAATGAAAAAGGATTTTCAGAGGGAGGATTATTCATTTTTGAATCCAAAAAATCTGGAGACTACCACGATGACATGAACGGAGATATTTTAGGAAGTGGTTTGAAAAAGTATTGTCATTATTACCCGAAAATAGTATTGTTGTAATGGACAATGCTCCGTACCGTAATGTAAAACTGGAAAATATTCCGAACAGTTCATAGTGGAACTGATATTGTCATACAAGATATTGTCATAGTCAAACAAGAAATTGCTTTACGGCTGCGATCAAAAAAACCCACTTTGGAGAAAACAGTTTAAAAGAACTCCTTGAACATATAAAACACAGTCGTGACAAATTTAATAAATGTTTAATCGATGATTTGGTTGAAACGAAAGATCATACGGTGTTAAGGTTCTCCGTTATCATTGTAACCTTAATCCAGTTGAGTTAGTGTGGAGCCAAGTAAAAGGTTATATTGCCCAAAATAATAATACATATAAAATGAAAGATGTTAAAATCCTGCTTGAAAAAGGCATGAGCGAGCTATCAACTGATAAGTGGAAACAGTGCGTGAAGCATGTTATAGAAGAAAAAAAGAAAATGTAGGATTGAATTAGATACTACACGCTTGTGCGTGCCAACTGATCCACTTCGGCTTGCGCAAATCTTCATGGTGTGCTACATCGGCTCGCGCAACTTCCGTAACTTACTGAAAATACATTCTGATTAGTTTCTTCTAACGTGCCAAAAGAAGTATAACTTCAAAAAATAAGCTTGAAAACATTATATTTCAGTTCAATTAGATTTTTAATAAAGAACAGTTTCAAGAAATATCGCGAATTTTGTTATATAACGTTTTTTTTTCTTCATTTGATGAACCGCGGGACTCGAATATGTCACTTTATTAATTTTTTTAAATTTTCCAAACCGCGCCGCTAAGTAGCAGTACTTGATAGTACTAGGTGCGTACAAAAACTTGGTAATGTAGTTGAAATAATAAAATTTAAAGGAAAATATATATACTACAACTTGTTTTAATAGTAAATGGTCTTATGTAAATGAAAGTACTGAATATGAAACAATTTTTTTAATTCCCATCACTTCTTTAAAAAAAATTAAAGTATTAGTTTACAACAGATTATACTAGTTTTATTAAAAAATGAAAAATATGGCATGAAGTGAATGATATGACTATCAGCAAAAAAAATTGACCGTGAAATTAAAAAAAAAGTATATTTGTTTGTTCTAGAAAGGCACTAAATTTTAGTGCCAATAAATTTTAAAGCACTAAAGGCACTAAAATTTTAAAGGCAATAAATCCATAAAATAACAATCAGTAATTCATAAAAAAATAAAAGAATAATCTAACAAAATGCAGTGATTTACAAAAAAATTACAAAGAAATTGTAAACCATACGGTAAGTCTCGCAGATGTAATTTCTTCCGCTCAAATAATACATACCACATTTACAGAAATAAGACAATTCTTATGATTATTCGTTGTTTATAAATGCAATCGGGCCAGTGAGATTTTTGTAACAAATTTTTCTATATTTTTCATGGAACGCTTAAACATCGTTTATTATCTATTATTGTATCTATTGTCTATTACATATATTTAAAATGCGTTTTTTTTAAACAAATTCTAAATTAATAACAGATTTTGATAATAGAAATGTAGTGTCTTACCTTTTTTGATATCATTATCGTTTTGTTAAAAACAGTTTTATTTATATTACAGAAGTTTTTGTTTTTTGAGCGGAAGAAATGATATCTGCGAGACTTTTAACGTACGGTTTATAATTTCATTTTAAATTTTTTGGATACATAATAAACACATATAATCACATGCAAAAACTAAACCAATAAATTAGAATCTATTTGACGAATCTGATACATATTAAAAATTAAATATGTTAAAATGGTAAAGCTGTAATCATATTTACAAGGCAGAGTAAAAATATGAGCATTTTACAATTGAAAAATTGAGCATGTTACGAATGAAAAACAATTTAATTAGTAAAGTATACATTAAACTATATAAAAAAATTAAACTTTTAAAAATATGCTTTTCTTTCAAAAAAAAATAAATAACAAAAACAAACAAAACAATTTATACAACAAAGTAAAAAATATTTCTCTTTTTAACAAAATTACTTTTAAAAAATTTTCTATTTATGCATGATTAAAAATAAAACTGTGGAGCATGCTCTCTAATTATAATTGGACATATATAATTGCTCTAATTATAATTATAACATATGAGAGTGCACCCTACGCTTTTCGTTTAGTCATAATAATATAAATTTTTTTTTAAAGTATCCTAATTTTCTTAAAAACAGAATTATTTTTTTACTTTGTAGTACAGGGTTTTTTTTGAAGAGGGGTGTTTTTTAGTTTTTCTACGTTTTAGTCATAATTAAACGAAATTATCAAATTTATTTTTCTCATATGTTCCGTCTCTGCTATGGCATCATTTTTACAAGGTTTTCGCCTGTTAAATTTGGATTGTTCAGTTCTTAAATTCAAAGACCATCAAGAGATCTTTCTTTTTCTGTTTAGCCTCCGGAACCGCCGTAAGGTATTACTTCAGAGGATGAATGAGAATTATGTGTAAGAATGTAAATGAAGTGTAGTCACGTACAGTCTCAGGTCGACGACCATTCCTGAGGTATGTGGTCGACTGAAACCCAACCACCAAAAAACACTGGTATCTGCGATCTCGATGGTCATTTCTCGATGACTTCAAAGACATCCTGAGCGAAAATAATTGCTTGTCCTTTGAGATTGCCCGTATAAAACATCAAATTTGATGACCTTGATGAATGGTATTACGAATGACAGTAATCACTGTTCTGATTGCAAGAGTATTTGAATCACGTTTGGTCCAGGTTGACAATTGTTCCAATAAGCTTTACGTGGTGCTGTCGTTTTTCGGCTTGATATATGAGATTTACAGCGGTGACAAATTGGCAATTGATTTTTTTGTTTTAATTCATTCGGTAGATATTATGGTTCTGCTACAGCAAATCGAAATGTTGAAACCTGGTTAGGAGAGCATCGTTTTATACAAATTTCATAGATGCTTCACAAAACGTGCTGGTTGCATTCTCGAATGCTGTAAGATCAACATTCAATTCATGGCATTGTTGGTCGCCTATGCTCAACTAATTTCACGTTCTTATGGTTTCTCTAGTGCCCTACATTCTAAAAAGGCTGGCGTTGACTTTTCAAGAGAGCTTCGTGGTCTTGAGGTGTCTCTGTTGGACGATATTGCGATTCGTGTTGGCGTCAAAGTTGCAAATCGAACTTCACGCTGTTCTGGTGTTTGATTGCGTTGTACTAGTAATGAATATCCAATCTTGTCTGCTTGGCTTCTTTATCTTCATTCACCTTTTTTTATATCTTTGACATGCGTCCTCTAATCGTCTGTTCGTTGAGTCGCTACCTCGTTCGTCATCGCTGTAGAAGTTTGTTACTTTCCTTTCCTAAATGCTTACTAAGATTCGGTGTCATTCAACACTTATTCTTTTAAAATTACTTATGTTATTTTTTTCTTATCGTATAAGTATTTAAACTGATAAGTTTTTTTACTTTTAGTTTTTTTGATTCTTTAGCAAACAAAAAATATTTACATGCAGTTTTATTCTATATAACCTGGATAACTACTTTTCATTATTATAAATGATACCAGTTATTTATAAATAAATCAGATGATTTGCGTACATAAATTTTAGAAGGTAAATTTACGCTGTTTACATTAAAATCCACTTCAACAGCCACCTTATCTATCGTATTGACATCATATCGACAGTCGAGATCAATCGGATCGATACCTACATCTTATCGATTTAGCTCCCTTCCTCAAGACATTCCCCTTAGTTTAAATTTAAAATTATAGAAATATATGGAATTAACATGTAATATTGTATTGTCACCTGACTTACATTGCTGTGTAAAATTTCACCACGTATGATGTCGGGAAATGACTTTAATTTCCTGACAAGATTTAGGAAATGGTTGCAAGATTTGAGGATATGGTTGAACCATTCCATGTTAAACAAAAACATTTTTGTAAACTATCAAACAGCACTTAATGAACACATTGTTTGAAATTGAAGCCAAAATTAGTAACCCAACAGACTATCTACAACATGAGTAAATATACATTACAATAAATATTTTAAGTAGTTTAGTTTTAGCCAGCATTGACACATCTTATTTAATGACTTGTATATTAAATGGCAAATTTGTAATACGTCGATGTCTGCTTTCATCTGAAAAATATTTTTATTTTGAGATAATATGCTGAAAGTCTTTAGTTCAATGTCAAATGGCTGCTGATACAATTAGTTCCTAATATTATCCATTTTCCAGATAATATAATTATTCCTTCATCAAATATGCTTGATGATGGATGCTGGAAGGAGAGGTTTTTAATTTATTTTCATCCTAGCAGTGGTGGCTCGCTTATAGGCAGTGCAGCACCCCTACTTCCACTTGATGTCTATAAAATTTAATATACGAGTCCTTTTTTCTTAAATCCTTTTTTTATACTTGTACAATATATAATCCTTAAACTTATGTCAGTAGCCATCCCCCAGTTTATGAAAAGATACAAAAATCTTTGCATGGAACTGTGCACTTTACAATTCCAGCAGCGTGCTGTTTGGCTGTGGTGTCCACGTGCACATAGGAAGTTGCATGCAACGCTGCGAGGGAGAGAAAGTACATTCAAGAGTACAATTAGAATTGGTGAAATATTTAAAATTAAAACATATTTCAAATGGTTTGTAACATACAGTTAAATTTAAGACTATAACGATAGCAGGTATATGTTGTGGACGTTCAAGAATACCGGTTTTGTAAGCTTCACTTGGTAGAGCTGTAATGCGTACGCGCACTCACGGTCGCAGTTCATGTTACATTTTGTTCCGTTTTGACCTGAAGCGGAGCTGACCCCAGCAGATGACATCGTATCGAATGTACGTTCAAGCTTATTGTTCATTCAACTTCAGTTATGGAGATAATAATCTAACAATATTGATTTGTATTCAACCTTATCTACTTTTAATAGTATTATTATATAATAATTTAATTTCTAATAAATTTAATATTATCTCTGTCAATATTGTAATTCCAGTAAAATTCCTATACAAATTGAGCCCTTTCATAGTGATGTGATAGCTTGGCATAAGTTTTTTGAACTTTTTAATAGTTTAGTCCATAACCGCAAAGAATTTTCTGATGTTGAAAGATTTTACTACCTTATAAATTTCTTAAGGGGTAATGCTATGATGTAATAAAAAATTTATCAGTAACATCTGAAAATTATGAAACTGCAATAAAATTACTTAAAGCTCGTTATGACAATAAACGGCTAATAGCAGCTAAACATGCTATAGAAATTATTAATCTAACACCATTAAAAAAGGAAAATTCTGAGAATTTATCTAAATTCATTGATCAAATTAATTCAAATATTAATTCCTTAAAGAATCTAATTATTAATTATTTAGAACTTATTATAATACAATTAATTACTCAGAATTTAAACTTAAATACTTTAAAGACTGAGGAGAACATTAAAAATAATGAATTCCCGAAATTATAACAACTTATTTCTTTCTTAGAATCTAAGTGTAAATTATTTGAATCCACCGACACAATTCAAGGTAATGAAAAAGCGCAGCCATCTTATGTATGACGGCAATAGAAAAAGATACAATTATTCCAAACCTAGTTCTAATAAAACTGTATTTTATGTAAATAATTCTAATAATTTTGTGTGTGCATTATGTAAAACTAACAACCATCAATTGTATCTGTGTGATAAATTTTTTAAATATGATGTTAATAAAAGGAAAAAAATTGTATTTCAGGAAAAATTATGTCTTAATTATTTAAGTAAACAGCATATTATGAAAGAGTGTCCAAGCAATCGTACATGTAAAAAATGCTCACGAAAACATCATACACTAATTCATTCAGATAAAACGCTGCAAGACGCAGCAAATAAATCTTCCAAGCTGAATCAAGCTCCCTCGACTAATAGTTCATATTGTACCTTAAAATCAGAACCTAACAAGTCTGTTTTACTTGCGACAACTGTAGTTAATGTCAAGGATAAAAAAGGTAATTTCATTCAAGCCAGGGTTTTACTTGATTCTGCTTCGATGATTTCGTTTTGTACTGAAAGGTTTGCTGCTTAACTTGGGCTTCAAACCGAACATGTTTTAATGCCGATCTCAAGTAATCTAAGTTAAGTGTTAATTTAAATATTAATTCTAGGTATGAAAATTTTAATTTTAATTTGAAATGTCATACACTGCCATCTATTACAGGTTTGTTACCGAATGATTTTATAGACGTAACCGACTGGGAAATTCCTTGTCACCTTTTTCTTGCAGATCTAATTTTAATGTCCCTGGGCAAGTTGATATTCTTCTAGGAGCTCAATATTATCTTACTTTGCTTAAGCCTGTCCAATTAACTGATAATTCTAATCATACCATACTTCAAGAAACTCGTCTTGGTTGCATAGTCTCTGGTCAAATCCCTACTAAATCTATTAAACGGAAAAATAATTCAGATTCAATATCACTTCTTGTTAGTAATGAACAACTTTCCTCTCAAATAGAGTGATTCTGGAGATCTGAAGAGATCGAAGATCGTTTACCGACTAAGGAGAATCTTTCCGCGAAAAACATTTCGTTGAAATACCTTTCGTGATGACCAAGGCAGATTTGTTGTCTGTTTCTCGTAAGGAAAACTGTGCTTTACGAGATTCGTATGAGAATGCAAGGCATCGCTTCAATTTGTTACATCGTAGTTTTCAGAAAAACGCTAAACTTAAAGAAGATTACTTCCATTTCAAGAATATCAAGAATTAGATCACATGCAGTCAGTAGATTTGTCTCCGTGTAAGGCTTCATCTGAAACCTTTTATTTGCCCCACCACGCAGTATTTAGTGAATCTTCCACCACTACCAAAACGAGAATAGTATTTGACGGTAGTACAAAAACTTCAAACGGCCGATCACTCAATTCAATTCTTGCTACAGCTCTAGTAGTGCAACAAGATTTATTTTCAGTTATAATTCGTTTTAGAACTCGTACCTACGTGCTGTCAGGAGATATTCCGAAAATTTATCGACATTCGCATTAATCCTCAAGATTTTCCATTGCAAAGGATCCTCTGGTATGATAATAATAACTCATCAATCACTCCATACAATCTGCAAACAGTTACTTACGGTTTGGCACCTTCAAGTTTTCTAGCTACAAGATGTTTGATCGAAATTTCTAATCAAAATGAGGCCTCCTTCCTGAAGCTTGCCAATCAATCAAGCAGGATTTTTATGTCGATGATTTGCTCTCTGGTTGTGACAACATTGATCAGTTGAAAGAACTGTACAATGATATTTTGTTATTGCTTAACAAATACGGACTTTCGCTGCACAAATGTAATTCAAGCGTGCCTGGTATGTTTGACGATTCTAATTCCTTCTTCAAATTAGACAAAGATGAAAATATCAAGACACTTGGATTATCTTGAGATCCACAAGGTGATGATTTCATTTATCAAATCAAACCAAAGGATAATAATACTTCTTACACTAAACGTTCTGTTTCATCAATTATTTCTTCATTGTTCGATCCTTTGGGTCTACTTGCTCCTACAATCATTCCATTTAAGGTCTTCATCCAAGAGTTATGGTGTGCAAACCTTCAATGAGACGAAGTTCTTCCCGCTCCGCTACCTGAAAAATGGATTCTCTGTATTCTCAGCTCAAATCGTCAAGTAATTTTAGGATTCCTAGGTTAGTCAAAATCGGTAGTTTCATTAAGAGTTATCAATTGCATGGATTTTGTGATGCAAGTAGCAGGCAACAATTACAGAACAATACAAATATGAGAATTCAGGGGGAAGAACTGTTAATACTAAATACTGTTACATTCAAAAACATTGAAAAAAAAAACAAATCTGTAAGAACAAAAATATAACCTGTCTTTGACAAACCAGTTGGCATTATTCTCATGCAGCAATCTAGCAACTGATAAATGACCAAACCAGCATGCTATCATGAGAGCAGTACTACAAGATGAAATACTCTGCATATTGATGGAAGCCCCTGCAAATAAAAGCAATGACATAAGCTTAGTATCACCAAGTCTTGCATACTTCATCAATGCTGTCTTCTCATTAGAATCATAACAATCAATTGTTGATGGCCTAAAAAGAAATAGTTTAACATTGAAAATACTTCCATCTATTTCAAGGTGTGTAGGCAGTACTAAAACTGTATATTCAGTATCATTGTTCTAAAAGCACATTTAATCAATTCTATCTTTAATTTTATCTATTAGCTGTTAAAAATTATCTTGAATGATTTGAAAATACTTTTTCTTTTTTGTCTGTTGACAACATTGTTTAGTATTGGCTTACTTTGGTCAAATAATACGTAGTTTGATTTGTATGTGTGAATGCTACACTGTGAACATGTAGTATTCAAAGTGTTTTTACATGAAAGTAAAATCAGATTAGTTGGAAAACTAGGTAAAAAATAATACATATACCCACATCTTAGAGAGTCTCAGCTCATACTGGTCTTTGTGTTGTTTCTCTGTACTCCTTTCATTATTTTTACCTAGACATAAAATCCTCAAAGGTTGGTAGGTTAGAAAATTTAAAGAGGGAAATGGGTACGATAAATGTGGATGTAGTAGGAATTAGCGAGCTTTGGTGGGTAGAGGAAAACAACTTTTGGTCAGGTTTTTAAAATAATTTACTCAGCTTCAAATAATGGGCAGGCAGGAGTAAGTTTCATAATGAACAAGAAGATAGGAAAAAGAGTAGAGTACTTCAAAATGCATAACAATAGAATCATTGTAATAAGGATAAAATCAATACCTAAATCAACAACGATTGTTAACATCTATATGCCTAGAAGCACCTATGATGATGATGAGGTAGAGTGTGTATACAAAGAAATTGAATGCAAATTAAACACATAAAAGGAGAAAAGGAGATGAAAATTTAATAATACTTGGAGATTGTAATACAAGCACTGAAAAAGGTAAGGAAGGAAATATGGTGGATGAATACGGGCTGGGCAAAAGTAATGAAAGAGGGGACCGACTTATAGAGTTTTGGACAAAGTATAATTTAGTAATTGCCAACACCCAGTTTAAAAATCATAATAGAAAAAGCCAGGTGATACTGCAAGGTATCAGGTAGATTATATCATGGTTAAGCAAAGATTTAGAAATCAACTCATCGACTGCAAAACTTACCCTGGAGCAAACATTGATAGTGACCATAATTTAGTGTTAATGAAATGTAGATTGGGGTTTAAACACCTGAAGTAAAGGTGTTAGATGAATCGGTGGAATTTAGAGAAGTTTGAGGAAGAGGAAATAAAGAAGATTTTTTAGGATGACATCGCAAGAGGTCTGCGTAAAATATATAAGATAGAAAATGTAGAAGAAGAATGGGAGAATGTTAAAAAGGTAATTCCTAAATCAGCAGGAGTGAACTTTTTTTTGGCGGAACAAAGAGAACTGGTAGAAAATCTTGGATTTCAGACGATATATTGCAGCTGATGGATGAACGTAGAAAATACGAGGTGCAACAATAAAGTAATGAGACTGATTTTTCTTTGCAAGATGTGGCAACCCTGCAGCTTGCGTAGGCACACCATCTTTGACCTTGGTCTAAAAGCTACTTCTAGTCCAAGCGGCACATTGATGCAACTGCTCAGTCGTGAGTTGTGCTGTAATAAGTGAACACGTGTTTGTGTCTCTCATCATAGAAATGAAACCGCAAAATATTGCGCAACGGTATGCCATTTCTTTTTGTGTTAAATTGGGTGAAAACGCAACGACAACTTATGGTAAGCTTCAGAAGGCTTTTTGAGAGGAGGTTATGTCAAGAGCTCAAGTTTTTCGGTAGCATAAAATTTTTAGTGAAGGCAGAACGAATGTTGAAGATGAAGACCGCAGTGGACGACCATCAACCTCACGGACAGATGTCAACTTGACCAGGGTGCGTGAAATCGTACGATCTGATCGAAGATTATCCGTGAAAATGATTGCAGAAGAACTCAACATCAATCAAGAAACGGTTCGTCTAATATTAACTGAAGATCTTGGTATGAGAAAGATTTGTGCAAAAATGGTCCCCAAAAATCTCACAAAACAACAGCGAGAAATACGGAAAAATGTGGCAGCCGATCTGTTAGAGCAAACGGAAATCAATACAGATTTGTTGAGCCGTGTTATCACTAGTGATGAAGGTTGGTTTTTCAATACGATCCAGAGACAAAACGCCAAAGTTCGCAATGGTGTTCAAAGGTGCTCAAAGGCACCCAGACCAAAAAAAGCTCGCATATGAAAGTCAAAAGTGAAATGCATGCTTGTGTGCTTCTTCAATTCCAAGGGAATTGTTCATAAAGAGTGGGTGCCTCCTGCACAAACAGTTAACCAATATTTCTACAAAGTAATTTTAGAAAGACTTCGTAAACGAGTTCTTCATGTTCGTGCCAACATGCTGAAAATTGGATTCTGCATTACGATAATGCGCCATCCCATACTGCTCTGTCAGAACAGCAATTTTTAACCTCAAAACAAATTTCAGTACTACCACAGCCACCTTATTCACCAGATATCACTCCGTGCGACTTTTTTCTATTTCCAAGAGTCAAAATGGCGGTCAAGGGACACCATCTTCAAACAACACAAGATGTCCAAAAAGCTGTGACGAGGGTCTTGGAGGATGTTACAGAAGATGAGTTCCAGAAATGTTACCATCAATGGCAGAAGTGCTGGAATAAGTGTGTGCAATCAGAGGGGAACTACTTTGAAGGAGACAGCACTAAACATGACTAAAACGGTAAGCAACATTTTTTTCACATCAGTTTCATTACTTTATTGTCGCACCTCGTATAAGAATGCTAGTGATGAAGAAAGTAAAAGGAAATATCGAAAATTAAGAAATACTATAAACAGGAAGTGCAAACTAGCAAAAGAAGAGTGGATTAAAGAAAAGTCTTCAGAAGTGAAAAGAGAAATGAGCATTGGTAAAATAGACGAAGTATACAGGAAAGTTAAGGAAAATTTTGGGGTACATAAATTAAAATCTAATAATGTGTTAAACAAAGATGGTACACCGATATATAATACAAAAGGCAAAGTCGATAGGTGGGTGGAATATATTGAAGAGTTATACAGAGGAAATGAATTAGAAAATGGTGTTATAGAGGAAGAAGAGAAAGTTGAAGATAATGAAATGGGAGAAACAATACTGAGATCTGAATTTAAGATTTGAATGGCAGAAAGGCTCCTGGAATAAATGGAATACCTGTAGAATTACTGCACAGTGCAAATGAGGAAGCGATAGATAGATTATACAAAACTGGTGTGTAATATTTATGAAAAAGGGGAAGTTCCAACTTCAAAAAGTGTTATAGTAATGATACCAAAGAAAGCAGAAGTAGATAAATGTGAAGAATACAGAACAATCAACTTAACTATCCATGCAGCAAAAATTTTAACTAGAATTCTGTACAGAAGAATTGAGAAGAGAGTAGAGGAAGTGTTAGAAGACAAGTTTGGTTTCAGGAAGAGTATAGGGACAAGGGAAGCAATTTTAGTGCTCAGATTAATAGTAGAAAGAAAATTAAAGAAAAACAAATCAACATAGTTAGCATTTATAGACTTAGAAAAGGCATTCAATAACGTAGACTGGAATAAAATATTCAGCATTTTACAAAAATTGGGGTTCAATTACAGAGATAGAAGAACAATTGCTAACATTTACAGGAACCAAACAGCAACAGTAATAATTGAAGAACATAAAAAAGAAGCCGTAATAAGAAAGGGAGTCTGGCAAGGATGTTCATCCTCGTTACTTTTTAATCTTTACATAGAACTAGCAGTTAATGATGTTAAAGAACAATTTAGATCCGGAGTAACAGTACAAGGTGAAAAGATAAAGATGCTACAATTTGCTGATGATATAGTAATTCTAGTTGAAAGTAAAAAGGATTTAGAAGAAACAATGAATGGCAAGGATGAAGTCCTACGCAAGAACTACCGCATGAAAATAAACAAGAGCAAAACGAAAGTAATGAAATGTAGTAGAAATAACAAACATGGACCACTGAATATGAAAATAGGAGGAGAAAAGATTATGGAGGTAGAAGAATTTTCTTATTTGGGAAGTAGAATTACTAAAGTTGGACGAAGCAGGAGCGATATAAAATCCGAATAGCACAGGCAAAACGAGTCTTCAGTCAGAAATATAATTTGTTTAAATCAAAAATTAATTTAAACATCAGGAAAAGATTTTTGAAAGTATATGTTTGGAGTGTAGCTTTATATGGAAGTGAAACTTGGATGATCAGAGTACCTGAGTAGAAAAGATTAGAAGCTTTTGAAATGTGGTGCTACATGAGAATGTTATAAATCAGATGGGTAGATAAAGTGACAAATGAAGAGGTGTTGCAGCAAATAGATGAAGAAAGAAGCGCTTGGAAAAATATAGTTAAAAGCAGAGACAGACTTATAGGCCACATATTAAGGCATCCTGGAATAGTCACTTTAATACTGGAGGGACAGGTAGAAGGAAAAAATTGTGCAGGCAGGCAACGTTTGGAGTATGTAAAAAAAATTGTTAGGATGTAGGTTGTAGGACCAAAATGAAACGACTAGCACTAGATAGAGAATCTTGGAGAGCTGCATCAAACCAGTCAAATGACTGAAGACAAACAAAAATCCTCACCTTTGGTTTTTGCAAGTGTTTTTCCCCATAAAATTAGTATTTTTTATGGGCCTATCCAAAAAAAAATTAGAAAATAATAAAATAAACTTCAAAAACACTGCATTAAAAACTAATACATTTGAATTCTGACTTTTTGAAGTTTACAATAAATGAAGAAGTTTATAAATTGTTAGTTTGTTTATAATCTGGTACTGACTTCTAAAAGTTGAAATTAAAGAATGAGACTGCAGTTAAATGGGCTGTATTGTACTCATAATTAAAAAAATAATTGTGAATTGTTAATAAGGGTTTATTGTGTTAATAAAATAACTCAATAATAAAGTAATGTAGCACTTATCCTTATTGATATGACATATATAGTAGCTATAGAAAAGAAATGTTGGTAGTGGATTTGGGAAAAAGACAGGATACTAACATCCCTGCAGGAGTAATAAAAAGAGTAAAACAAATACATAAAATATAAATATTTACACTATTATTATTATTATTATAAATATTATTACTTGTTTTAATAGCAAAAAAATACTAGTAGTAGTAATAGTTTTAGCAGCAGCAGACTATTAATTGTATATTAAAACACAAATTAATAAATTGTATTTATCACTCTCATTGCCAAAGAACTTGCAAGCTTTGTAATTATTGTTCACCACCTTACCCAGCCAGAAAGAGAAGAATTTAAACAACTCATTTTTTTTATTTTTTGGTAACATTTTTTAATGTAGTTTATATTTCTGTTAAGTAAAACGTTTATTTCATAACATAACTATTATTATCAGTATTAATAGATGAACCATTGAATTCAGTACATGAATAGAGCTTTCAAATTGAAGCATTTCAGTTCTTAGAACATAAAGACTTGATCTATTTATTATAGTTTACATATTTGTTATGCCAATAAAATTTTGCCAAAACAGATTTACATTTCATAAAAGTAATAAATTACTTAAAAAATTTTTCTACATGTTAATAAATAATTTTTCTTGGATAATTCAAGGATAAAATCATAATCAAAACAGTGACACAAAATACAAAACTTCTTTAAAAAAAGGCATAATAAAAATGGTTAAAGTACATATATTAATATATGAAAATAATAAATGTATAAAACAATAATATGTACACTGCTACAAAAATAAAATAAGAAAATCAAAAAAACAATTTAGGAGGTAATAATGATGAAAATTATTTCATATACATTATTTCTGTTCTTTAAATAAAGGGAGAGAGAGAGAGAGAGAGAGAGAGAGAGAGAGAGAGAGAGAGAGAGAGAGAGAGAGAGAGAGAGAGAGAGAGAGAGAGAGAGAGAGAGAGAGAGAGAGAGAGAGAGAGAGAGAGAGAGAGAGAGAGAGAGAGAGAGAGAGAGAGAGGGAGGGAGTTCTTTTTTCATTAGTAATATTAAAAATGATCAAGTGAATAAAACTATAAAAAAAACTTTTCATTTTATTTTAAATAAATTGCTGTAAAAATCACATCAGTAATTTAAAAATGGCCACTGAAATATAAGGATTCTTTCTCATATATCAAAGAATTTACAATTTGCAGCACAATTGTGCTGCAAATATATACTCAGTACAATATTCACAGTAAAGATTCTGTGAATTATGAAAAGTACTGCAAGTTATTAGATTCACTTATTTTCTCAGTTAACAGTTATATTTTAAATAAAATTAAATAGTTCAAAACAAATAAATGCAAAATATCCACAAGAATTGTTAGAATAACTTGATTTATTTCTGTTAATTGTAAGCATGCAGCTTCTATTAAAACAAGAAAGTTAACATAAGAAATTTTAAACAATTTAATATCATACCTCAGAGACAAAAACTTTTTAGCTAAACTCATATTTCCATACAGAATCGCCCTATGCAAACTGAGAGCAGAAATGTGTTCATCTAAAAAGTAAAATATATAATAAGAAATTTCATAATCTAATTCAGTAACATGTTAAGTATTCTACTAAATTCTGTGAAAGTTATGTTTATCATATTAATATCTTATGTATCAATATTTCCATTACTTTAAATGTTGTTAAATTAAGAATGAAAGAGAACATTTGTTGTTATTTAATTGATTTTTAAATTAAAAGGAATTTACTTTTCTAATTAAAATCTTCTAATAAATAGAAATTTCAAGAATTACTGTAACTGATAAGAAATATTTATATATTTTTGTTTTGAGTTAATAATTAATTCATCATATAAGCTTGAAGCTTGTACATTGATGCAATACAAATCGTTTTATTTAAAAGATAATAATTTATCAATTAAAAAACAATAAATGTACATATAAAAAAACATTAAATTGATATATAAAATAAAACTTTTTTAATATTTTAGTAAGTGATCTTTCTCTACGTTGGTTTTTTTTTAGAATTCAGATTTGTAAATACAATTTTTCTATCACCCTTAGTTTAATAGAATTGACATATTAAAGGTCTATAAAAATTAATATAACTGATGTTACGGGATGTCATAAACTTACATTAAAACTTCTTAGCATATGCGTCCTTTTATAGGTAGCCTCAGGTACATCTCAAATTAAAGTCCAACAGCATCTATATTAATACTCCAGTTGCCTTTGTAACCACTTTCCGACACTGAAATATCTACTGTCAAAGCAGTGAGTTCGAACAAAGCAGAGCAAGCAAGCAGTGAATAAGTAAAGTAGAGTAACATTTCACCTCTGATCAGTCCTTTATTTGTAGCCCAATAAAAATCCTCTCTTCAATTTTTGCTTCTCTTACATTTGTGAATTTCTGCCTTATGTACAAGAATCCTTGACTGTGCTTCATAGCTTTTACAAAATATTTTTACTAATCCCAGTTTGTTTGAAGGGATGGTAAAATAATATTCTTTTAACTACTAGAGGCATAATAATAATTTTTTTTTTTTTCACCAGGAGTTAGATTCTCACATTTTTGCCTAAAAAAGAGCTATTACTTTTAAATCCCCACACACGTTCTAACTGTGCTTTTTATAATTAACTTTTTCTATAACAGTTTTCATAACATCATAGGTTTCTTTCTTATTAATTCCATCACAGATAGAAAAAGAAGGATTACTATTATCATAAACCACTTTTTTAAGCTGTACTTGTAGGAATCAATGAAAAGGTGCCATTCCTCAGGTTCGTGAACTTGCCCTAACTGTAACACAAGCTTATCAATATTTATAAAGTAAACTAAGTAATTTTCTCTAAGTAATTCTCTTCAGCAAATATTGAGAAAAATTTTTCTGTTGCCTTTGATAGCCTGAGACTTTTATATTTTTTTAAGTAAATTCCAACCTTGCAATCTTGAGTTAAACGTTCCAAAGTTTAAATCTCTTACCAAATCAGTTTGCTCACCTTGTGCTATAAGATGTGGCTCAATGGGATTGTAATTTAAAGTCTGAATTTAAATATGATAGTCATCTTCCACAATGTCCGCTTCTTCATTACTGTTCACATGAAATAAGTTTTCAGGAACCTTGGGAAGTGTAACAGATTCAATGTTAGGTACAGTTCTGAGTGCAGATGGCAATGAAAGATAGAATAGTGTCTTTAGACTTCTTAGAAATTCCAGACACAATAGTTAGAAATTACAATTGATTAAATGATCTTTTAGTTCATGCCAAACCTTAGAGACACCAAATGGCAAGACCCTTTTTTCATGTGCCTTTTAGCCAGTCTGTTAAGTTGACTCCACAGTTACCATAAATTATATGATGAGCCCATGTCTTTTCCTGATCACCAATTTTACAGTCAAAGTACAATTTACAAGCTTTTTTAGCTAAAGGTGTAATAAATATTTTTCTTATGCTATTTTATATTTAACTTACCACAAACTTAATAATAACTGTCTGAATCATTTACACATTTAAAAGGCATTATGAGACTTCACTGATCATTCACTTAATAAAGTTATCACAATGATGGAAGAAATTATATTAATAAAAGCAGTTAGCTAACAAAGCCAACAAGTTTTAGATTGTTTTGAATTGTACAGACATGATGAATGTTGTTCAGGTATGCTTTAAAAGAGAAGTATGATGACATAATATAGTTTAATGTAATGATTTATGTTATAGTTTCATAGTTAGCAGCTTATTAATAGAATTAAAAATATATACTGAGCATACAAATATAAAGTAAATCTTGTAAAACAATAAGCATACGAGTATAATCATGCATCATATAACATCAACAATTTTCAAAATTTAAATTTTGGAATTTTTAAAAACATAAAGTAATGTAAAAATTCTGACTTCAAGACTCATTTTCAGCATTAAAAACAGAGTGGTTTCATGTATCTCACATGATAAGAAACAAAACTTATGTTTATCAGTGTAATATTAACTAGCTGATATTAATTTATTTAAATGATCCTTGGTTTTTAACAGACAACCTTTACACATTATTACCATAATACAATAGCTTGCATTATTTAGTAATAACTGGTTAGGAATTTGAGTTCTTGTAGCTATTATTTCATTGTTTACTGGTGCTGGCTGATAAAAGAAGCAGAATTATGCAGATAGAAGAAGGTATTTTAAGAAGGCACAAGGAATCTTCCAAAATATGAAAAACATAAGCAGGTAGTTCGAGTCAGCCCTACTGGGAATTCAAACAGCTGACTGATGAGGATACTAATTACTGAGCTGGAAAGTATAGATAAACTGTCAAGTAAAATGAAGAAGGTATGTGCTGTGATATGCCTAACTAAGAAACACACACCACCATCTACAATCCTAGACACCCAAAATAAATTTATAATCTAACACTTAACATAATAAAAGGCTTATCTTATCAGTGGATCTTATATTGGCATTCATTTCATCTTATTTAAAACTGTCAAATAACTTTCATTACCTGACATAATGCATAAGCTAGTAGAACATATAGACCTAATATATTACATTTTTATACTTTTTCATCTAGATTTATTCTGTAAGAAGAATAGGGAAGCTAACTTTAGTTTATATACATTTTAGCTATTAATTGGGCCCTAGAAAAGGCACAAGCAGAATTATCCCCAAATAATACCACTAAGAACACAGCAACCCTCCTCCTGGTTTCATTTGGCTTTCAAATAGTGCCAATCTTTAGCTCTGGGCTATAGGCAGAGGTACAGCAGCAACTGAATTAATTTCCATGTTACCAGCCAAGGAAAAATGCAAAGGATGAGGAAACAAAAAGGGTGGTAAGAAAGATCATCTTAAATAAAACCTCTGAGCAATTGGCAGAGTGATGCAGCCCTTTCATTAAAAAAATACCATCTCAGGAAATTTTTTTTTTAAATGACATTTAAAGTTTATTACTTTCAGTAAACATTACTGTGAACCTGGATCAAATCAAATGATTATGAAACCACAATAAATGTTATTGTTATCTCAAGTTCCATGAGTTCTGTCAGCATATTTCTCTTGAGATGTTTAGAGAAATGTTTGAAAACATTTCAAAATACTGCATTAAGCATTTTTGTTGTTATAATGCACAGTAATATTAATAATTAAAAATTTATAAAAATTAGAAATGTTTATTTTACAAAAATTAAATAGTTTATATATATTAATTAACTTACTGTATGCATTAAACAAATTATTTTAACAAAATTTTCCTGTTCAAAAAAAGATTTAAAAAATTCATACTTCTTTGGAATTATAAAAAATTAAGAATACCTTTAAAAATACTTCATTTTAAGACAGTTGCATGAACAAAAACTAACCATAGCTAACTGTAATGTTAGTTTCATAATATAACTGAAAATATTATTTGTTTTAGTAAGTATCACTTAAACTGTATTTAGTCAAATCTACTAAAATAGCAAAACTTAATTACACATAAGTTAATTTATCTTAATTATAGTGGTTTCACTATCATTCCACAACCTATACTTTAAAGTAGCCTAACATACTGCTCCATTTACAAAAATGATAAGAACAGTTATTTCAGAAAAATAACTTTATTAATTGAATTTTTTGCTAAACATTTTAAATCACAATTTTATTGAATTTTGATTTTCCAAATCCCCTTTTTCAAACCCCATCTTGGTGATAAAGTACCAAGTGTAAAGTGAATCTAAGGTTGAATTAAAACTAATCCTAAAAATACAGCACCTTATTTATTACTTAATTATTATTAACATCATCTGTGTTCTGCCTGATAATAGATCCCTTACACCACTGCTGATTCCATCCATTTCTGTCCCAAGCCTTCTCCTTCATCCCCTTGTAGTTTTCAATCATCACCACTTCTACTAACATCATCTTTCTTCTTCCTAGCTTTCTTGCTTCTTCTACTGACTCTTCCAATGCACTTGTCAAGATTCCACTTCCCCTAATCAGATTACTAATCTTTTGTGTATTTCCCATGTATGTGCTTTTTCTTCTTTAATCCTGTTCATTACTTTTTTGCTACTTACTTTATCCATCCTCTACCATTAAATCCTCTGTTATTTACTTCCATTACTTTAGTTTTTCCTACATTATTTTCATTCCATACTCTTTCATTATTTCCTCCAGGGCTGTTAATAAGCTTTGAAAAGCGAGTGCCATCAGTTAGAATTATCACATCATCAACAGACCTTATGCATCTTATTTGTCATTCTCCTCTACTTAATCTGTCTTCTCTCTTCTATTATATTATATTCTTTATCATATCTTCAATGTAAATGTTGGTATAGGTGAGAGGCAGCATCCGTCCTTGTTCAACAGCTAGACCTAGACCCTCCCAGTTAGTCTCAACAGAGACTCATTCTTCTTCCTCTATCTAAATATCTTTTTCACCATTCTTAGTAGGCTGAAGACATTTCTGGCTCCTTTCCATTTCCTGAAGCCAAACTATTCCTCTCCTGCATTCTCTTCCATTATTCTTAGCAATCTCCAGTTCATGACTCTTAAAAATATTTTAGCAGTAAACTTAACGTTCTGTGTTTTTAATATTTTCTGGTGCCTGTTTTTTTTTGTTTTTTTAACTGGTAACATTACCATTTTCACAAAATCTTCGAGCTGATGGTACGTCCTGTTACTTAGTTTAACTGTTTCTTCTACTCTTTCCTCATTTAAGCATTTTTAAAATTTTGTGGGACGTGTATCTACTCCAGTCAATTTTCTTCTTCATTTCTTTAATTGCTTTCTGTACTTCATTTTTTAAATTTGATGGTCTTTATCTTCTTCAGCTACCCTCCATTATTTTTCTATGTTCAGTTCCTCAGATTTCTTTCTTGTCATATACAGGTCCTTCACATATTCCTTCCATCTTTCTCTTACTTCTTTCTCCTCAATGTAGAGTTTTACCATCCTTATCCTCAATTTCTCTCACATTACATTTATCCCTGCTCTTCACCTTCCTATACATCATATCATAGTGGCGTTTCTTTTCTAGATCCTCAGCTTTTTGTATTTCTCTTCTTAAATGACTGTTTACTCTACAATACATCACTCTTTCATTTTCTGCTGTCTTATTCTTATACCACCTTCTTTCTTCCATTTTTCTTTAGCATTTCTGTTGTTTCCCATAGTTTCAATTTCCCTCATAATAGCCTACTTCTTTCTCTGCTGTTTTTACTATAGCATCTTTTTATTCTCATTCAGGTCTTCTCACTGTTCTCATTTTCCTTTTTTCTTTTCTTAATTGTTTTAGCTATATTCTCCCATTATTTCCTCATCCAATTCCTTCAACTTTTCAAGATCCATGTTTTAACTACCTTTGCTTCCTCTACTTTCTTTAAAGCTATTCTCAATCCCATTATAGCACTCAATCACTATTGATATCTGCATGGATAATCCATTGAGTTTCTTAACCATACTTCCACATCCTTCATCTACTAAGATATGATCTATCATCTGACAGCAAGCTTTATCCCCAGAGAATACCCATATATATATCCTCCTTTTATAGTTTTTGAACCAAATGTTGATTATAAATAACTTTTTCTCTTGGCAAAATTCTACTAATCTGTATCCCCCTTGCATTTATTGTCACTATTAAGCTGAGTATCAGCCAGTTTATCCAGTACATTAACCCAGTGATGATAGACTCTGTGATGAAAAGGGACCAATAGTACTTTACCTAACCAACAAAAAATACATTCATCTTTGGGTCTCACACAAATTCAGTAACCCATGGTAATATCTGGTCTCCCATATCAAAACACAAAAAAATTCTCAGGATAACCAATATATGTCTTAGCAGGATATCATGGAAAGTTCCCTGGCATGTCCCATGCATTTTATGGGCACCCATCTCTTGGACAGAAAATTACCAGTCTTGGTGATATGTAATAGAATATATAGCATATATAGCATGGAATATTTGAGATCTGATTCTATAATCTCTACGTGAACATGAAGACATCAGTTGGGATCTTATTATGATGTACTTAATACAAATGTCAGGCTATGAAATTTTGGTATTAGTGTAGTAAGCAATCTACCGTTGTAGTTGGTTCTTAGATGGCACCACTGAAACACTATATTGAAATAAAAAAATAAAATTATAAATATAATCTAACCAAACTTAACCTACGCTTGCTTCGCTCGCTAACCTTGACTAGCAAGCATAGGTTAAATTTGGTTAGATTTTATTTATTTTTCATTTAAATATAGCATTTCAGTGATGCCATCTAAGAACTAACTAACTACACTGAAATTTTTACTTCACAGGAAACCTTGAAACATTGAATGGACACTTTTAAGTACAGTTGAAGGTTATGCTATTGAAATGAATGGTGAAGTCTAAATAAATCATATGTAAATTCTATTTAAATTAATACATAATTATTCATAATCTTCACATCAGGAAATGGTAGGTGTCCTACTCTTGTAATAATAGAATTATTCTTATATATGTATATGCGACTAAAATGTCACCATTTTTTTCCACAATGCTGTTACCATGTAAATTATTTACAATTTTTAAAATGCAAATAAACTGAAAAATTAATGTAGTTCAATGTAATATTTTAAAGAAACTTCATATAGCACAAAAACAATTGAATAGTTTAACAATAAATCTGGGACAGGTTAACTAATTGAACATTGAAGGTAATCTCAGATAAAAATCAGAGTAATACAGACTCTGCACAACAACACAGTGGCTACAGTTAACGTTAGTTGGCTAGGTGCATTGATTAAGCTTTGCAATGCCTTGTTTAGTAATTTCAAAACGGCAAGAATATCAAAACTGAGGAATTAAAATTATTTTTATTTTTTAAAATCATAAGACTTCATTTAGCCAATAAAAACATCACATGAAAAAAATCTTAGAAACACATTTATCATTTTAAATCTCAATTTAAAGAGTAAAATTATAAGTTGTCCTGAAAATGTAATAAGTTATTAAGTATTCATCTTACACGTGTTATTAAACGTAAAAATATAATTAAATTACTGGGAATTTTATATTTTTCCAGGATTTTGTAGAATGTTGCATGGATGTGCCACTTACTTGGAAGAACATAGGATATTAATGGTATATCGCATAACTGGGGATATTCAAGATACTCTTGAGATGTTTTTTTAGTATATCGTCTGGATGCCTCCTGCACACCCAGTTTATGTATTGGAAGTATGGAAAAAGCTTCCGGTACCCCAGGACTTCATGAACTGAATCAGATATCATATATTGTAGCGTTTTTCAGTCTCACATAAATGAAAAGATATTTCATTGCTAAAGATTAGTGATTTCCCAAAACTATAAGTTTCTCCAATATTTTGATGCATAAATGAAGACATTCTTCTTTATTATATATACTGGAATCAAGCAACAGCTGAAGCTTGTGGGGTTCAACCATCAGTCTCTTACAAAGAAACTGTTGTTTGTGAGATATTGAGCTGAAAGCTTGCACGTGTTCAGTTTACAGAATTTGCGTGGTCTACATGTACTGATACATTTAAAATGCTGTTCTGTTTTTATTTTACCAGCATACATTGACCAACGAGGCTGTACAAAGGCATCATGTTGAAATTTTAAATGCGCTTTCATCCAAAAATTTCTTGTACCACTTCATGCTACTGTTGCACACTGGCAGATTTCCTAAAACTCTGCTCTAAATTGACAGTCCTCTGTCACAGCTGGTATTTTCATTTTCTAATGGAAAATGCCTTTTTACAGTGACTCAGAATCATCTTTCCTATTACTACATCATGGTGGAAAACTATGGCAACTATGCAATCAATAATTTTAAGAATTTACCTTCATAATTTTTATAATAAATAATTTTTAGTCATAACTTTGAAAATGTTTTACAAGCTTAGTAACAACTCTGTATAACAGAATGTAATTATGCAGCCAACTGAAATAGCCTGTTAGTTCTCAAGCCTTGTCTAATTACTGATTAGATCTTAAAATGTAAAGAATTAAACCTTCTCCCAATAATATCTTAATCCCTAAACATGAACCCTTTTATGTTAAACCAATCTGAAATATAACAAAGCTAAAATTTGCACAGATACTGACAATTTAGCTAAATTTTATTTACGGAATAAAGCAATAAATAAAGTAACATGCTATAACAAAATACCTCAACTAACTGGGTTATGAGGCATGATTTTAAAATAAGTTCAGTTTTGAATTTGTCGCCTACATGCACAATATAAACAGATGGCGTTTGCATAGCTCAGTTATTTCAATCAATAATCGGCTGTTAGTTGCTCATTTACAATGAGTATTAAAATGCATAATCCTGACAAATTTGAAGTATGAAGAGTAATCTGATATATGAAGGTAAAGAAAAAATTTTGTAGCAGAAATTCACTGACAAATTTGTGATGTTTACAAGCCAAATATTATATGTGACACTAAAGAAAACTGTGGTGGCGTTCATTTCGAGAAGAGCAAATGAACGTTCATGAGGAAGGAAGTAGCAGCCTGCTGTCAATGAAAACAGATAATTTGATTGAAAAAGTTGCCGAAAATTTGAGAAAACTGGTTCATCACCATCTCAAAATTGTCTTTAATGTTTCACAATCTTTAATTTATGAAGTTTTAATTGTTAAATTGAACTATAAAAAATTGTGTACCAGATAAGTGCTGAAGATATTAACTGAAACACACAATAAAAAACGTTTTGTTGCAGCACATGAATTTTTGCGGCAGGAAAATGAAAGTGATGAACTGTTTGATCACATTGTTACCATTGAAACCTGAGTTTTTCATTTGAACATTGAGACAAAACGCAGTCAGTGTGATGGCGCATTCATCATCTTGACTGAAGAAGTTCAAAAAAGAACGTTTGGTAAAGAAGCGTGTGGCTACTGTGTTTTGGGACAAAAAGGGTTCCTTGTTTGTCAAATTTAGATATTGCAGAACTACTGTGAATGATGATAAGTACTGCAAAACGTTAAAATGTCTCAGAAGAGCTGTAAAAAACCAATGACGTGGGATAAAAATTGGAAAATTTCTGTTAGAAAATCTTCACTCATTCACCCTATAACCCTCACTTAGCTCCCAGTGATTATTTTATTTTTCTTCGTATTAAATAGTGGCTTACATCACAATGATAACAAATTGAAAAATAAATATAGTTTTTATGAGTAAACAATAAAGTTTGTTCATATTTTTCAGTTCTGTTTTTATCTCAAAATGGATCTTCCTCTAAAAACCCCTCATATTGCTTACCATCTGTTACACCTCAATGAATAACATTTTTCTCTATCACTGGTTGAAATTCTCCAAACTGTACTATGCAATTACAACTTTAAGAAAATAATATAGAATTTAGAAATACTCTTAATTTAAATAAACATACCATTCTTCTTTCTTTTCTTTTTTTAAATTTATCTTTGTTTAATTACTCAGATTTAAATAATATTCAAATCAGAAAACACCACAGAATTCTGTAATTTTAATCACTTGTTTGAAAAAAGAAAAGTAAAGAAAAGTAATCAACCAAAAAAAATGAACAGTCCAACCACCAAATTTATAAAAAAAGAAGATCCTACATCTTTTGTTTAAAACATATTACTGTATGTTAAAAGTTAACATTATGGACAATGAAAACTTTCAAACAAGCTATTTATTACTTATGAAGATACTTATGACATTACCTTTAGTGATTGCCCTTATAGTAGAACTCCAAATAATATCTGCCTCTGAATTACCATTTGGTTTCACTATTCCAACTCTAAAATTATAACATTCTTGCGGAGCTAATTGTTTTATTTCTACTTCTGTTCTAAAACCCCTAAAATTTAAAAACATTTATTCACTTATATTTATATATTTTATACAAAATGTACTTCCTTAACCAGAACAGCATAAGTACATAATACTAAGAGTATAACTCGAGATCTGCAAAATTATTACAACACATGGCATTACAGCAGATCCCAGTTAATTCAAACCAAATTAATGAATAAAAATAACTATATAAATACACTTAAGAAAAAGATAAATAAAAGAAATTATAAAATTCCAATATTCTGAATATTTTATACATACTAACTTTAACTTTCTAAAAATACAGTTGCAATACAAATAATTGCCAGCCTCCATGGCAGAATGGAAGCATCCCAGATTTTCATCCAAAGGTCCCAGGTTGAAAACTCCATAAGCGTAGCATTTTTTTATACACCAGAACATTTTATACTGTTTGATTCTAAAAAGCCAGCCATTTCATCTTTTCTTTGGATGCAGAATAGATGATTGTAAGGAATAAAGCTTACAAGCAGTAAAGGAATAAAGCTTACAATAAAGCAGTAGTTTTGGAAAAGAGATTTTGTTAAACAAAATGCCTCATGAATGGTTGTATTTCAGAAAGTCTGAAAAATCATTAATGGGTGCAAGCAATTAAATAAAAGTGATTCTAATTTTCCTTTAAGTGACTTAGAGTTTATCCGATCCAAATGTAAATACAAAAAAAAACAATTATTGCATACCAGCATAGTCAATTTTTGAAAAAACACCTCATAAAATTAGGACACATATATAGAAACATTAATCATGACTTGCAAATTTGATTTTAGCGGATAAAACTAAAATCTCAACACAATTTATCAATATGAAATTCTCCAATGCAATAAACTTGGTAAAAGCAACATATTAAATAAACAAACACTTCATACACTATAATATATCATTTAACTACTTGCTTAACAGACTTGTTAATCTTTTTAAGTCAGTCACCCATTAACAACACCATCATTAACTTCACTGAAGAAGGAACTTTTCCTCTATTGAAGGAAGTTATTCTAATCTATAATAATCAGTCAAACTAATTTTTAATAATTTTATAAGCTTACAAATTAGTAAGATTATACTTATATTTTAAAGTTTTCTCGCAGAACAGCTTGTCCTCTTTAATTTTTATTTACCATTATTTACATAAAATTAAACTTCTTCAATTAGATGATTATGCATCAAACAAGCTTAAAACTTGGACATACAAATAAAGAATGGAATTTTGCAGAAATTGAAAAATGCCAAGCTGAACTGAACATTTGCTGCCAACTCATCAATATATAAAATTATTGATACCTCTTTTTTTTCGTTGATACCAAATATTTTTTTTTATCTGTGCAAATAGAAAAATCTAGAATGTCAACAGATAAATTAGCCTTACTCCAGTTATGGACAGTTGTATTTACTTATAGCCATAAGTATTGAAACTTAAAAAAAAAACAGTAATGCAATCTAAATGTTAGAATATCAATGTTGAGTGAACAAGACATTTTAAAATAGTAACTAACCTACCAGTATTTTGTAATCCATCCCCACAGTCGCTCTTTAAGCTGAACTTTATAAGTAGGTTTATGTTTGAAATTGTTCACTGCATTCCATATTAATGTAATAGAATTTCTAGTGCTTGCTTTTGATGACAATTTTAATGTACAATCTTCATCACAAATATCATTCTAATTAAACAAAGCAAAAATTCAAATTAACATCAAATTAAAATAATTAGTAATTATTTAAAGTTACCTACTAGAGATTTATTAAAAATCTTTTTTAATTCATAGTTATTATTTTACCCATTTTCAAATTAGTGTTTAAAGCTTGCTAAATGCAATGCTTCAGGAATTTAGTAATAACACCTTGAATATTAGAAACAGAATTACTCTTCATTGAAAGGCTAATTGAGATAATAAACAACTTTTCATTAACAAATGTGACATCTTTCATTCTTTTCACAAATTCCAAGTCATTTTATGATGCTGAAAATTTACAATGTCTGCAAATATTATCATGTATACAAAAATTTGTGCAAATACATTTAAGATAAAAAAAACAAATAATATAATATTTTAAAACAATTAAAACTAAAAATTCAAAAATTGATATTTTAACAGAAATTTACTAAGAACCATTTGTTATGTGCATTTAAAATTTATGCAATAAAATAACTAACATTTATGCAAGCAAAAATTTCTGAAGACATGATAAATTATTAAACAATCAGGTTGCCTTAGCAACCTGATTGTTTGATTAATAAATGCTGAATTAATTTATCTTTCTCATTATGTTAATAATAACATTAATGAGAAATGAAGAACTTGAGACCAATAATTTTTTTTTCTTTTTTGTTGTTTGTGGGCGAAAAACGCCTGGGCGTCATCATCGCCCGGTACATTATTAGTAAAAGGGTAAAATAACTCCGAAATAATAAACTATACAAGGTGTAAATGTAATATTAATCATATAATAAAAATTTACTAAAACAAGCCAAGAAGGCAAAATAAAACTCAAAACTAATACCACAGACAAAGTTGATAAAATATAAAAGTTAAAATAATAGATAAAAGAAAGTATATAAAACTTACCTATATAAGACCAACAAAGATTATTAAAGAGATTGTAATAATTATTCAAAAATGTGAGATTGCTGAAGTCATTTTACATGTAGCTGTAGCTGTTCTTTTGTAACCTACAATCAGAAATATGTTAACAAAAATAATAAACCACATTTTTCATATTCCCCAGCAGCAAGCTTCAAGTTTATCTGGTGAATTAATTCATCACTATTATAAAACTTATTATTAACTTAATTATTAAAATCTTTAAACAAATTTAAAATGATATTGATAACTTTAAATTCTTTTTCTAGGCATAATAATTTTGAGGGGATATGAAATTTTGGGTTCGTGATTAAAATACCATATAACAAAATACTATTTGAAATAGTAAAATTTAGTTAACCACTGTACCCAGTGGTCACATTTTCAAGACTCCTTTTTTTTAATAGATTTTTGCATTTTCCTTAAGACTAATGTATGTTTATCCACATACCAAAATCTAAGAGAAATTGTATGTACTGTTTGATATACAACTGAAATTGGATGTTCTGTTGTCAGAATACACAGATTATCTGAGTTAACCAAGTTTCTACCTTTTCTTAAATTACCATGGCTTAATTATGGGTAAAATTGTCCCCAAACAGATTTCTGATTGGGAACCACTTTATGGGTCATCAACCAAATAATATAGAAGCTATTTTCACTAGTTGTAATTTATACCATTATACACTCTTAAAAAGCTAAGTTTGTTAACGTATGAACTGCAAGATCACTCCACACTAAAATAATAATTTGAGTAAACTTTTTTTACCTGTTTAAAAGTTTACTTCTTCCCAATCGTTGGGTTTCATATAAAAATTCACTCTACCTACATTCACCCCCTGATTTCATTTCTTTTGACATTATAATTAATAATTTGCAAATAAATAATCACCAGAATTACCAGGTGCTTCTTTAGGTATCAGTTCTTATAAACTGCTTAATAAAAAAGGTCAACAAAAATGTACAATTTTGAAAAATGTTACATTTTATGAAGTTTTTTCAATTTTATTTTCATTTTTATTCTTATTAAAATGTACTTTCAGAAGCAGGAGTAACCACAAAAAAGTAATGAGTACAAGGCCTATTTGGTTAATGTGAAAGTTCAAAATCTCCCAATGATGTTTTTTAAAATTCTGCTTTAATTTTTGACTATCAAATTTTTCCACTAAAACACGCCCCCTACTGAATAAATTGTATGAAAACCAACAAGAAGGTGCTCCCCCTTTTCATTATCACAGTTTGAACATAAGAATATGATTTTGTATTGTTCCCATGCTACAGTTTTGTATGTGAAGAATGACCAAGTTAGAACCCCGACTGTCTGAGTGAAATAATCCAATTCAAAAAATTTTCTCCTAAGTTCTGATAAATTCAGAACAGGCTGCCTAACTTTTAGTAAATGAAAAACCAAAGTAAAACTTAAAGTAATTCTAAGTTTCACCAACTCTATTTACCCAGATATCACAAAGTATAAAGAACTCTAACATGAACTAAAATTGACATAACTAAATTTCATTATCTTATCCAGGCAATTGTAGTACTTAACAACAAAAGCCTGAACTCAGATCTTTACTGTTCTCACTTATACAATAGAATGTACTCCCTTGTAGATTAGGGGTATATAAAAATGTAGCCATCATATTTAGATGGTAATGGATGAGATTTAAGAAATAACTTAAGAATCCATCTGCCTGAACAAGTATCTTTTCACAACAGATACGCTCACACATAAAATTTGTACCCATTACTTTCCATAGGTAAGAATTACAGGTGGTACTAGTTAGAAGTGCAAACGTTATTGTAGCTTGATGGATTGAGACTTACCTATGAATTTCCATTGTGTGGATTGTGCAGAAATGTAGGTCTAACTTATAAGTCTACACAATGTTGTTGCTGCTTTTAATGTAAATTCTTTTTATACTGCTTTTATATGTTTTTCTATTGCTGTTGTTTTTAAAGTAAACTCATAATGTTTATATTATTAATTTCCCAGCTGTACAGTTACACAGACTAACAGTACAGTGTTCTATATAAAAGAAAGTATGCTAACTGATTTTGCATGTTAAGGTTTTTACAGATTTTGACATTTCATGATCCCATCTAACCAAAGAATACAGTTTTATCATTGAAAAATTAAATAAGACTGTATGCACATGAATGTATGTTTGCCTGTGTGGTTTTTTTTTGTTAATACCTCTTAAGGTATCAGACATCAGCATCCAGACAGAAGAGATGGTCCAACCTTCCTCAGCAACTCAATGGGACGAAGAACATCCAGCATGCATGAAAACTACTGAAAAAGATTATTCTTTCATTGCAATCACCCCACCACAAAGAGATAGAGAAAGAAGGCAAGGAAAAGAGACATACTTCAGATCTTCATCATCCTCTCCTGATCATGAAGAGCAACAAACCCACCTGAAGTTGAAGAAGAACTTTCTTCATTTGTCACAATGACGTATTGTCTCTCCTGAGGCATGAACATTAGGGATGTGGTAAAATTTAATTATATAAACCTTCATGAATTTACAAGAAAATCTCAGCTTGGGCTCACAACTACCATACGTTACCTTTTTTCCTTTTTTTCCTGTTTAGCCTACGGGAATCACTGTCAGGTATTACTTCAAAGGATAAATGAGGATGATATGTATGAGTGTAAGTGAAGTGTAGTCTTGTACAGTCTCAGGTCAACCATTTCTGAGATGTGTGGTTAATTGAAACCCAACCACCAAAGAACACCGGTATCCATGATCTAGTATTCAAATCCATATAAAAGTAACAGCCTTTACTAGGATTTGAATGTTGGAACTCTCAACTTTGAAATCAACTGATCTGCGAAAACGCATTCACCAGTAGACGAACCTGGTGGGTTACCATACACTAACTGGTGAGTTCAAACTCACCTATGAACAGGCTTTATAAGATGCAAAACAAATCTCACTCTGAAATATATTGAAAGAGACACAAGATGACACTGTGAACTGATTCAGGATTATGTACAAGTACTAGCATGACCTCTGATGACTTACTCCTGCACTCACGATGAGCTTATATCAAGTAAGAACAAGGATATCTATGCAGGCTTGTTTCAAAGGAAGGTATATACACTTCACTTCAGACTTTCTTTCTTTTTCCTGTTTAGCCTCTTAACTACCGTTTAGATAATTCTTCAGAGGATGAATGAGGATGATATGTATGAGTGTAAATGAAGTGTAGTCTTGTACATTCTTAGTTCGACCATTCCTGAGATGTGTAGTTAATTGAAACCCAACCACCAAAGAACACCAGTATCCACGATCTAGTATTCAAATCCATGTAAAAATAACTGGCTTTACTAGGACTTGAATGCTGGAACTCTCGACTTCCAAATCAGCTGATTTGGGAAGACGCGTTAACCACTAGACCAACCTGGTGGGTTGGATCAATTTAACCCACCAGATTGTTCTAATGGTCAACTCATCATCACAGATCAGCTGATTTAGAAGTTGAGAGTTCTAAGGTTTAAATCCTAGTAAAGGCTTTTATATGGATTTGAATACTAAATCATGGATATCGATGTTGTTTTGTGTTGGGTTTCAATTAATTACACATCTCAGGAATTGTCAACCTGAGACTGTACAGGAATACACTTCATTTACATTCATATGGATGAGGATCCTCATATGAAAATCCATATCATCCTCTGAAGTAATAACTTATGGTGGTTCCAGAGACTAAACAGAAAAAGAGAAAGAAAAAAGAGAGGGATAGATTAATTTGGATGAAATTTGGCAAAATGATTTTGCCAAAGATCTACAAAACCTTTCCCCCCCGCCAGTATGAAAATTTTTATCAGATTACCAAACTTTCCATTTTATAGTATAATATATAGCTATACACAACAACTTCATAGCAGGGAAATTAACTATTTCACACAATAATTCAAATGAAATGAAATTTCTTTACAATGATTTAATTTTTTTAACCATAATGCCTTGAATCTATATATAACTAATATTTATCAGTTGATAGTGTCTTCTACACTTGCCAAGAAAGGCAAGTGTAAATGCAAGTCTTCTACTTGCATTTACATAACTTCAGCTACTTGCGAGAGGCTGCTCCACAATACAATCACTTGATTAGAATCGTGGTGTAAAATGACTGGACTCCCATTTTCTCCAGAGAAAACAAAATGCATCTGCTTCTCACATTTGAGAGATGATATTGATACTCAAACGTTTTTACATGATGAACCAGTTGAAGCACGCACAGAGGTTAAATTTTTGGGAATGTGGTTTACCAAAGACTAACACATTTTAAGGAAATTAAGTTAAAATGTTTAAAAATATTGGAAATACTGTGAGTTTAATACATGATGGGGAGCTGATCAAGTGTGTGTTGCCCTTCTACCAAGCTTTACTTCGTTTCCTGCTTGTACTATGGCTGTGTGGCCCATTCAGTAGCTCAGTCCACCACGCTTAGAATGCTAGATTAAGTCCATCATTCATTCATCTGTCTTGCTTCAGGTGCTTTTCACTCAAGCCGTGTAGTAAGTATAATGGTGAGTAATCCCTTTCTAATAGATGAAATGATCTGTACTTATATAGCTTGTATTAAAGCGTAACAAAATCAGCCAACATTTGATGCAGTGTTCTCTAACCAACATCTGATTTGATACTAAGATCTACAAGAATTGACAGCAGAGTTCTACTAAGTGTCAGAGCTCACCCCCTTTCTCAGCTCTAAATATACAGTTATCTCCAGTCCTTAATGTTGCTACATGTTATTATCCCCCTTAGCAGCCTTCTATTGCATTTAGGTCCGCGCGAAAATTAAATTCTCTACAAGTTTTCTTTAAATATTTTATGTGTTTACATTCATTTAACAAAGTTATATATACGTCAAACATAAAAACAAAGTTTTTTGTACCCCAGTTTTGGTGTTTACCCACAATTTCTCAAAACCTACTGTAGATACGATTCTGAGACATAGCAGAAACGAAAGCAATTTTACGATCGCATAATCGTTTTCATTTTTTCATAAAGTACGCAAGAAAGTTCGATCACATTTCTTGTAGACCACGATAATATAATAAAACACAATACAAGTTTTAGCAAAGAAATATTAATAATAAATAAAAAAAAATAATAATAAAATAATATTAATAATAAATAAATAAATAAAATAGAAATATTAATAATATGGAAATATCCATTTTGACCAACCCTGAATCTATTTTGACTAGTTCCGGCGTCTCGCACAAAAACGATTTGCCCGTTAGGACTGTTGTAATATCTAGTTGTGCACCTCCCCTTTTGATTGCAATCAACTGAACCGAAAGTGTCCAAAAAAGCCCAAAATTAAAAAAAAATTGGTGTTAGGACTTTTTCTTAACTGCAATAATAAGCTCTCATAGAATCCAGAGTTATAGGCAAATAACATTTTTATTAAAGAAATTTTTGATCTTACAAGGTGAATGGGCAAGGGGGCACATCGTACAAGGGGAATGGGCTAGAGGGCACATCGGTTCGATCAGACTTCATCTCCCAATATAGTGATTTATTCATAATTATTAACCTCTGATTGAAAAAAAAAAGCTTTTACGATTAATAATAATAAAAAACAAAACATGAAAAAATATCAGAAGTTTGAAATAAATTTTTTATGTACTCATTTTAAAAAAGTGTTGTTTATAGGTAATTTAATAGTAAGTAATGTGGTGCCCATGTCTTTTATTTTCTTATGTCTTTTCTTTTATTCCTCATGTACAATGTTCTCTGATTTTGTTTACTAAGTTTATTAAAATAACTGACAAATTGCGCTTATGAAGTAGTACGAAAATTAATGGACGGATTAATAATAGGACGGATAGGCCAGTACGACCCGGATGCCCTGCCAGCGGTGGAACTGCAATTTTAGTCCACAGACGCCATACACACACAAGGGTCGACTTCCACACTAACGTAATGGAGCAGACTTATGTACATGTGGAGCATCTAGGCACGGTGTATCGGCTGATTTCGGCTTATAATAAACCAAACTCAGCAGATCCAGGCGCAGATCTAGATGCCGTGCTAGAAAATTGGGATGGGCCCATGATATTCATGGGCGACCTCAACGCTAAACACGAGTCTTGAAATAGCAATCTGACAAGTGCAAATGGCAAATTTCTATACCAAAGGGCACGAGCACGCCGGTTAGGCCCCGAGGTGTCCACCTTCGTTCATCGAACAGGCAGATCGAGACCTGATGTATTCGACATCGCAATCATGAAGGCGGTAACAACTCCGGTCATGATTGAAACGATAGAAGACCTCAGCTCGGACCACTCTCCTGTATTATTGGAGTTGGGCCAAGTAGGGGGCGACCGAGACGAACCCCCCCCCCCCCCCCCCGACTACACCCCGAAGGTCAGTGAATTGGAAAACGTTTCTATGAAACTCTCCAACGGGATTACAGACCAGCGCATTCTGAACTCCTGACCACACCGGAGGAAATCGACGACACGGTCGAACACGTCATATCATCAATGAACGACGAACGACGACCACACAACCACCGAGGTGATTTTATTCCTCGTAGATTATTTAGCCCAGGTGAAGGACGCCCCACTAAATAAACCAAGTCACTGATGCGGAGGTTGCAATCAAAGCCACACCCCCCGACAAGGCTCCGGGTGTTGACGGAAAAAGTCTGCTCTTTCCCCATAATTACAGGCCGATTTCCTTATTACCAGTGTTGTCAAGCTTTCCGAAAGGAATTTCCTGGAGAGACTTAGGCGACATTTGGGAAAAGGAGTACGGCCTGAGCAGGGTTCAGGGAGGGCTACTCGACGACTGGTTAAGAAAAGCGGTAACTAACCGCTTTTAACCTCTTTTCTTAACCAAAGTAAAACTAAGCGGTAACTGCCTTTGTCAAAGGCAAACTTTGCCTTTGACAAAGTTTGGCATAGCGGCTTGCTGTATAAAATTTTTGGTGATTTTATTCACGTAGAATAATTTTTTTTATATTGAAAAAATACATTTTTTCTGTACGCTACGTTTTAAGTCCGAATTTCTGATTCGTACTTCTTAAATAAAGTTTTAGGTGATATATTGAAAATTAATTTTTTGATTTTATTCACGTAGAATAATTTTTTTTTATATTGAAACAATACATTTTTTCTGTACGCTACGTTTTATTGAAAAAATACATTTTTTCTGTACGAAGTCCGAATACTTCTTAAATAAAATTTTAGGTGATATATTGAAAAAATAATTTTTTGATTTTATTCACGTAGAATAATTTTTTTTATATTGAAAAAATACATTTTTTCTGTACGCTACGTTTTAAGTCCGAATACTTCTTAAATAAAATTTTATGTGATATATTGAAAAAATAATTTTTTTCTATACGCTACGTTTTAAGTCCGAAATTCTGATTCGTACTTCTTAAATAAAATTTTAGGTGATATATTGAAAAAATAAATTTCTGATTCCTACTTAAAATTTTAGGTGATTTTATTCACGTAGAATAATTTTTTTTATATTGAAAAAATACATTTTTTCTGTACGCTACGTTTTAAGTCCGAATACTTCTTAAATAAAATTTTATGTGATATATTGAAAAAATAATTTTTTTCTATACGCTACGTTTTAAGTCCGAAATTCTGATTCGTACTTCTTAAATAAAATTTTAGGTGATATATTGAAAAAATAAATTTCTGATTCCTACTTAAAATTTTAGGTGATTTTATTCACGTAGAATAATTTTTTTTATATTGAAAAAATACATTTTTTCTGTACGCTACGTTTTAAGTCCGAATTTCTGATTCGTACTTCTTAAATAAAGTTTTAGGTGATATATTGAAAATTAATTTTTTGATTTTATTCACGTAGAATAATTTTTTTTTATATTGAAACAATACATTTTTTCTGTACGCTACGTTTTATTGAAAAAATACATTTTTTCTGTACGAAGTCCGAATACTTCTTAAATAAAATTTTAGGTGATATATTGAAAAAATAATTTTTTGATTTTATTCACGTAGAATAATTTTTTTTATATTGAAAAAATACATTTTTTCTGTACGCTACGTTTTAAGTCCGAATACTTCTTAAATAAAATTTTATGTGATATATTGAAAAAATAATTTTTTTCTATACGCTACGTTTTAAGTCCGAAATTCTGATTCGTACTTCTTAAATAAAATTTTAGGTGATATATTGAAAAAATAAATTTCTGATTCCTACTTAAAATTTTAGGTGATTTTATTCACGTAGAATAATTTTTTTTATATTGAAAAAATACATTTTTTCTGTACGCTACGTTTTAAGTCCGAATACTTCTTAAATAAAATTTTATGTGATATATTGAAAAAATAATTTTTTTCTATACGCTACGTTTTAAGTCCGAAATTCTGATTCGTACTTCTTAAATAAAATTTTAGGTGATATATTGAAAAAATAAATTTCTGATTCCTACTTAAAATTTTAGGTGATTTTATTCACGTAGAATAATTTTTTTTATATTGAAAAAATACATTTTTTCTGTACGCTACGTTTTAAGTCCGAATTTCTGATTCGTACTTCTTAAATAAAGTTTTAGGTGATATATTGAAAATTAATTTTTTGATTTTATTCACGTAGAATAATTTTTTTTTATATTGAAACAATACATTTTTTCTGTACGCTACGTTTTATTGAAAAAATACATTTTTTCTGTACGAAGTCCGAATACTTCTTAAATAAAATTTTAGGTGATATATTGAAAAAATAATTTTTTGATTTTATTCACGTAGAATAATTTTTTTTATATTGAAAAAATACATTTTTTCTGTACGCTACGTTTTAAGTCCGAATACTTCTTAAATAAAATTTTATGTGATATATTGAAAAAATAATTTTTTTCTATACGCTACGTTTTAAGTCCGAAATTCTGATTCGTACTTCTTAAATAAAATTTTAGGTGATATATTGAAAAAATAAATTTCTGATTCCTACTTAAAATTTTAGGTGATTTTATTCACGTAGAATAATTTTTTTTATATTGAAAAAATACATTTTTTCTGTACGCTACGTTTTAAGTCCGAATACTTCTTAAATAAAATTTTATGTGATATATTGAAAAAATAATTTTTTTCTATACGCTACGTTTTAAGTCCGAAATTCTGATTCGTACTTCTTAAATAAAATTTTAGGTGATATATTGAAAAAATAAATTTCTGATTCCTACTTAAAATTTTAGGTGATTTTATTCACGTAGAATAATTTTTTTTATATTGAAAAAATACATTTTTTCTGTACGCTACGTTTTAAGTCCGAATTTCTGATTCGTACTTCTTAAATAAAGTTTTAGGTGATATATTGAAAATTAATTTTTTGATTTTATTCACGTAGAATAATTTTTTTTTATATTGAAACAATACATTTTTTCTGTACGCTACGTTTTATTGAAAAAATACATTTTTTCTGTACGAAGTCCGAATACTTCTTAAATAAAATTTTAGGTGATATATTGAAAAAATAATTTTTTGATTTTATTCACGTAGAATAATTTTTTTTATATTGAAAAAATACATTTTTTCTGTACGCTACGTTTTAAGTCCGAATACTTCTTAAATAAAATTTTATGTGATATATTGAAAAAATAATTTTTTTCTATACGCTACGTTTTAAGTCCGAAATTCTGATTCGTACTTCTTAAATAAAATTTTAGGTGATATATTGAAAAAATAAATTTCTGATTCCTACTTAAAATTTTAGGTGATTTTATTCACGTAGAATAATTTTTTTTATATTGAAAAAATACATTTTTTCTGTACGCTACGTTTTAAGTCCGAATTTCTGATTCGTACTTCTTAAATAAAGTTTTAGGTGATATATTGAAAATTAATTTTTTGATTTTATTCACGTAGAATAATTTTTTTTTATATTGAAACAATACATTTTTTCTGTACGCTACGTTTTATTGAAAAAATACATTTTTTCTGTACGAAGTCCGAATACTTCTTAAATAAAATTTTAGGTGATATATTGAAAAAATAATTTTTTGATTTTATTCACGTAGAATAATTTTTTTTATATTGAAAAAATACATTTTTTCTGTACGCTACGTTTTAAGTCCGAATACTTCTTAAATAAAATTTTATGTGATATATTGAAAAAATAATTTTTTTCTATACGCTACGTTTTAAGTCCGAAATTCTGATTCGTACTTCTTAAATAAAATTTTAGGTGATATATTGAAAAAATAAATTTCTGATTCCTACTTAAAATTTTAGGTGATTTTATTCACGTAGAATAATTTTTTTTATATTGAAAAAATACATTTTTTCTGTACGCTACGTTTTAAGTCCGAATACTTCTTAAATAAAATTTTATGTGATATATTGAAAAAATAATTTTTTTCTATACGCTACGTTTTAAGTCCGAAATTCTGATTCGTACTTCTTAAATAAAATTTTAGGTGATATATTGAAAAAATAAATTTCTGATTCCTACTTAAAATTTTAGGTGATTTTATTCACGTAGAATAATTTTTTTTATATTGAAAAAATACATTTTTTCTGTACGCTACGTTTTAAGTCCGAATTTCTGATTCGTACTTCTTAAATAAAGTTTTAGGTGATATATTGAAAATTAATTTTTTGATTTTATTCACGTAGAATAATTTTTTTTTATATTGAAACAATACATTTTTTCTGTACGCTACGTTTTATTGAAAAAATACATTTTTTCTGTACGAAGTCCGAATACTTCTTAAATAAAATTTTAGGTGATATATTGAAAAAATAATTTTTTGATTTTATTCACGTAGAATAATTTTTTTTATATTGAAAAAATACATTTTTTCTGTACGCTACGTTTTAAGTCCGAATACTTCTTAAATAAAATTTTATGTGATATATTGAAAAAATAATTTTTTTCTATACGCTACGTTTTAAGTCCGAAATTCTGATTCGTACTTCTTAAATAAAATTTTAGGTGATATATTGAAAAAATAAATTTCTGATTCCTACTTAAAATTTTAGGTGATTTTATTCACGTAGAATAATTTTTTTTATATTGAAAAAATACATTTTTTCTGTACGCTACGTTTTAAGTCCGAATTTCTGATTCGTACTTCTTAAATAAAGTTTTAGGTGATATATTGAAAATTAATTTTTTGATTTTATTCACGTAGAATAATTTTTTTTTATATTGAAACAATACATTTTTTCTGTACGCTACGTTTTATTGAAAAAATACATTTTTTCTGTACGAAGTCCGAATACTTCTTAAATAAAATTTTAGGTGATATATTGAAAAAATAATTTTTTGATTTTATTCACGTAGAATAATTTTTTTTATATTGAAAAAATACATTTTTTCTGTACGCTACGTTTTAAGTCCGAATACTTCTTAAATAAAATTTTATGTGATATATTGAAAAAATAATTTTTTTCTATACGCTACGTTTTAAGTCCGAAATTCTGATTCGTACTTCTTAAATAAAATTTTAGGTGATATATTGAAAAAATAAATTTCTGATTCCTACTTAAAATTTTAGGTGATTTTATTCACGTAGAATAATTTTTTTTATATTGAAAAAATACATTTTTTCTGTACGCTACGTTTTAAGTCCGAATACTTCTTAAATAAAATTTTATGTGATATATTGAAAAAATAATTTTTTTCTATACGCTACGTTTTAAGTCCGAAATTCTGATTCGTACTTCTTAAATAAAATTTTAGGTGATATATTGAAAAAATAAATTTCTGATTCCTACTTAAAATTTTAGGTGATTTTATTCACGTAGAATAATTTTTTTTATATTGAAAAAATACATTTTTTCTGTACGCTACGTTTTAAGTCCGAATTTCTGATTCGTACTTCTTAAATAAAGTTTTAGGTGATATATTGAAAATTAATTTTTTGATTTTATTCACGTAGAATAATTTTTTTTTATATTGAAACAATACATTTTTTCTGTACGCTACGTTTTATTGAAAAAATACATTTTTTCTGTACGAAGTCCGAATACTTCTTAAATAAAATTTTAGGTGATATATTGAAAAAATAATTTTTTGATTTTATTCACGTAGAATAATTTTTTTTATATTGAAAAAATACATTTTTTCTGTACGCTACGTTTTAAGTCCGAATACTTCTTAAATAAAATTTTATGTGATATATTGAAAAAATAATTTTTTTCTATACGCTACGTTTTAAGTCCGAAATTCTGATTCGTACTTCTTAAATAAAATTTTAGGTGATATATTGAAAAAATAAATTTCTGATTCCTACTTAAAATTTTAGGTGATTTTATTCACGTAGAATAATTTTTTTTATATTGAAAAAATACATTTTTTCTGTACGCTACGTTTTAAGTCCGAATACTTCTTAAATAAAATTTTATGTGATATATTGAAAAAATAATTTTTTTCTATACGCTACGTTTTAAGTCCGAAATTCTGATTCGTACTTCTTAAATAAAATTTTAGGTGATATATTGAAAAAATAAATTTCTGATTCCTACTTAAAATTTTAGGTGATTTTATTCACGTAGAATAATTTTTTTTATATTGAAAAAATACATTTTTTCTGTACGCTACGTTTTAAGTCCGAATTTCTGATTCGTACTTCTTAAATAAAGTTTTAGGTGATATATTGAAAATTAATTTTTTGATTTTATTCACGTAGAATAATTTTTTTTTATATTGAAACAATACATTTTTTCTGTACGCTACGTTTTATTGAAAAAATACATTTTTTCTGTACGAAGTCCGAATACTTCTTAAATAAAATTTTAGGTGATATATTGAAAAAATAATTTTTTGATTTTATTCACGTAGAATAATTTTTTTTATATTGAAAAAATACATTTTTTCTGTACGCTACGTTTTAAGTCCGAATACTTCTTAAATAAAATTTTATGTGATATATTGAAAAAATAATTTTTTTCTATACGCTACGTTTTAAGTCCGAAATTCTGATTCGTACTTCTTAAATAAAATTTTAGGTGATATATTGAAAAAATAAATTTCTGATTCCTACTTAAAATTTTAGGTGATTTTATTCACGTAGAATAATTTTTTTTATATTGAAAAAATACATTTTTTCTGTACGCTACGTTTTAAGTCCGAATTTCTGATTCGTACTTCTTAAATAAAGTTTTAGGTGATATATTGAAAATTAATTTTTTGATTTTATTCACGTAGAATAATTTTTTTTTATATTGAAACAATACATTTTTTCTGTACGCTACGTTTTATTGAAAAAATACATTTTTTCTGTACGAAGTCCGAATACTTCTTAAATAAAATTTTAGGTGATATATTGAAAAAATAATTTTTTGATTTTATTCACGTAGAATAATTTTTTTTATATTGAAAAAATACATTTTTTCTGTACGCTACGTTTTAAGTCCGAATACTTCTTAAATAAAATTTTATGTGATATATTGAAAAAATAATTTTTTTCTATACGCTACGTTTTAAGTCCGAAATTCTGATTCGTACTTCTTAAATAAAATTTTAGGTGATATATTGAAAAAATAAATTTCTGATTCCTACTTAAAATTTTAGGTGATTTTATTCACGTAGAATAATTTTTTTTATATTGAAAAAATACATTTTTTCTGTACGCTACGTTTTAAGTCCGAATACTTCTTAAATAAAATTTTATGTGATATATTGAAAAAATAATTTTTTTCTATACGCTACGTTTTAAGTCCGAAATTCTGATTCGTACTTCTTAAATAAAATTTTAGGTGATATATTGAAAAAATAAATTTCTGATTCCTACTTAAAATTTTAGGTGATTTTATTCACGTAGAATAATTTTTTTTATATTGAAAAAATACATTTTTTCTGTACGCTACGTTTTAAGTCCGAATTTCTGATTCGTACTTCTTAAATAAAGTTTTAGGTGATATATTGAAAATTAATTTTTTGATTTTATTCACGTAGAATAATTTTTTTTTATATTGAAACAATACATTTTTTCTGTACGCTACGTTTTATTGAAAAAATACATTTTTTCTGTACGAAGTCCGAATACTTCTTAAATAAAATTTTAGGTGATATATTGAAAAAATAATTTTTTGATTTTATTCACGTAGAATAATTTTTTTTATATTGAAAAAATACATTTTTTCTGTACGCTACGTTTTAAGTCCGAATACTTCTTAAATAAAATTTTATGTGATATATTGAAAAAATAATTTTTTTCTATACGCTACGTTTTAAGTCCGAAATTCTGATTCGTACTTCTTAAATAAAATTTTAGGTGATATATTGAAAAAATAAATTTCTGATTCCTACTTAAAATTTTAGGTGATTTTATTCACGTAGAATAATTTTTTTTATATTGAAAAAATACATTTTTTCTGTACGCTACGTTTTAAGTCCGAATTTCTGATTCGTACTTCTTAAATAAAGTTTTAGGTGATATATTGAAAATTAATTTTTTGATTTTATTCACGTAGAATAATTTTTTTTTATATTGAAACAATACATTTTTTCTGTACGCTACGTTTTATTGAAAAAATACATTTTTTCTGTACGAAGTCCGAATACTTCTTAAATAAAATTTTAGGTGATATATTGAAAAAATAATTTTTTGATTTTATTCACGTAGAATAATTTTTTTTATATTGAAAAAATACATTTTTTCTGTACGCTACGTTTTAAGTCCGAATACTTCTTAAATAAAATTTTATGTGATATATTGAAAAAATAATTTTTTTCTATACGCTACGTTTTAAGTCCGAAATTCTGATTCGTACTTCTTAAATAAAATTTTAGGTGATATATTGAAAAAATAAATTTCTGATTCCTACTTAAAATTTTAGGTGATTTTATTCACGTAGAATAATTTTTTTTATATTGAAAAAATACATTTTTTCTGTACGCTACGTTTTAAGTCCGAATTTCTGATTCGTACTTCTTAAATAAAGTTTTAGGTGATATATTGAAAATTAATTTTTTGATTTTATTCACGTAGAATAATTTTTTTTTATATTGAAACAATACATTTTTTCTGTACGCTACGTTTTATTGAAAAAATACATTTTTTCTGTACGAAGTCCGAATACTTCTTAAATAAAATTTTAGGTGATATATTGAAAAAATAATTTTTTGATTTTATTCACGTAGAATAATTTTTTTTATATTGAAAAAATACATTTTTTCTGTACGCTACGTTTTAAGTCCGAATACTTCTTAAATAAAATTTTATGTGATATATTGAAAAAATAATTTTTTTCTATACGCTACGTTTTAAGTCCGAAATTCTGATTCGTACTTCTTAAATAAAATTTTAGGTGATATATTGAAAAAATAAATTTCTGATTCCTACTTAAAATTTTAGGTGATTTTATTCACGTAGAATAATTTTTTTTATATTGAAAAAATACATTTTTTCTGTACGCTACGTTTTAAGTCCGAATACTTCTTAAATAAAATTTTATGTGATATATTGAAAAAATAATTTTTTTCTATACGCTACGTTTTAAGTCCGAAATTCTGATTCGTACTTCTTAAATAAAATTTTAGGTGATATATTGAAAAAATAAATTTCTGATTCCTACTTAAAATTTTAGGTGATTTTATTCACGTAGAATAATTTTTTTTATATTGAAAAAATACATTTTTTCTGTACGCTACGTTTTAAGTCCGAATTTCTGATTCGTACTTCTTAAATAAAGTTTTAGGTGATATATTGAAAATTAATTTTTTGATTTTATTCACGTAGAATAATTTTTTTTTATATTGAAACAATACATTTTTTCTGTACGCTACGTTTTATTGAAAAAATACATTTTTTCTGTACGAAGTCCGAATACTTCTTAAATAAAATTTTAGGTGATATATTGAAAAAATAATTTTTTGATTTTATTCACGTAGAATAATTTTTTTTATATTGAAAAAATACATTTTTTCTGTACGCTACGTTTTAAGTCCGAATACTTCTTAAATAAAATTTTATGTGATATATTGAAAAAATAATTTTTTTCTATACGCTACGTTTTAAGTCCGAAATTCTGATTCGTACTTCTTAAATAAAATTTTAGGTGATATATTGAAAAAATAAATTTCTGATTCCTACTTAAAATTTTAGGTGATTTTATTCACGTAGAATAATTTTTTTTATATTGAAAAAATACATTTTTTCTGTACGCTACGTTTTAAGTCCGAATTTCTGATTCGTACTTCTTAAATAAAGTTTTAGGTGATATATTGAAAATTAATTTTTTGATTTTATTCACGTAGAATAATTTTTTTTTATATTGAAACAATACATTTTTTCTGTACGCTACGTTTTATTGAAAAAATACATTTTTTCTGTACGAAGTCCGAATACTTCTTAAATAAAATTTTAGGTGATATATTGAAAAAATAATTTTTTGATTTTATTCACGTAGAATAATTTTTTTTATATTGAAAAAATACATTTTTTCTGTACGCTACGTTTTAAGTCCGAATACTTCTTAAATAAAATTTTATGTGATATATTGAAAAAATAATTTTTTTCTATACGCTACGTTTTAAGTCCGAAATTCTGATTCGTACTTCTTAAATAAAATTTTAGGTGATATATTGAAAAAATAAATTTCTGATTCCTACTTAAAATTTTAGGTGATTTTATTCACGTAGAATAATTTTTTTTATATTGAAAAAATACATTTTTTCTGTACGCTACGTTTTAAGTCCGAATTTCTGATTCGTACTTCTTAAATAAAGTTTTAGGTGATATATTGAAAATTAATTTTTTGATTTTATTCACGTAGAATAATTTTTTTTTATATTGAAACAATACATTTTTTCTGTACGCTACGTTTTATTGAAAAAATACATTTTTTCTGTACGAAGTCCGAATACTTCTTAAATAAAATTTTAGGTGATATATTGAAAAAATAATTTTTTGATTTTATTCACGTAGAATAATTTTTTTTATATTGAAAAAATACATTTTTTCTGTACGCTACGTTTTAAGTCCGAATACTTCTTAAATAAAATTTTATGTGATATATTGAAAAAATAATTTTTTTCTATACGCTACGTTTTAAGTCCGAAATTCTGATTCGTACTTCTTAAATAAAATTTTAGGTGATATATTGAAAAAATAAATTTCTGATTCCTACTTAAAATTTTAGGTGATTTTATTCACGTAGAATAATTTTTTTTATATTGAAAAAATACATTTTTTCTGTACGCTACGTTTATGTCCGAATACTTCTTAAATAAAATTTTATGTGATATATTGAAAAAATAATTTTTTTCTATACGCTACGTTTTAAGTCCGAAATTCTGATTCGTACTTCTTAAATAAAATTTTAGGTGATATATTGAAAAAATAAATTTCTGATTCCTACTTAAAATTTTAGGTGATTTTATTCACGTAGAATAATTTTTTTTATATTGAAAAAATACATTTTTTCTGTACGCTACGTTTTAAGTCCGAATTTCTGATTCGTACTTCTTAAATAAAGTTTTAGGTGATATATTGAAAATTAATTTTTTGATTTTATTCACGTAGAATAATTTTTTTTTATATTGAAACAATACATTTTTTCTGTACGCTACGTTTTATTGAAAAAATACATTTTTTCTGTACGAAGTCCGAATACTTCTTAAATAAAATTTTAGGTGATATATTGAAAAAATAATTTTTTGATTTTATTCACGTAGAATAATTTTTTTTATATTGAAAAAATACATTTTTTCTGTACGCTACGTTTTAAGTCCGAATACTTCTTAAATAAAATTTTATGTGATATATTGAAAAAATAATTTTTTTCTATACGCTACGTTTTAAGTCCGAAATTCTGATTCGTACTTCTTAAATAAAATTTTAGGTGATATATTGAAAAAATAAATTTCTGATTCCTACTTAAAATTTTAGGTGATTTTATTCACGTAGAATAATTTTTTTTATATTGAAAAAATACATTTTTTCTGTACGCTACGTTTTAAGTCCGAATTTCTGATTCGTACTTCTTAAATAAAGTTTTAGGTGATATATTGAAAATTAATTTTTTGATTTTTTTCACGTAGAATAATTTTTTTTTATATTGAAACAAACATTTTTTCTGTACGCTACGTTTTATTGAAAAAATACATTTTTTCTGTACGAAGTCCGAATACTTCTTAAATAAAATTTTAGGTGATATATTGAAAAAATAATTTTTTGATTTTATTCACGTAGAATAATTTTTTTTATATTGAAAAAATACATTTTTTCTGTACGCTACGTTTTAAGTCCGAATACTTCTTAAATAAAATTTTATGTGATATATTGAAAAAATAATTTTTTTCTATACGCTACGTTTTAAGTCCGAAATTCTGATTCGTACTTCTTAAATAAAATTTTAGGTGATATATTGAAAAAATAAATTTCTGATTCCTACTTAAAATTTTAGGTGATTTTATTCACGTAGAATAATTTTTTTTATATTGAAAAAATACATTTTTTCTGTACGCTACGTTTTAAGTCCGAATTTCTGATTCGTACTTCTTAAATAAAGTTTTACGTGATATATTGAAAATTAATTTTTTGATTTTATTCACGTAGAATAATTTTTTTTTATATTGAAACAATACATTTTTTCTGTACGCTACGTTTTATTGAAAAAATACATTTTTTCTGTACGAAGTCCGAATACTTCTTAAATAAAATTTTAGGTGATATATTGAAAAAATAATTTTTTGATTTTATTCACGTAGAATAATTTTTTTTATATTGAAAAAATACATTTTTTCTGTACGCTACGTTTTAAGTCCGAATACTTCTTAAATAAAATTTTATGTGATATATTGAAAAAATAATTTTTTTCTATACGCTACGTTTTAAGTCCGAAATTCTGATTCGTACTTCTTAAATAAAATTTTAGGTGATATATTGAAAAAATAAATTTCTGATTCCTACTTAAAATTTTAGGTGATTTTATTCACGTAGAATAATTTTTTTTATATTGAAAAAATACATTTTTTCTGTACGCTACGTTTTAAGTCCGAATTTCTGATTCGTACTTCTTAAATAAAGTTTTAGGTGATATATTGAAAATTAATTTTTTGATTTTATTCACGTAGAATAATTTTTTTTTATATTGAAACAAACATTTTTTCTGTACGCTACGTTTTATTGAAAAAATACATTTTTTCTGTACGAAGTCCGAATACTTCTTAAATAAAATTTTAGGTGATATATTGAAAAAATAATTTTTTGATTTTATTCACGTAGAATAATTTTTTTTATATTGAAAAAATACATTTTTTCTGTACGCTACGTTTTAAGTCCGAATACTTCTTAAATAAAATTTTATGTGATATATTGAAAAAATAATTTTTTTCTATACGCTACGTTTTAAGTCCGAAATTCTGATTCGTACTTCTTAAATAAAATTTTAGGTGATATATTGAAAAAATAAATTTCTGATTCCTACTTAAAATTTTAGGTGATTTTATTCACGTAGAATAATTTTTTTTATATTGAAAAAATACATTTTTTCTGTACGCTACGTTTTAAGTCCGAATTTCTGATTCGTACTTCTTAAATAAAGTTTTAGGTGATATATTGAAAATTAATTTTTTGATTTTATTCACGTAGAATAATTTTTTTTTATATTGAAACAATACATTTTTTCTGTACGCTACGTTTTATTGAAAAAATACATTTTTTCTGTACGAAGTCCGAATACTTCTTAAATAAAATTTTAGGTGATATATTGAAAAAATAATTTTTTGATTTTATTCACGTAGAATAATTTTTTTTATATTGAAAAAATACATTTTTTCTGTACGCTACGTTTTAAGTCCGAATACTTCTTAAATAAAATTTTATGTGATATATTGAAAAAATAATTTTTTTCTATACGCTACGTTTTAAGTCCGAAATTCTGATTCGTACTTCTTAAATAAAATTTTAGGTGATATATTGAAAAAATAAATTTCTGATTCCTACTTAAAATTTTAGGTGATTTTATTCACGTAGAATAATTTTTTTTATATTGAAAAAATACATTTTTTCTGTACGCTACGTTTTAAGTCCGAATTTCTGATTCGTACTTCTTAAATAAAGTTTTACGTGATATATTGAAAATTAATTTTTTGATTTTATTCACGTAGAATAATTTTTTTTTATATTGAAACAATACATTTTTTCTGTACGCTACGTTTTATTGAAAAAATACATTTTTTCTGTACGAAGTCCGAATACTTCTTAAATAAAATTTTAGGTGATATATTGAAAAAATAATTTTTTGATTTTATTCACGTAGAATAATTTTTTTTATATTGAAAAAATACATTTTTTCTGTACGCTACGTTTTAAGTCCGAATACTTCTTAAATAAAATTTTATGTGATATATTGAAAAAATAATTTTTTTCTATACGCTACGTTTTAAGTCCGAAATTCTGATTCGTACTTCTTAAATAAAATTTTAGGTGATATATTGAAAAAATAAATTTCTGATTCCTACTTAAAATTTTAGGTGATTTTATTCACGTAGAATAATTTTTTTTATATTGAAAAAATACATTTTTTCTGTACGCTACGTTTTAAGTCCGAATACTTCTTAAATAAAATTTTATGTGATATATTGAAAAAATAATTTTTTTCTATACGCTACGTTTTAAGTCCGAAATTCTGATTCGTACTTCTTAAATAAAATTTTAGGTGATATATTGAAAAAATAAATTTCTGATTCCTACTTAAAATTTTAGGTGATTTTATTCACGTAGAATAATTTTTTTTATATTGAAAAAATACATTTTTTCTGTACGCTACGTTTTAAGTCCGAATTTCTGATTCGTACTTCTTAAATAAAGTTTTAGGTGATATATTGAAAATTAATTTTTTGATTTTATTCACGTAGAATAATTTTTTTTTATATTGAAACAATACATTTTTTCTGTACGCTACGTTTTATTGAAAAAATACATTTTTTCTGTACGAAGTCCGAATACTTCTTAAATAAAATTTTAGGTGATATATTGAAAAAATAATTTTTTGATTTTATTCACGTAGAATAATTTTTTTTATATTGAAAAAATACATTTTTTCTGTACGCTACGTTTTAAGTCCGAATACTTCTTAAATAAAATTTTATGTGATATATTGAAAAAATAATTTTTTTCTATACGCTACGTTTTAAGTCCGAAATTCTGATTCGTACTTCTTAAATAAAATTTTAGGTGATATATTGAAAAAATAAATTTCTGATTCCTACTTAAAATTTTAGGTGATTTTATTCACGTAGAATAATTTTTTTTATATTGAAAAAATACATTTTTTCTGTACGCTACGTTTTAAGTCCGAATTTCTGATTCGTACTTCTTAAATAAAGTTTTAGGTGATATATTGAAAATTAATTTTTTGATTTTATTCACGTAGAATAATTTTTTTTTATATTGAAACAATACATTTTTTCTGTACGCTACGTTTTATTGAAAAAATACATTTTTTCTGTACGAAGTCCGAATACTTCTTAAATAAAATTTTAGGTGATATATTGAAAAAATAATTTTTTGATTTTATTCACGTAGAATAATTTTTTTTATATTGAAAAAATACATTTTTTCTGTACGCTACGTTTTAAGTCCGAATACTTCTTAAATAAAATTTTATGTGATATATTGAAAAAATAATTTTTTTCTATACGCTACGTTTTAAGTCCGAAATTCTGATTCGTACTTCTTAAATAAAATTTTAGGTGATATATTGAAAAAATAAATTTCTGATTCCTACTTAAAATTTTAGGTGATTTTATTCACGTAGAATAATTTTTTTTATATTGAAAAAATACATTTTTTCTGTACGCTACGTTTTAAGTCCGAATTTCTGATTCGTACTTCTTAAATAAAGTTTTAGGTGATATATTGAAAATTAATTTTTTGATTTTATTCACGTAGAATAATTTTTTTTTATATTGAAACAATACATTTTTTCTGTACGCTACGTTTTATTGAAAAAATACATTTTTTCTGTACGAAGTCCGAATACTTCTTAAATAAAATTTTAGGTGATATATTGAAAAAATAATTTTTTGATTTTATTCACGTAGAATAATTTTTTTTATATTGAAAAAATACATTTTTTCTGTACGCTACGTTTTAAGTCCGAATACTTCTTAAATAAAATTTTATGTGATATATTGAAAAAATAATTTTTTTCTATACGCTACGTTTTAAGTCCGAAATTCTGATTCGTACTTCTTAAATAAAATTTTAGGTGATATATTGAAAAAATAAATTTCTGATTCCTACTTAAAATTTTAGGTGATTTTATTCACGTAGAATAATTTTTTTTATATTGAAAAAATACATTTTTTCTGTACGCTACGTTTTAAGTCCGAATACTTCTTAAATAAAATTTTATGTGATATATTGAAAAAATAATTTTTTTCTATACGCTACGTTTTAAGTCCGAAATTCTGATTCGTACTTCTTAAATAAAATTTTAGGTGATATATTGAAAAAATAAATTTCTGATTCCTACTTAAAATTTTAGGTGATTTTATTCACGTAGAATAATTTTTTTTATATTGAAAAAATACATTTTTTCTGTACGCTACGTTTTAAGTCCGAATTTCTGATTCGTACTTCTTAAATAAAGTTTTAGGTGATATATTGAAAATTAATTTTTTGATTTTATTCACGTAGAATAATTTTTTTTTATATTGAAACAATACATTTTTTCTGTACGCTACGTTTTATTGAAAAAATACATTTTTTCTGTACGAAGTCCGAATACTTCTTAAATAAAATTTTAGGTGATATATTGAAAAAATAATTTTTTGATTTTATTCACGTAGAATAATTTTTTTTATATTGAAAAAATACATTTTTTCTGTACGCTACGTTTTAAGTCCGAATACTTCTTAAATAAAATTTTATGTGATATATTGAAAAAATAATTTTTTTCTATACGCTACGTTTTAAGTCCGAAATTCTGATTCGTACTTCTTAAATAAAATTTTAGGTGATATATTGAAAAAATAAATTTCTGATTCCTACTTAAAATTTTAGGTGATTTTATTCACGTAGAATAATTTTTTTTATATTGAAAAAATACATTTTTTCTGTACGCTACGTTTTAAGTCCGAATTTCTGATTCGTACTTCTTAAATAAAGTTTTAGGTGATATATTGAAAATTAATTTTTTGATTTTATTCACGTAGAATAATTTTTTTTTATATTGAAACAATACATTTTTTCTGTACGCTACGTTTTATTGAAAAAATACATTTTTTCTGTACGAAGTCCGAATACTTCTTAAATAAAATTTTAGGTGATATATTGAAAAAATAATTTTTTGATTTTATTCACGTAGAATAATTTTTTTTATATTGAAAAAATACATTTTTTCTGTACGCTACGTTTTAAGTCCGAATACTTCTTAAATAAAATTTTATGTGATATATTGAAAAAATAATTTTTTTCTATACGCTACGTTTTAAGTCCGAAATTCTGATTCGTACTTCTTAAATAAAATTTTAGGTGATATATTGAAAAAATAAATTTCTGATTCCTACTTAAAATTTTAGGTGATTTTATTCACGTAGAATAATTTTTTTTATATTGAAAAAATACATTTTTTCTGTACGCTACGTTTTAAGTCCGAATTTCTGATTCGTACTTCTTAAATAAAGTTTTAGGTGATATATTGAAAATTAATTTTTTGATTTTATTCACGTAGAATAATTTTTTTTTATATTGAAACAATACATTTTTTCTGTACGCTACGTTTTATTGAAAAAATACATTTTTTCTGTACGAAGTCCGAATACTTCTTAAATAAAATTTTAGGTGATATATTGAAAAAATAATTTTTTGATTTTATTCACGTAGAATAATTTTTTTTATATTGAAAAAATACATTTTTTCTGTACGCTACGTTTTAAGTCCGAATACTTCTTAAATAAAATTTTATGTGATATATTGAAAAAATAATTTTTTTCTATACGCTACGTTTTAAGTCCGAAATTCTGATTCGTACTTCTTAAATAAAATTTTAGGTGATATATTGAAAAAATAAATTTCTGATTCCTACTTAAAATTTTAGGTGATTTTATTCACGTAGAATAATTTTTTTTATATTGAAAAAATACATTTTTTCTGTACGCTACGTTTTAAGTCCGAATTTCTGATTCGTACTTCTTAAATAAAGTTTTAGGTGATATATTGAAAATTAATTTTTTGATTTTATTCACGTAGAATAATTTTTTTTTATATTGAAACAATACATTTTTTCTGTACGCTACGTTTTATTGAAAAAATACATTTTTTCTGTACGAAGTCCGAATACTTCTTAAATAAAATTTTAGGTGATATATTGAAAAAATAATTTTTTGATTTTATTCACGTAGAATAATTTTTTTTATATTGAAAAAATACATTTTTTCTGTACGCTACGTTTTAAGTCCGAATACTTCTTAAATAAAATTTTATGTGATATATTGAAAAAATAATTTTTTTCTATACGCTACGTTTTAAGTCCGAAATTCTGATTCGTACTTCTTAAATAAAATTTTAGGTGATATATTGAAAAAATAAATTTCTGATTCCTACTTAAAATTTTAGGTGATTTTATTCACGTAGAATAATTTTTTTTATATTGAAAAAATACATTTTTTCTGTACGCTACGTTTTAAGTCCGAATTTCTGATTCGTACTTCTTAAATAAAGTTTTAGGTGATATATTGAAAATTAATTTTTTGATTTTATTCACGTAGAATAATTTTTTTTTATATTGAAACAATACATTTTTTCTGTACGCTACGTTTTATTGAAAAAATACATTTTTTCTGTACGAAGTCCGAATACTTCTTAAATAAAATTTTAGGTGATATATTGAAAAAATAATTTTTTGATTTTATTCACGTAGAATAATTTTTTTTATATTGAAAAAATACATTTTTTCTGTACGCTACGTTTTAAGTCCGAATACTTCTTAAATAAAATTTTATGTGATATATTGAAAAAATAATTTTTTTCTATACGCTACGTTTTAAGTCCGAAATTCTGATTCGTACTTCTTAAATAAAATTTTAGGTGATATATTGAAAAAATAAATTTCTGATTCCTACTTAAAATTTTAGGTGATTTTATTCACGTAGAATAATTTTTTTTATATTGAAAAAATACATTTTTTCTGTACGCTACGTTTTAAGTCCGAATACTTCTTAAATAAAATTTTATGTGATATATTGAAAAAATAATTTTTTTCTATACGCTACGTTTTAAGTCCGAAATTCTGATTCGTACTTCTTAAATAAAATTTTAGGTGATATATTGAAAAAATAAATTTCTGATTCCTACTTAAAATTTTAGGTGATTTTATTCACGTAGAATAATTTTTTTTATATTGAAAAAATACATTTTTTCTGTACGCTACGTTTTAAGTCCGAATTTCTGATTCGTACTTCTTAAATAAAGTTTTAGGTGATATATTGAAAATTAATTTTTTGATTTTATTCACGTAGAATAATTTTTTTTTATATTGAAACAATACATTTTTTCTGTACGCTACGTTTTATTGAAAAAATACATTTTTTCTGTACGAAGTCCGAATACTTCTTAAATAAAATTTTAGGTGATATATTGAAAAAATAATTTTTTGATTTTATTCACGTAGAATAATTTTTTTTATATTGAAAAAATACATTTTTTCTGTACGCTACGTTTTAAGTCCGAATACTTCTTAAATAAAATTTTATGTGATATATTGAAAAAATAATTTTTTTCTATACGCTACGTTTTAAGTCCGAAATTCTGATTCGTACTTCTTAAATAAAATTTTAGGTGATATATTGAAAAAATAAATTTCTGATTCCTACTTAAAATTTTAGGTGATTTTATTCACGTAGAATAATTTTTTTTATATTGAAAAAATACATTTTTTCTGTACGCTACGTTTTAAGTCCGAATACTTCTTAAATAAAATTTTATGTGATATATTGAAAAAATAATTTTTTTCTATACGCTACGTTTTAAGTCCGAAATTCTGATTCGTACTTCTTAAATAAAGTTTTAGGTGATATATTGAAAATTAATTTTTTGATTTTATTCACGTAGAATAATTTTTTTTTATATTGAAACAATACATTTTTTCTGTACGCTACGTTTTATTGAAAAAATACATTTTTTCTGTACGAAGTCCGAATACTTCTTAAATAAAATTTTAGGTGATATATTGAAAAAATAATTTTTTGATTTTATTCACGTAGAATAATTTTTTTTATATTGAAAAAATACATTTTTTCTGTACGCTACGTTTTAAGTCCGAATACTTCTTAAATAAAATTTTATGTGATATATTGAAAAAATAATTTTTTTCTATACGCTACGTTTTAAGTCCGAAATTCTGATTCGTACTTCTTAAATAAAATTTTAGGTGATATATTGAAAAAATAAATTTCTGATTCCTACTTAAAATTTTAGGTGATTTTATTCACGTAGAATAATTTTTTTTATATTGAAAAAATACATTTTTTCTGTACGCTACGTTTTAAGTCCGAATACTTCTTAAATAAAATTTTATGTGATATATTGAAAAAATAATTTTTTTCTATACGCTACGTTTTAAGTCCGAAATTCTGATTCGTACTTCTTAAATAAAATTTTAGGTGATATATTGAAAAAATAAATTTCTGATTCCTACTTAAAATTTTAGGTGATTTTATTCACGTAGAATAATTTTTTTTATATTGAAAAAATACATTTTTTCTGTACGCTACGTTTTAAGTCCGAATTTCTGATTCGTACTTCTTAAATAAAGTTTTAGGTGATATATTGAAAATTAATTTTTTGATTTTATTCACGTAGAATAATTTTTTTTTATATTGAAACAATACATTTTTTCTGTACGCTACGTTTTATTGAAAAAATACATTTTTTCTGTACGAAGTCCGAATACTTCTTAAATAAAATTTTAGGTGATATATTGAAAAAATAATTTTTTGATTTTATTCACGTAGAATAATTTTTTTTATATTGAAAAAATACATTTTTTCTGTACGCTACGTTTTAAGTCCGAATACTTCTTAAATAAAATTTTATGTGATATATTGAAAAAATAATTTTTTTCTATACGCTACGTTTTAAGTCCGAAATTCTGATTCGTACTTCTTAAATAAAATTTTAGGTGATATATTGAAAAAATAAATTTCTGATTCCTACTTAAAATTTTAGGTGATTTTATTCACGTAGAATAATTTTTTTTATATTGAAAAAATACATTTTTTCTGTACGCTACGTTTTAAGTCCGAATTTCTGATTCGTACTTCTTAAATAAAGTTTTAGGTGATATATTGAAAATTAATTTTTTGATTTTATTCACGTAGAATAATTTTTTTTTATATTGAAACAATACATTTTTTCTGTACGCTACGTTTTATTGAAAAAATACATTTTTTCTGTACGAAGTCCGAATACTTCTTAAATAAAATTTTAGGTGATATATTGAAAAAATAATTTTTTGATTTTATTCACGTAGAATAATTTTTTTTATATTGAAAAAATACATTTTTTCTGTACGCTACGTTTTAAGTCCGAATACTTCTTAAATAAAATTTTATGTGATATATTGAAAAAATAATTTTTTTCTATACGCTACGTTTTAAGTCCGAAATTCTGATTCGTACTTCTTAAATAAAATTTTAGGTGATATATTGAAAAAATAAATTTCTGATTCCTACTTAAAATTTTAGGTGATTTTATTCACGTAGAATAATTTTATTTATATTGAAAAAATACATTTTTTCTGTACGCTACGTTTTAAGTCCGAATTTCTGATTCGTACTTCTTAAATAAAGTTTTAGGTGATATATTGAAAATTAATTTTTTGATTTTATTCACGTAGAATAATTTTTTTTTATATTGAAACAATACATTTTTTCTGTACGCTACGTTTTATTGAAAAAATACATTTTTTCTGTACGAAGTCCGAATACTTCTTAAATAAAATTTTAGGTGATATATTGAAAAAATAATTTTTTGATTTTATTCACGTAGAATAATTTTTTTTATATTGAAAAAATACATTTTTTCTGTACGCTACGTTTTAAGTCCGAATACTTCTTAAATAAAATTTTATGTGATATATTGAAAAAATAATTTTTTTCTATACGCTACGTTTTAAGTCCGAAATTCTGATTCGTACTTCTTAAATAAAATTTTAGGTGATATATTGAAAAAATAAATTTCTGATTCCTACTTAAAATTTTAGGTGATTTTATTCACGTAGAATAATTTTTTTTATATTGAAAAAATACATTTTTTCTGTACGCTACGTTTTAAGTCCGAATACTTCTTAAATAAAATTTTATGTGATATATTGAAAAAATAATTTTTTTCTATACGCTACGTTTTAAGTCCGAAATTCTGATTCGTACTTCTTAAATAAAATTTTAGGTGATATATTGAAAAAATAAATTTCTGATTCCTACTTAAAATTTTAGGTGATTTTATTCACGTAGAATAATTTTTTTTATATTGAAAAAATACATTTTTTCTGTACGCTACGTTTTAAGTCCGAATTTCTGATTCGTACTTCTTAAATAAAGTTTTAGGTGATATATTGAAAATTAATTTTTTGATTTTATTCACGTAGAATAATTTTTTTTTATATTGAAACAATACATTTTTTCTGTACGCTACGTTTTATTGAAAAAATACATTTTTTCTGTACGAAGTCCGAATACTTCTTAAATAAAATTTTAGGTGATATATTGAAAAAATAATTTTTTGATTTTATTCACGTAGAATAATTTTTTTTATATTGAAAAAATACATTTTTTCTGTACGCTACGTTTTAAGTCCGAATACTTCTTAAATAAAATTTTATGTGATATATTGAAAAAATAATTTTTTTCTATACGCTACGTTTTAAGTCCGAAATTCTGATTCGTACTTCTTAAATAAAATTTTAGGTGATATATTGAAAAAATAAATTTCTGATTCCTACTTAAAATTTTAGGTGATTTTATTCACGTAGAATAATTTTTTTTATATTGAAAAAATACATTTTTTCTGTACGCTACGTTTTAAGTCCGAATTTCTGATTCGTACTTCTTAAATAAAGTTTTAGGTGATATATTGAAAATTAATTTTTTGATTTTTTTCACGTAGAATAATTTTTTTTTATATTGAAACAAACATTTTTTCTGTACGCTACGTTTTATTGAAAAAATACATTTTTTCTGTACGAAGTCCGAATACTTCTTAAATAAAATTTTAGGTGATATATTGAAAAAATAATTTTTTGATTTTATTCACGTAGAATAATTTTTTTTATATTGAAAAAATACATTTTTTCTGTACGCTACGTTTTAAGTCCGAATACTTCTTAAATAAAATTTTATGTGATATATTGAAAAAATAATTTTTTTCTATACGCTACGTTTTAAGTCCGAAATTCTGATTCGTACTTCTTAAATAAAATTTTAGGTGATATATTGAAAAAATAAATTTCTGATTCCTACTTAAAATTTTAGGTGATTTTATTCACGTAGAATAATTTTTTTTATATTGAAAAAATACATTTTTTCTGTACGCTACGTTTTAAGTCCGAATTTCTGATTCGTACTTCTTAAATAAAGTTTTACGTGATATATTGAAAATTAATTTTTTGATTTTATTCACGTAGAATAATTTTTTTTTATATTGAAACAATACATTTTTTCTGTACGCTACGTTTTATTGAAAAAATACATTTTTTCTGTACGAAGTCCGAATACTTCTTAAATAAAATTTTAGGTGATATATTGAAAAAATAATTTTTTGATTTTATTCACGTAGAATAATTTTTTTTATATTGAAAAAATACATTTTTTCTGTACGCTACGTTTTAAGTCCGAATACTTCTTAAATAAAATTTTATGTGATATATTGAAAAAATAATTTTTTTCTATACGCTACGTTTTAAGTCCGAAATTCTGATTCGTACTTCTTAAATAAAATTTTAGGTGATATATTGAAAAAATAAATTTCTGATTCCTACTTAAAATTTTAGGTGATTTTATTCACGTAGAATAATTTTTTTTATATTGAAAAAATACATTTTTTCTGTACGCTACGTTTTAAGTCCGAATTTCTGATTCGTACTTCTTAAATAAAGTTTTAGGTGATATATTGAAAATTAATTTTTTGATTTTATTCACGTAGAATAATTTTTTTTTATATTGAAACAAACATTTTTTCTGTACGCTACGTTTTATTGAAAAAATACATTTTTTCTGTACGAAGTCCGAATACTTCTTAAATAAAATTTTAGGTGATATATTGAAAAAATAATTTTTTGATTTTATTCACGTAGAATAATTTTTTTTATATTGAAAAAATACATTTTTTCTGTACGCTACGTTTTAAGTCCGAATACTTCTTAAATAAAATTTTATGTGATATATTGAAAAAATAATTTTTTTCTATACGCTACGTTTTAAGTCCGAAATTCTGATTCGTACTTCTTAAATAAAATTTTAGGTGATATATTGAAAAAATAAATTTCTGATTCCTACTTAAAATTTTAGGTGATTTTATTCACGTAGAATAATTTTTTTTATATTGAAAAAATACATTTTTTCTGTACGCTACGTTTTAAGTCCGAATTTCTGATTCGTACTTCTTAAATAAAGTTTTAGGTGATATATTGAAAATTAATTTTTTGATTTTATTCACGTAGAATAATTTTTTTTTATATTGAAACAATACATTTTTTCTGTACGCTACGTTTTATTGAAAAAATACATTTTTTCTGTACGAAGTCCGAATACTTCTTAAATAAAATTTTAGGTGATATATTGAAAAAATAATTTTTTGATTTTATTCACGTAGAATAATTTTTTTTATATTGAAAAAATACATTTTTTCTGTACGCTACGTTTTAAGTCCGAATACTTCTTAAATAAAATTTTATGTGATATATTGAAAAAATAATTTTTTTCTATACGCTACGTTTTAAGTCCGAAATTCTGATTCGTACTTCTTAAATAAAATTTTAGGTGATATATTGAAAAAATAAATTTCTGATTCCTACTTAAAATTTTAGGTGATTTTATTCACGTAGAATAATTTTTTTTATATTGAAAAAATACATTTTTTCTGTACGCTACGTTTTAAGTCCGAATTTCTGATTCGTACTTCTTAAATAAAGTTTTAGGTGATATATTGAAAATTAATTTTTTGATTTTATTCACGTAGAATAATTTTTTTTTATATTGAAACAATACATTTTTTCTGTACGCTACGTTTTATTGAAAAAATACATTTTTTCTGTACGAAGTCCGAATACTTCTTAAATAAAATTTTAGGTGATATATTGAAAAAATAATTTTTTGATTTTATTCACGTAGAATAATTTTTTTTATATTGAAAAAATACATTTTTTCTGTACGCTACGTTTTAAGTCCGAATACTTCTTAAATAAAATTTTATGTGATATATTGAAAAAATAATTTTTTTCTATACGCTACGTTTTAAGTCCGAAATTCTGATTCGTACTTCTTAAATAAAATTTTAGGTGATATATTGAAAAAATAAATTTCTGATTCCTACTTAAAATTTTAGGTGATTTTATTCACGTAGAATAATTTTTTTTATATTGAAAAAATACATTTTTTCTGTACGCTACGTTTTAAGTCCGAATACTTCTTAAATAAAATTTTATGTGATATATTGAAAAAATAATTTTTTTCTATACGCTACGTTTTAAGTCCGAAATTCTGATTCGTACTTCTTAAATAAAATTTTAGGTGATATATTGAAAAAATAAATTTCTGATTCCTACTTAAAATTTTAGGTGATTTTATTCACGTAGAATAATTTTTTTTATATTGAAAAAATACATTTTTTCTGTACGCTACGTTTTAAGTCCGAATTTCTGATTCGTACTTCTTAAATAAAGTTTTAGGTGATATATTGAAAATTAATTTTTTGATTTTATTCACGTAGAATAATTTTTTTTTATATTGAAACAATACATTTTTTCTGTACGCTACGTTTTATTGAAAAAATACATTTTTTCTGTACGAAGTCCGAATACTTCTTAAATAAAATTTTAGGTGATATATTGAAAAAATAATTTTTTGATTTTATTCACGTAGAATAATTTTTTTTATATTGAAAAAATACATTTTTTCTGTACGCTACGTTTTAAGTCCGAATACTTCTTAAATAAAATTTTATGTGATATATTGAAAAAATAATTTTTTTCTATACGCTACGTTTTAAGTCCGAAATTCTGATTCGTACTTCTTAAATAAAATTTTAGGTGATATATTGAAAAAATAAATTTCTGATTCCTACTTAAAATTTTAGGTGATTTTATTCACGTAGAATAATTTTTTTTATATTGAAAAAATACATTTTTTCTGTACGCTACGTTTTAAGTCCGAATTTCTGATTCGTACTTCTTAAATAAAGTTTTAGGTGATATATTGAAAATTAATTTTTTGATTTTATTCACGTAGAATAATTTTTTTTTATATTGAAACAATACATTTTTTCTGTACGCTACGTTTTATTGAAAAAATACATTTTTTCTGTACGAAGTCCGAATACTTCTTAAATAAAATTTTAGGTGATATATTGAAAAAATAATTTTTTGATTTTATTCACGTAGAATAATTTTTTTTATATTGAAAAAATACATTTTTTCTGTACGCTACGTTTTAAGTCCGAATACTTCTTAAATAAAATTTTATGTGATATATTGAAAAAATAATTTTTTTCTATACGCTACGTTTTAAGTCCGAAATTCTGATTCGTACTTCTTAAATAAAATTTTAGGTGATATATTGAAAAAATAAATTTCTGATTCCTACTTAAAATTTTAGGTGATTTTATTCACGTAGAATAATTTTTTTTATATTGAAAAAATACATTTTTTCTGTACGCTACGTTTTAAGTCCGAATTTCTGATTCGTACTTCTTAAATAAAGTTTTAGGTGATATATTGAAAATTAATTTTTTGATTTTATTCACGTAGAATAATTTTTTTTTATATTGAAACAATACATTTTTTCTGTACGCTACGTTTTATTGAAAAAATACATTTTTTCTGTACGAAGTCCGAATACTTCTTAAATAAAATTTTAGGTGATATATTGAAAAAATAATTTTTTGATTTTATTCACGTAGAATAATTTTTTTTATATTGAAAAAATACATTTTTTCTGTACGCTACGTTTTAAGTCCGAATACTTCTTAAATAAAATTTTATGTGATATATTGAAAAAATAATTTTTTTCTATACGCTACGTTTTAAGTCCGAAATTCTGATTCGTACTTCTTAAATAAAATTTTAGGTGATATATTGAAAAAATAAATTTCTGATTCCTACTTAAAATTTTAGGTGATTTTATTCACGTAGAATAATTTTTTTTATATTGAAAAAATACATTTTTTCTGTACGCTACGTTTTAAGTCCGAATACTTCTTAAATAAAATTTTATGTGATATATTGAAAAAATAATTTTTTTCTATACGCTACGTTTTAAGTCCGAAATTCTGATTCGTACTTCTTAAATAAAATTTTAGGTGATATATTGAAAAAATAAATTTCTGATTCCTACTTAAAATTTTAGGTGATTTTATTCACGTAGAATAATTTTTTTTATATTGAAAAAATACATTTTTTCTGTACGCTACGTTTTAAGTCCGAATTTCTGATTCGTACTTCTTAAATAAAGTTTTAGGTGATATATTGAAAATTAATTTTTTGATTTTATTCACGTAGAATAATTTTTTTTTATATTGAAACAATACATTTTTTCTGTACGCTACGTTTTATTGAAAAAATACATTTTTTCTGTACGAAGTCCGAATACTTCTTAAATAAAATTTTAGGTGATATATTGAAAAAATAATTTTTTGATTTTATTCACGTAGAATAATTTTTTTTATATTGAAAAAATACATTTTTTCTGTACGCTACGTTTTAAGTCCGAATACTTCTTAAATAAAATTTTATGTGATATATTGAAAAAATAATTTTTTTCTATACGCTACGTTTTAAGTCCGAAATTCTGATTCGTACTTCTTAAATAAAATTTTAGGTGATATATTGAAAAAATAAATTTCTGATTCCTACTTAAAATTTTAGGTGATTTTATTCACGTAGAATAATTTTTTTTATATTGAAAAAATACATTTTTTCTGTACGCTACGTTTTAAGTCCGAATTTCTGATTCGTACTTCTTAAATAAAGTTTTAGGTGATATATTGAAAATTAATTTTTTGATTTTATTCACGTAGAATAATTTTTTTTTATATTGAAACAAACATTTTTTCTGTACGCTACGTTTTATTGAAAAAATACATTTTTTCTGTACGAAGTCCGAATACTTCTTAAATAAAATTTTAGGTGATATATTGAAAAAATAATTTTTTGATTTTATTCACGTAGAATAATTTTTTTTATATTGAAAAAATACATTTTTTCTGTACGCTACGTTTTAAGTCCGAATACTTCTTAAATAAAATTTTATGTGATATATTGAAAAAATAATTTTTTTCTATACGCTACGTTTTAAGTCCGAAATTCTGATTCGTACTTCTTAAATAAAATTTTAGGTGATATATTGAAAAAATAAATTTCTGATTCCTACTTAAAATTTTAGGTGATTTTATTCACGTAGAATAATTTTTTTTATATTGAAAAAATACATTTTTTCTGTACGCTACGTTTTAAGTCCGAATTTCTGATTCGTACTTCTTAAATAAAGTTTTAGGTGATATATTGAAAATTAATTTTTTGATTTTATTCACGTAGAATAATTTTTTTTTATATTGAAACAATACATTTTTTCTGTACGCTACGTTTTATTGAAAAAATACATTTTTTCTGTACGAAGTCCGAATACTTCTTAAATAAAATTTTAGGTGATATATTGAAAAAATAATTTTTTGATTTTATTCACGTAGAATAATTTTTTTTATATTGAAAAAATACATTTTTTCTGTACGCTACGTTTTAAGTCCGAATACTTCTTAAATAAAATTTTATGTGATATATTGAAAAAAATAATTTTTTTCTATACGCTACGTTTTAAGTCCGAAATTCTGATTCGTACTTCTTAAATAAAATTTTAGGTGATATATTGAAAAAATAAATTTCTGATTCCTACTTAAAATTTTAGGTGATTTTATTCACGTAGAATAATTTTTTTTATATTGAAAAAATACATTTTTTCTGTACGCTACGTTTTAAGTCCGAATTTCTGATTCGTACTTCTTAAATAAAGTTTTAGGTGATATATTGAAAATTAATTTTTTGATTTTATTCACGTAGAATAATTTTTTTTTATATTGAAACAATACATTTTTTCTGTACGCTACGTTTTATTGAAAAAATACATTTTTTCTGTACGAAGTCCGAATACTTCTTAAATAAAATTTTAGGTGATATATTGAAAAAATAATTTTTTGATTTTATTCACGTAGAATAATTTTTTTTATATTGAAAAAATACATTTTTTCTGTACGCTACGTTTTAAGTCCGAATACTTCTTAAATAAAATTTTATGTGATATATTGAAAAAATAATTTTTTTCTATACGCTACGTTTTAAGTCCGAAATTCTGATTCGTACTTCTTAAATAAAATTTTAGGTGATATATTGAAAAAATAAATTTCTGATTCCTACTTAAAATTTTAGGTGATTTTATTCACGTAGAATAATTTTTTTTATATTGAAAAAATACATTTTTTCTGTACGCTACGTTTTAAGTCCGAATACTTCTTAAATAAAATTTTATGTGATATATTGAAAAAATAATTTTTTTCTATACGCTACGTTTTAAGTCCGAAATTCTGATTCGTACTTCTTAAATAAAATTTTAGGTGATATATTGAAAAAATAAATTTCTGATTCCTACTTAAAATTTTAGGTGATTTTATTCACGTAGAATAATTTTTTTTATATTGAAAAAATACATTTTTTCTGTACGCTACGTTTTAAGTCCGAATTTCTGATTCGTACTTCTTAAATAAAGTTTTAGGTGATATATTGAAAATTAATTTTTTGATTTTATTCACGTAGAATAATTTTTTTTTATATTGAAACAAACATTTTTTCTGTACGCTACGTTTTATTGAAAAAATACATTTTTTCTGTACGAAGTCCGAATACTTCTTAAATAAAATTTTAGGTGATATATTGAAAAAATAATTTTTTGATTTTATTCACGTAGAATAATTTTTTTTATATTGAAAAAATACATTTTTTCTGTACGCTACGTTTTAAGTCCGAATACTTCTTAAATAAAATTTTATGTGATATATTGAAAAAATAATTTTTTTCTATACGCTACGTTTTAAGTCCGAAATTCTGATTCGTACTTCTTAAATAAAATTTTAGGTGATATATTGAAAAAATAAATTTCTGATTCCTACTTAAAATTTTAGGTGATTTTATTCACGTAGAATAATTTTTTTTATATTGAAAAAATACATTTTTTCTGTACGCTACGTTTTAAGTCCGAATTTCTGATTCGTACTTCTTAAATAAAGTTTTAGGTGATATATTGAAAATTAATTTTTTGATTTTATTCACGTAGAATAATTTTTTTTTATATTGAAACAATACATTTTTTCTGTACGCTACGTTTTATTGAAAAAATACATTTTTTCTGTACGAAGTCCGAATACTTCTTAAATAAAATTTTAGGTGATATATTGAAAAAATAATTTTTTGATTTTATTCACGTAGAATAATTTTTTTTATATTGAAAAAATACATTTTTTCTGTACGCTACGTTTTAAGTCCGAATACTTCTTAAATAAAATTTTATGTGATATATTGAAAAAAATAATTTTTTTCTATACGCTACGTTTTAAGTCCGAAATTCTGATTCGTACTTCTTAAATAAAATTTTAGGTGATATATTGAAAAAATAAATTTCTGATTCCTACTTAAAATTTTAGGTGATTTTATTCACGTAGAATAATTTTTTTTATATTGAAAAAATACATTTTTTCTGTACGCTACGTTTTAAGTCCGAATTTCTGATTCGTACTTCTTAAATAAAGTTTTAGGTGATATATTGAAAATTAATTTTTTGATTTTATTCACGTAGAATAATTTTTTTTTATATTGAAACAATACATTTTTTCTGTACGCTACGTTTTATTGAAAAAATACATTTTTTCTGTACGAAGTCCGAATACTTCTTAAATAAAATTTTAGGTGATATATTGAAAAAATAATTTTTTGATTTTATTCACGTAGAATAATTTTTTTTATATTGAAAAAATACATTTTTTCTGTACGCTACGTTTTAAGTCCGAATACTTCTTAAATAAAATTTTATGTGATATATTGAAAAAATAATTTTTTTCTATACGCTACGTTTTAAGTCCGAAATTCTGATTCGTACTTCTTAAATAAAATTTTAGGTGATATATTGAAAAAATAAATTTCTGATTCCTACTTAAAATTTTAGGTGATTTTATTCACGTAGAATAATTTTTTTTATATTGAAAAAATACATTTTTTCTGTACGCTACGTTTTAAGTCCGAATTTCTGATTCGTACTTCTTAAATAAAGTTTTAGGTGATATATTGAAAATTAATTTTTTGATTTTATTCACGTAGAATAATTTTTTTTTATATTGAAACAATACATTTTTTCTGTACGCTACGTTTTATTGAAAAAATACATTTTTTCTGTACGAAGTCCGAATACTTCTTAAATAAAATTTTAGGTGATATATTGAAAAAATAATTTTTTGATTTTATTCACGTAGAATAATTTTTTTTATATTGAAAAAATACATTTTTTCTGTACGCTACGTTTTAAGTCCGAATACTTCTTAAATAAAATTTTATGTGATATATTGAAAAAATAATTTTTTTCTATACGCTACGTTTTAAGTCCGAAATTCTGATTCGTACTTCTTAAATAAAATTTTAGGTGATATATTGAAAAAATAAATTTCTGATTCCTACTTAAAATTTTAGGTGATTTTATTCACGTAGAATAATTTTTTTTATATTGAAAAAATACATTTTTTCTGTACGCTACGTTTTAAGTCCGAATTTCTGATTCGTACTTCTTAAATAAAGTTTTAGGTGATATATTGAAAATTAATTTTTTGATTTTATTCACGTAGAATAATTTTTTTTTATATTGAAACAATACATTTTTTCTGTACGCTACGTTTTATTGAAAAAATACATTTTTTCTGTACGAAGTCCGAATACTTCTTAAATAAAATTTTAGGTGATATATTGAAAAAATAATTTTTTGATTTTATTCACGTAGAATAATTTTTTTTATATTGAAAAAATACATTTTTTCTGTACGCTACGTTTTAAGTCCGAATACTTCTTAAATAAAATTTTATGTGATATATTGAAAAAATAATTTTTTTCTATACGCTACGTTTTAAGTCCGAAATTCTGATTCGTACTTCTTAAATAAAATTTTAGGTGATATATTGAAAAAATAAATTTCTGATTCCTACTTAAAATTTTAGGTGATTTTATTCACGTAGAATAATTTTTTTTATATTGAAAAAATACATTTTTTCTGTACGCTACGTTTTAAGTCCGAATACTTCTTAAATAAAATTTTATGTGATATATTGAAAAAATAATTTTTTTCTATACGCTACGTTTTAAGTCCGAAATTCTGATTCGTACTTCTTAAATAAAATTTTAGGTGATATATTGAAAAAATAAATTTCTGATTCCTACTTAAAATTTTAGGTGATTTTATTCACGTAGAATAATTTTTTTTATATTGAAAAAATACATTTTTTCTGTACGCTACGTTTTAAGTCCGAATTTCTGATTCGTACTTCTTAAATAAAGTTTTAGGTGATATATTGAAAATTAATTTTTTGATTTTATTCACGTAGAATAATTTTTTTTTATATTGAAACAATACATTTTTTCTGTACGCTACGTTTTATTGAAAAAATACATTTTTTCTGTACGAAGTCCGAATACTTCTTAAATAAAATTTTAGGTGATATATTGAAAAAATAATTTTTTGATTTTATTCACGTAGAATAATTTTTTTTATATTGAAAAAATACATTTTTTCTGTACGCTACGTTTTAAGTCCGAATACTTCTTAAATAAAATTTTATGTGATATATTGAAAAAATAATTTTTTTCTATACGCTACGTTTTAAGTCCGAAATTCTGATTCGTACTTCTTAAATAAAATTTTAGGTGATATATTGAAAAAATAAATTTCTGATTCCTACTTAAAATTTTAGGTGATTTTATTCACGTAGAATAATTTTTTTTATATTGAAAAAATACATTTTTTCTGTACGCTACGTTTTAAGTCCGAATTTCTGATTCGTACTTCTTAAATAAAGTTTTAGGTGATATATTGAAAATTAATTTTTTGATTTTATTCACGTAGAATAATTTTTTTTTATATTGAAACAAACATTTTTTCTGTACGCTACGTTTTATTGAAAAAATACATTTTTTCTGTACGAAGTCCGAATACTTCTTAAATAAAATTTTAGGTGATATATTGAAAAAATAATTTTTTGATTTTATTCACGTAGAATAATTTTTTTTATATTGAAAAAATACATTTTTTCTGTACGCTACGTTTTAAGTCCGAATACTTCTTAAATAAAATTTTATGTGATATATTGAAAAAATAATTTTTTTCTATACGCTACGTTTTAAGTCCGAAATTCTGATTCGTACTTCTTAAATAAAATTTTAGGTGATATATTGAAAAAATAAATTTCTGATTCCTACTTAAAATTTTAGGTGATTTTATTCACGTAGAATAATTTTTTTTATATTGAAAAAATACATTTTTTCTGTACGCTACGTTTTAAGTCCGAATTTCTGATTCGTACTTCTTAAATAAAGTTTTAGGTGATATATTGAAAATTAATTTTTTGATTTTATTCACGTAGAATAATTTTTTTTTATATTGAAACAATACATTTTTTCTGTACGCTACGTTTTATTGAAAAAATACATTTTTTCTGTACGAAGTCCGAATACTTCTTAAATAAAATTTTAGGTGATATATTGAAAAAATAATTTTTTGATTTTATTCACGTAGAATAATTTTTTTTATATTGAAAAAATACATTTTTTCTGTACGCTACGTTTTAAGTCCGAATACTTCTTAAATAAAATTTTATGTGATATATTGAAAAAAATAATTTTTTTCTATACGCTACGTTTTAAGTCCGAAATTCTGATTCGTACTTCTTAAATAAAATTTTAGGTGATATATTGAAAAAATAAATTTCTGATTCCTACTTAAAATTTTAGGTGATTTTATTCACGTAGAATAATTTTTTTTATATTGAAAAAATACATTTTTTCTGTACGCTACGTTTTAAGTCCGAATTTCTGATTCGTACTTCTTAAATAAAGTTTTAGGTGATATATTGAAAATTAATTTTTTGATTTTATTCACGTAGAATAATTTTTTTTTATATTGAAACAATACATTTTTTCTGTACGCTACGTTTTATTGAAAAAATACATTTTTTCTGTACGAAGTCCGAATACTTCTTAAATAAAATTTTAGGTGATATATTGAAAAAATAATTTTTTGATTTTATTCACGTAGAATAATTTTTTTTATATTGAAAAAATACATTTTTTCTGTACGCTACGTTTTAAGTCCGAATACTTCTTAAATAAAATTTTATGTGATATATTGAAAAAATAATTTTTTTCTATACGCTACGTTTTAAGTCCGAAATTCTGATTCGTACTTCTTAAATAAAATTTTAGGTGATATATTGAAAAAATAAATTTCTGATTCCTACTTAAAATTTTAGGTGATTTTATTCACGTAGAATAATTTTTTTTATATTGAAAAAATACATTTTTTCTGTACGCTACGTTTTAAGTCCGAATTTCTGATTCGTACTTCTTAAATAAAGTTTTAGGTGATATATTGAAAATTAATTTTTTGATTTTATTCACGTAGAATAATTTTTTTTTATATTGAAACAATACATTTTTTCTGTACGCTACGTTTTATTGAAAAAATACATTTTTTCTGTACGAAGTCCGAATACTTCTTAAATAAAATTTTAGGTGATATATTGAAAAAATAATTTTTTGATTTTATTCACGTAGAATAATTTTTTTTATATTGAAAAAATACATTTTTTCTGTACGCTACGTTTTAAGTCCGAATACTTCTTAAATAAAATTTTATGTGATATATTGAAAAAATAATTTTTTTCTATACGCTACGTTTTAAGTCCGAAATTCTGATTCGTACTTCTTAAATAAAATTTTAGGTGATATATTGAAAAAATAAATTTCTGATTCCTACTTAAAATTTTAGGTGATTTTATTCACGTAGAATAATTTTTTTTATATTGAAAAAATACATTTTTTCTGTACGCTACGTTTTAAGTCCGAATACTTCTTAAATAAAATTTTATGTGATATATTGAAAAAATAATTTTTTTCTATACGCTACGTTTTAAGTCCGAAATTCTGATTCGTACTTCTTAAATAAAATTTTAGGTGATATATTGAAAAAATAAATTTCTGATTCCTACTTAAAATTTTAGGTGATTTTATTCACGTAGAATAATTTTTTTTATATTGAAAAAATACATTTTTTCTGTACGCTACGTTTTAAGTCCGAATTTCTGATTCGTACTTCTTAAATAAAGTTTTAGGTGATATATTGAAAATTAATTTTTTGATTTTATTCACGTAGAATAATTTTTTTTTATATTGAAACAATACATTTTTTCTGTACGCTACGTTTTATTGAAAAAATACATTTTTTCTGTACGAAGTCCGAATACTTCTTAAATAAAATTTTAGGTGATATATTGAAAAAATAATTTTTTGATTTTATTCACGTAGAATAATTTTTTTTATATTGAAAAAATACATTTTTTCTGTACGCTACGTTTTAAGTCCGAATTTCTGATTCGTACTTCTTAAATAAAGTTTTAGGTGATATATTGAAAATTAATTTTTTGATTTTATTCACGTAGAATAATTTTTTTTTATATTGAAACAATACATTTTTTCTGTACGCTACGTTTTATTGAAAAAATACATTTTTTCTGTACGAAGTCCGAATACTTCTTAAATAAAATTTTAGGTGATATATTGAAAAAATAATTTTTTGATTTTATTCACGTAGAATAATTTTTTTTATATTGAAAAAATACATTTTTTCTGTACGCTACGTTTTAAGTCCGAATACTTCTTAAATAAAATTTTATGTGATATATTGAAAAAAATAATTTTTTTCTATACGCTACGTTTTAAGTCCGAAATTCTGATTCGTACTTCTTAAATAAAATTTTAGGTGATATATTGAAAAAATAAATTTCTGATTCCTACTTAAAATTTTAGGTGATTTTATTCACGTAGAATAATTTTTTTTATATTGAAAAAATACATTTTTTCTGTACGCTACGTTTTAAGTCCGAATTTCTGATTCGTACTTCTTAAATAAAGTTTTAGGTGATATATTGAAAATTAATTTTTTGATTTTATTCACGTAGAATAATTTTTTTTTATATTGAAACAATACATTTTTTCTGTACGCTACGTTTTATTGAAAAAATACATTTTTTCTGTACGAAGTCCGAATACTTCTTAAATAAAATTTTAGGTGATATATTGAAAAAATAATTTTTTGATTTTATTCACGTAGAATAATTTTTTTTATATTGAAAAAATACATTTTTTCTGTACGCTACGTTTTAAGTCCGAATACTTCTTAAATAAAATTTTATGTGATATATTGAAAAAATAATTTTTTTCTATACGCTACGTTTTAAGTCCGAAATTCTGATTCGTACTTCTTAAATAAAATTTTAGGTGATATATTGAAAAAATAAATTTCTGATTCCTACTTAAAATTTTAGGTGATTTTATTCACGTAGAATAATTTTTTTTATATTGAAAAAATACATTTTTTCTGTACGCTACGTTTTAAGTCCGAATACTTCTTAAATAAAATTTTATGTGATATATTGAAAAAATAATTTTTTTCTATACGCTACGTTTTAAGTCCGAAATTCTGATTCGTACTTCTTAAATAAAATTTTAGGTGATATATTGAAAAAATAAATTTCTGATTCCTACTTAAAATTTTAGGTGATTTTATTCACGTAGAATAATTTTTTTTATATTGAAAAAATACATTTTTTCTGTACGCTACGTTTTAAGTCCGAATTTCTGATTCGTACTTCTTAAATAAAGTTTTAGGTGATATATTGAAAATTAATTTTTTGATTTTATTCACGTAGAATAATTTTTTTTTATATTGAAACAATACATTTTTTCTGTACGCTACGTTTTATTGAAAAAATACATTTTTTCTGTACGAAGTCCGAATACTTCTTAAATAAAATTTTAGGTGATATATTGAAAAAATAATTTTTTGATTTTATTCACGTAGAATAATTTTTTTTATATTGAAAAAATACATTTTTTCTGTACGCTACGTTTTAAGTCCGAATACTTCTTAAATAAAATTTTATGTGATATATTGAAAAAATAATTTTTTTCTATACGCTACGTTTTAAGTCCGAAATTCTGATTCGTACTTCTTAAATAAAATTTTAGGTGATATATTGAAAAAATAAATTTCTGATTCCTACTTAAAATTTTAGGTGATTTTATTCACGTAGAATAATTTTTTTTATATTGAAAAAATACATTTTTTCTGTACGCTACGTTTTAAGTCCGAATTTCTGATTCGTACTTCTTAAATAAAGTTTTAGGTGATATATTGAAAATTAATTTTTTGATTTTATTCACGTAGAATAATTTTTTTTTATATTGAAACAATACATTTTTTCTGTACGCTACGTTTTATTGAAAAAATACATTTTTTCTGTACGAAGTCCGAATACTTCTTAAATAAAATTTTAGGTGATATATTGAAAAAATAATTTTTTGATTTTATTCACGTAGAATAATTTTTTTTATATTGAAAAAATACATTTTTTCTGTACGCTACGTTTTAAGTCCGAATACTTCTTAAATAAAATTTTATGTGATATATTGAAAAAATAATTTTTTTCTATACGCTACGTTTTAAGTCCGAAATTCTGATTCGTACTTCTTAAATAAAATTTTAGGTGATATATTGAAAAAATAAATTTCTGATTCCTACTTAAAATTTTAGGTGATTTTATTCACGTAGAATAATTTTTTTTATATTGAAAAAATACATTTTTTCTGTACGCTACGTTTTAAGTCCGAATTTCTGATTCGTACTTCTTAAATAAAGTTTTAGGTGATATATTGAAAATTAATTTTTTGATTTTTTTCACGTAGAATAATTTTTTTTTATATTGAAACAAACATTTTTTCTGTACGCTACGTTTTATTGAAAAAATACATTTTTTCTGTACGAAGTCCGAATACTTCTTAAATAAAATTTTAGGTGATATATTGAAAAAATAATTTTTTGATTTTATTCACGTAGAATAATTTTTTTTATATTGAAAAAATACATTTTTTCTGTACGCTACGTTTTAAGTCCGAATACTTCTTAAATAAAATTTTATGTGATATATTGAAAAAATAATTTTTTTCTATACGCTACGTTTTAAGTCCGAAATTCTGATTCGTACTTCTTAAATAAAATTTTAGGTGATATATTGAAAAAATAAATTTCTGATTCCTACTTAAAATTTTAGGTGATTTTATTCACGTAGAATAATTTTTTTTATATTGAAAAAATACATTTTTTCTGTACGCTACGTTTTAAGTCCGAATTTCTGATTCGTACTTCTTAAATAAAGTTTTACGTGATATATTGAAAATTAATTTTTTGATTTTATTCACGTAGAATAATTTTTTTTTATATTGAAACAATACATTTTTTCTGTACGCTACGTTTTATTGAAAAAATACATTTTTTCTGTACGAAGTCCGAATACTTCTTAAATAAAATTTTAGGTGATATATTGAAAAAATAATTTTTTGATTTTATTCACGTAGAATAATTTTTTTTATATTGAAAAAATACATTTTTTCTGTACGCTACGTTTTAAGTCCGAATACTTCTTAAATAAAATTTTATGTGATATATTGAAAAAATAATTTTTTTCTATACGCTACGTTTTAAGTCCGAAATTCTGATTCGTACTTCTTAAATAAAATTTTAGGTGATATATTGAAAAAATAAATTTCTGATTCCTACTTAAAATTTTAGGTGATTTTATTCACGTAGAATAATTTTTTTTATATTGAAAAAATACATTTTTTCTGTACGCTACGTTTTAAGTCCGAATTTCTGATTCGTACTTCTTAAATAAAGTTTTAGGTGATATATTGAAAATTAATTTTTTGATTTTATTCACGTAGAATAATTTTTTTTTATATTGAAACAATACATTTTTTCTGTACGCTACGTTTTATTGAAAAAATACATTTTTTCTGTACGAAGTCCGAATACTTCTTAAATAAAATTTTAGGTGATATATTGAAAAAATAATTTTTTGATTTTATTCACGTAGAATAATTTTTTTTATATTGAAAAAATACATTTTTTCTGTACGCTACGTTTTAAGTCCGAATACTTCTTAAATAAAATTTTATGTGATATATTGAAAAAATAATTTTTTTCTATACGCTACGTTTTAAGTCCGAAATTCTGATTCGTACTTCTTAAATAAAATTTTAGGTGATATATTGAAAAAATAAATTTCTGATTCCTACTTAAAATTTTAGGTGATTTTATTCACGTAGAATAATTTTTTTTATATTGAAAAAATACATTTTTTCTGTACGCTACGTTTTAAGTCCGAATTTCTGATTCGTACTTCTTAAATAAAGTTTTAGGTGATATATTGAAAATTAATTTTTTGATTTTATTCACGTAGAATAATTTTTTTTTATATTGAAACAATACATTTTTTCTGTACGCTACGTTTTATTGAAAAAATACATTTTTTCTGTACGAAGTCCGAATACTTCTTAAATAAAATTTTAGGTGATATATTGAAAAAATAATTTTTTGATTTTATTCACGTAGAATAATTTTTTTTATATTGAAAAAATACATTTTTTCTGTACGCTACGTTTTAAGTCCGAATACTTCTTAAATAAAATTTTATGTGATATATTGAAAAAATAATTTTTTTCTATACGCTACGTTTTAAGTCCGAAATTCTGATTCGTACTTCTTAAATAAAATTTTAGGTGATATATTGAAAAAATAAATTTCTGATTCCTACTTAAAATTTTAGGTGATTTTATTCACGTAGAATAATTTTTTTTATATTGAAAAAATACATTTTTTCTGTACGCTACGTTTTAAGTCCGAATACTTCTTAAATAAAATTTTATGTGATATATTGAAAAAATAATTTTTTTCTATACGCTACGTTTTAAGTCCGAAATTCTGATTCGTACTTCTTAAATAAAATTTTAGGTGATATATTGAAAAAATAAATTTCTGATTCCTACTTAAAATTTTAGGTGATTTTATTCACGTAGAATAATTTTTTTTATATTGAAAAAATACATTTTTTCTGTACGCTACGTTTTAAGTCCGAATTTCTGATTCGTACTTCTTAAATAAAGTTTTAGGTGATATATTGAAAATTAATTTTTTGATTTTATTCACGTAGAATAATTTTTTTTTATATTGAAACAATACATTTTTTCTGTACGCTACGTTTTATTGAAAAAATACATTTTTTCTGTACGAAGTCCGAATACTTCTTAAATAAAATTTTAGGTGATATATTGAAAAAATAATTTTTTGATTTTATTCACGTAGAATAATTTTTTTTATATTGAAAAAATACATTTTTTCTGTACGCTACGTTTTAAGTCCGAATACTTCTTAAATAAAATTTTATGTGATATATTGAAAAAATAATTTTTTTCTATACGCTACGTTTTAAGTCCGAAATTCTGATTCGTACTTCTTAAATAAAATTTTAGGTGATATATTGAAAAAATAAATTTCTGATTCCTACTTAAAATTTTAGGTGATTTTATTCACGTAGAATAATTTTTTTTATATTGAAAAAATACATTTTTTCTGTACGCTACGTTTTAAGTCCGAATTTCTGATTCGTACTTCTTAAATAAAGTTTTAGGTGATATATTGAAAATTAATTTTTTGATTTTATTCACGTAGAATAATTTTTTTTTATATTGAAACAATACATTTTTTCTGTACGCTACGTTTTATTGAAAAAATACATTTTTTCTGTACGAAGTCCGAATACTTCTTAAATAAAATTTTAGGTGATATATTGAAAAAATAATTTTTTGATTTTATTCACGTAGAATAATTTTTTTTATATTGAAAAAATACATTTTTTCTGTACGCTACGTTTTAAGTCCGAATACTTCTTAAATAAAATTTTATGTGATATATTGAAAAAATAATTTTTTTCTATACGCTACGTTTTAAGTCCGAAATTCTGATTCGTACTTCTTAAATAAAATTTTAGGTGATATATTGAAAAAATAAATTTCTGATTCCTACTTAAAATTTTAGGTGATTTTATTCACGTAGAATAATTTTTTTTATATTGAAAAAATACATTTTTTCTGTACGCTACGTTTTAAGTCCGAATTTCTGATTCGTACTTCTTAAATAAAGTTTTAGGTGATATATTGAAAATTAATTTTTTGATTTTATTCACGTAGAATAATTTTTTTTTATATTGAAACAATACATTTTTTCTGTACGCTACGTTTTATTGAAAAAATACATTTTTTCTGTACGAAGTCCGAATACTTCTTAAATAAAATTTTAGGTGATATATTGAAAAAATAATTTTTTGATTTTATTCACGTAGAATAATTTTTTTTATATTGAAAAAATACATTTTTTCTGTACGCTACGTTTTAAGTCCGAATACTTCTTAAATAAAATTTTATGTGATATATTGAAAAAATAATTTTTTTCTATACGCTACGTTTTAAGTCCGAAATTCTGATTCGTACTTCTTAAATAAAATTTTAGGTGATATATTGAAAAAATAAATTTCTGATTCCTACTTAAAATTTTAGGTGATTTTATTCACGTAGAATAATTTTTTTTATATTGAAAAAATACATTTTTTCTGTACGCTACGTTTTAAGTCCGAATACTTCTTAAATAAAATTTTATGTGATATATTGAAAAAATAATTTTTTTCTATACGCTACGTTTTAAGTCCGAAATTCTGATTCGTACTTCTTAAATAAAATTTTAGGTGATATATTGAAAAAATAAATTTCTGATTCCTACTTAAAATTTTAGGTGATTTTATTCACGTAGAATAATTTTTTTTATATTGAAAAAATACATTTTTTCTGTACGCTACGTTTTAAGTCCGAATTTCTGATTCGTACTTCTTAAATAAAGTTTTAGGTGATATATTGAAAATTAATTTTTTGATTTTATTCACGTAGAATAATTTTTTTTTATATTGAAACAATACATTTTTTCTGTACGCTACGTTTTATTGAAAAAATACATTTTTTCTGTACGAAGTCCGAATACTTCTTAAATAAAATTTTAGGTGATATATTGAAAAAATAATTTTTTGATTTTATTCACGTAGAATAATTTTTTTTATATTGAAAAAATACATTTTTTCTGTACGCTACGTTTTAAGTCCGAATACTTCTTAAATAAAATTTTATGTGATATATTGAAAAAATAATTTTTTTCTATACGCTACGTTTTAAGTCCGAAATTCTGATTCGTACTTCTTAAATAAAATTTTAGGTGATATATTGAAAAAATAAATTTCTGATTCCTACTTAAAATTTTAGGTGATTTTATTCACGTAGAATAATTTTTTTTATATTGAAAAAATACATTTTTTCTGTACGCTACGTTTTAAGTCCGAATTTCTGATTCGTACTTCTTAAATAAAGTTTTAGGTGATATATTGAAAATTAATTTTTTGATTTTATTCACGTAGAATAATTTTTTTTTATATTGAAACAAACATTTTTTCTGTACGCTACGTTTTATTGAAAAAATACATTTTTTCTGTACGAAGTCCGAATACTTCTTAAATAAAATTTTAGGTGATATATTGAAAAAATAATTTTTTGATTTTATTCACGTAGAATAATTTTTTTTATATTGAAAAAATACATTTTTTCTGTACGCTACGTTTTAAGTCCGAATACTTCTTAAATAAAATTTTATGTGATATATTGAAAAAATAATTTTTTTCTATACGCTACGTTTTAAGTCCGAAATTCTGATTCGTACTTCTTAAATAAAATTTTAGGTGATATATTGAAAAAATAAATTTCTGATTCCTACTTAAAATTTTAGGTGATTTTATTCACGTAGAATAATTTTTTTTATATTGAAAAAATACATTTTTTCTGTACGCTACGTTTTAAGTCCGAATTTCTGATTCGTACTTCTTAAATAAAGTTTTAGGTGATATATTGAAAATTAATTTTTTGATTTTATTCACGTAGAATAATTTTTTTTTATATTGAAACAATACATTTTTTCTGTACGCTACGTTTTATTGAAAAAATACATTTTTTCTGTACGAAGTCCGAATACTTCTTAAATAAAATTTTAGGTGATATATTGAAAAAATAATTTTTTGATTTTATTCACGTAGAATAATTTTTTTTATATTGAAAAAATACATTTTTTCTGTACGCTACGTTTTAAGTCCGAATACTTCTTAAATAAAATTTTATGTGATATATTGAAAAAAATAATTTTTTTCTATACGCTACGTTTTAAGTCCGAAATTCTGATTCGTACTTCTTAAATAAAATTTTAGGTGATATATTGAAAAAATAAATTTCTGATTCCTACTTAAAATTTTAGGTGATTTTATTCACGTAGAATAATTTTTTTTATATTGAAAAAATACATTTTTTCTGTACGCTACGTTTTAAGTCCGAATTTCTGATTCGTACTTCTTAAATAAAGTTTTAGGTGATATATTGAAAATTAATTTTTTGATTTTATTCACGTAGAATAATTTTTTTTTATATTGAAACAATACATTTTTTCTGTACGCTACGTTTTATTGAAAAAATACATTTTTTCTGTACGAAGTCCGAATACTTCTTAAATAAAATTTTAGGTGATATATTGAAAAAATAATTTTTTGATTTTATTCACGTAGAATAATTTTTTTTATATTGAAAAAATACATTTTTTCTGTACGCTACGTTTTAAGTCCGAATACTTCTTAAATAAAATTTTATGTGATATATTGAAAAAATAATTTTTTTCTATACGCTACGTTTTAAGTCCGAAATTCTGATTCGTACTTCTTAAATAAAATTTTAGGTGATATATTGAAAAAATAAATTTCTGATTCCTACTTAAAATTTTAGGTGATTTTATTCACGTAGAATAATTTTTTTTATATTGAAAAAATACATTTTTTCTGTACGCTACGTTTTAAGTCCGAATACTTCTTAAATAAAATTTTATGTGATATATTGAAAAAATAATTTTTTTCTATACGCTACGTTTTAAGTCCGAAATTCTGATTCGTACTTCTTAAATAAAATTTTAGGTGATATATTGAAAAAATAAATTTCTGATTCCTACTTAAAATTTTAGGTGATTTTATTCACGTAGAATAATTTTTTTTATATTGAAAAAATACATTTTTTCTGTACGCTACGTTTTAAGTCCGAATTTCTGATTCGTACTTCTTAAATAAAGTTTTAGGTGATATATTGAAAATTAATTTTTTGATTTTATTCACGTAGAATAATTTTTTTTTATATTGAAACAAACATTTTTTCTGTACGCTACGTTTTATTGAAAAAATACATTTTTTCTGTACGAAGTCCGAATACTTCTTAAATAAAATTTTAGGTGATATATTGAAAAAATAATTTTTTGATTTTATTCACGTAGAATAATTTTTTTTATATTGAAAAAATACATTTTTTCTGTACGCTACGTTTTAAGTCCGAATACTTCTTAAATAAAATTTTATGTGATATATTGAAAAAATAATTTTTTTCTATACGCTACGTTTTAAGTCCGAAATTCTGATTCGTACTTCTTAAATAAAATTTTAGGTGATATATTGAAAAAATAAATTTCTGATTCCTACTTAAAATTTTAGGTGATTTTATTCACGTAGAATAATTTTTTTTATATTGAAAAAATACATTTTTTCTGTACGCTACGTTTTAAGTCCGAATTTCTGATTCGTACTTCTTAAATAAAGTTTTAGGTGATATATTGAAAATTAATTTTTTGATTTTATTCACGTAGAATAATTTTTTTTTATATTGAAACAATACATTTTTTCTGTACGCTACGTTTTATTGAAAAAATACATTTTTTCTGTACGAAGTCCGAATACTTCTTAAATAAAATTTTAGGTGATATATTGAAGAAATAATTTTTTGATTTTATTCACGTAGAATAATTTTTTTTATATTGAAAAAATACATTTTTTCTGTACGCTACGTTTTAAGTCCGAATACTTCTTAAATAAAATTTTATGTGATATATTGAAAAAAATAATTTTTTTCTATACGCTACGTTTTAAGTCCGAAATTCTGATTCGTACTTCTTAAATAAAATTTTAGGTGATATATTGAAAAAATAAATTTCTGATTCCTACTTAAAATTTTAGGTGATTTTATTCACGTAGAATAATTTTTTTTATATTGAAAAAATACATTTTTTCTGTACGCTACGTTTTAAGTCCGAATTTCTGATTCGTACTTCTTAAATAAAGTTTTAGGTGATATATTGAAAATTAATTTTTTGATTTTATTCACGTAGAATAATTTTTTTTTATATTGAAACAATACATTTTTTCTGTACGCTACGTTTTATTGAAAAAATACATTTTTTCTGTACGAAGTCCGAATACTTCTTAAATAAAATTTTAGGTGATATATTGAAAAAATAATTTTTTGATTTTATTCACGTAGAATAATTTTTTTTATATTGAAAAAATACATTTTTTCTGTACGCTACGTTTTAAGTCCGAATACTTCTTAAATAAAATTTTATGTGATATATTGAAAAAATAATTTTTTTCTATACGCTACGTTTTAAGTCCGAAATTCTGATTCGTACTTCTTAAATAAAATTTTAGGTGATATATTGAAAAAATAAATTTCTGATTCCTACTTAAAATTTTAGGTGATTTTATTCACGTAGAATAATTTTTTTTATATTGAAAAAATACATTTTTTCTGTACGCTACGTTTTAAGTCCGAATTTCTGATTCGTACTTCTTAAATAAAGTTTTAGGTGATATATTGAAAATTAATTTTTTGATTTTATTCACGTAGAATAATTTTTTTTTATATTGAAACAATACATTTTTTCTGTACGCTACGTTTTATTGAAAAAATACATTTTTTCTGTACGAAGTCCGAATACTTCTTAAATAAAATTTTAGGTGATATATTGAAAAAATAATTTTTTGATTTTATTCACGTAGAATAATTTTTTTTATATTGAAAAAATACATTTTTTCTGTACGCTACGTTTTAAGTCCGAATACTTCTTAAATAAAATTTTATGTGATATATTGAAAAAATAATTTTTTTCTATACGCTACGTTTTAAGTCCGAAATTCTGATTCGTACTTCTTAAATAAAATTTTAGGTGATATATTGAAAAAATAAATTTCTGATTCCTACTTAAAATTTTAGGTGATTTTATTCACGTAGAATAATTTTTTTTATATTGAAAAAATACATTTTTTCTGTACGCTACGTTTTAAGTCCGAATTTCTGATTCGTACTTCTTAAATAAAGTTTTAGGTGATATATTGAAAATTAATTTTTTGATTTTATTCACGTAGAATAATTTTTTTTTATATTGAAACAATACATTTTTTCTGTACGCTACGTTTTATTGAAAAAATACATTTTTTCTGTACGAAGTCCGAATACTTCTTAAATAAAATTTTAGGTGATATATTGAAAAAATAATTTTTTGATTTTATTCACGTAGAATAATTTTTTTTATATTGAAAAAATACATTTTTTCTGTACGCTACGTTTTAAGTCCGAATACTTCTTAAATAAAATTTTATGTGATATATTGAAAAAATAATTTTTTTCTATACGCTACGTTTTAAGTCCGAAATTCTGATTCGTACTTCTTAAATAAAATTTTAGGTGATATATTGAAAAAATAAATTTCTGATTCCTACTTAAAATTTTAGGTGATTTTATTCACGTAGAATAATTTTTTTTATATTGAAAAAATACATTTTTTCTGTACGCTACGTTTTAAGTCCGAATACTTCTTAAATAAAATTTTATGTGATATATTGAAAAAATAATTTTTTTCTATACGCTACGTTTTAAGTCCGAAATTCTGATTCGTACTTCTTAAATAAAATTTTAGGTGATATATTGAAAAAATAAATTTCTGATTCCTACTTAAAATTTTAGGTGATTTTATTCACGTAGAATAATTTTTTTTATATTGAAAAAATACATTTTTTCTGTACGCTACGTTTTAAGTCCGAATTTCTGATTCGTACTTCTTAAATAAAGTTTTAGGTGATATATTGAAAATTAATTTTTTGATTTTATTCACGTAGAATAATTTTTTTTTATATTGAAACAATACATTTTTTCTGTACGCTACGTTTTATTGAAAAAATACATTTTTTCTGTACGAAGTCCGAATACTTCTTAAATAAAATTTTAGGTGATATATTGAAAAAATAATTTTTTGATTTTATTCACGTAGAATAATTTTTTTTATATTGAAAAAATACATTTTTTCTGTACGCTACGTTTTAAGTCCGAATACTTCTTAAATAAAATTTTATGTGATATATTGAAAAAATAATTTTTTTCTATACGCTACGTTTTAAGTCCGAAATTCTGATTCGTACTTCTTAAATAAAATTTTAGGTGATATATTGAAAAAATAAATTTCTGATTCCTACTTAAAATTTTAGGTGATTTTATTCACGTAGAATAATTTTTTTTATATTGAAAAAATACATTTTTTCTGTACGCTACGTTTTAAGTCCGAATTTCTGATTCGTACTTCTTAAATAAAGTTTTAGGTGATATATTGAAAATTAATTTTTTGATTTTATTCACGTAGAATAATTTTTTTTTATATTGAAACAAACATTTTTTCTGTACGCTACGTTTTATTGAAAAAATACATTTTTTCTGTACGAAGTCCGAATACTTCTTAAATAAAATTTTAGGTGATATATTGAAAAAATAATTTTTTGATTTTATTCACGTAGAATAATTTTTTTTATATTGAAAAAATACATTTTTTCTGTACGCTACGTTTTAAGTCCGAATACTTCTTAAATAAAATTTTATGTGATATATTGAAAAAATAATTTTTTTCTATACGCTACGTTTTAAGTCCGAAATTCTGATTCGTACTTCTTAAATAAAATTTTAGGTGATATATTGAAAAAATAAATTTCTGATTCCTACTTAAAATTTTAGGTGATTTTATTCACGTAGAATAATTTTTTTTATATTGAAAAAATACATTTTTTCTGTACGCTACGTTTTAAGTCCGAATTTCTGATTCGTACTTCTTAAATAAAGTTTTAGGTGATATATTGAAAATTAATTTTTTGATTTTATTCACGTAGAATAATTTTTTTTTATATTGAAACAATACATTTTTTCTGTACGCTACGTTTTATTGAAAAAATACATTTTTTCTGTACGAAGTCCGAATACTTCTTAAATAAAATTTTAGGTGATATATTGAAAAAATAATTTTTTGATTTTATTCACGTAGAATAATTTTTTTTATATTGAAAAAATACATTTTTTCTGTACGCTACGTTTTAAGTCCGAATACTTCTTAAATAAAATTTTATGTGATATATTGAAAAAAATAATTTTTTTCTATACGCTACGTTTTAAGTCCGAAATTCTGATTCGTACTTCTTAAATAAAATTTTAGGTGATATATTGAAAAAATAAATTTCTGATTCCTACTTAAAATTTTAGGTGATTTTATTCACGTAGAATAATTTTTTTTATATTGAAAAAATACATTTTTTCTGTACGCTACGTTTTAAGTCCGAATTTCTGATTCGTACTTCTTAAATAAAGTTTTAGGTGATATATTGAAAATTAATTTTTTGATTTTATTCACGTAGAATAATTTTTTTTTATATTGAAACAATACATTTTTTCTGTACGCTACGTTTTATTGAAAAAATACATTTTTTCTGTACGAAGTCCGAATACTTCTTAAATAAAATTTTAGGTGATATATTGAAAAAATAATTTTTTGATTTTATTCACGTAGAATAATTTTTTTTATATTGAAAAAATACATTTTTTCTGTACGCTACGTTTTAAGTCCGAATACTTCTTAAATAAAATTTTATGTGATATATTGAAAAAATAATTTTTTTCTATACGCTACGTTTTAAGTCCGAAATTCTGATTCGTACTTCTTAAATAAAATTTTAGGTGATATATTGAAAAAATAAATTTCTGATTCCTACTTAAAATTTTAGGTGATTTTATTCACGTAGAATAATTTTTTTTATATTGAAAAAATACATTTTTTCTGTACGCTACGTTTTAAGTCCGAATTTCTGATTCGTACTTCTTAAATAAAGTTTTAGGTGATATATTGAAAATTAATTTTTTGATTTTATTCACGTAGAATAATTTTTTTTTATATTGAAACAATACATTTTTTCTGTACGCTACGTTTTATTGAAAAAATACATTTTTTCTGTACGAAGTCCGAATACTTCTTAAATAAAATTTTAGGTGATATATTGAAAAAATAATTTTTTGATTTTATTCACGTAGAATAATTTTTTTTATATTGAAAAAATACATTTTTTCTGTACGCTACGTTTTAAGTCCGAATACTTCTTAAATAAAATTTTATGTGATATATTGAAAAAATAATTTTTTTCTATACGCTACGTTTTAAGTCCGAAATTCTGATTCGTACTTCTTAAATAAAATTTTAGGTGATATATTGAAAAAATAAATTTCTGATTCCTACTTAAAATTTTAGGTGATTTTATTCACGTAGAATAATTTTTTTTATATTGAAAAAATACATTTTTTCTGTACGCTACGTTTTAAGTCCGAATACTTCTTAAATAAAATTTTATGTGATATATTGAAAAAATAATTTTTTTCTATACGCTACGTTTTAAGTCCGAAATTCTGATTCGTACTTCTTAAATAAAATTTTAGGTGATATATTGAAAAAATAAATTTCTGATTCCTACTTAAAATTTTAGGTGATTTTATTCACGTAGAATAATTTTTTTTATATTGAAAAAATACATTTTTTCTGTACGCTACGTTTTAAGTCCGAATTTCTGATTCGTACTTCTTAAATAAAGTTTTAGGTGATATATTGAAAATTAATTTTTTGATTTTATTCACGTAGAATAATTTTTTTTTATATTGAAACAATACATTTTTTCTGTACGCTACGTTTTATTGAAAAAATACATTTTTTCTGTACGAAGTCCGAATACTTCTTAAATAAAATTTTAGGTGATATATTGAAAAAATAATTTTTTGATTTTATTCACGTAGAATAATTTTTTTTATATTGAAAAAATACATTTTTTCTGTACGCTACGTTTTAAGTCCGAATTTCTGATTCGTACTTCTTAAATAAAGTTTTAGGTGATATATTGAAAATTAATTTTTTGATTTTATTCACGTAGAATAATTTTTTTTTATATTGAAACAATACATTTTTTCTGTACGCTACGTTTTATTGAAAAAATACATTTTTTCTGTACGAAGTCCGAATACTTCTTAAATAAAATTTTAGGTGATATATTGAAAAAATAATTTTTTGATTTTATTCACGTAGAATAATTTTTTTTATATTGAAAAAATACATTTTTTCTGTACGCTACGTTTTAAGTCCGAATACTTCTTAAATAAAATTTTGTGATATATTGAAAAAAATAATTTTTTTCTATACGCTACGTTTTAAGTCCGAAATTCTGATTCGTACTTCTTAAATAAAATTTTAGGTGATATATTGAAAAAATAAATTTCTGATTCCTACTTAAAATTTTAGGTGATTTTATTCACGTAGAATAATTTTTTTTATATTGAAAAAATACATTTTTTCTGTACGCTACGTTTTAAGTCCGAATTTCTGATTCGTACTTCTTAAATAAAGTTTTAGGTGATATATTGAAAATTAATTTTTTGATTTTATTCACGTAGAATAATTTTTTTTTATATTGAAACAATACATTTTTTCTGTACGCTACGTTTTATTGAAAAAATACATTTTTTCTGTACGAAGTCCGAATACTTCTTAAATAAAATTTTAGGTGATATATTGAAAAAATAATTTTTTGATTTTATTCACGTAGAATAATTTTTTTTATATTGAAAAAATACATTTTTTCTGTACGCTACGTTTTAAGTCCGAATACTTCTTAAATAAAATTTTATGTGATATATTGAAAAAATAATTTTTTTCTATACGCTACGTTTTAAGTCCGAAATTCTGATTCGTACTTCTTAAATAAAATTTTAGGTGATATATTGAAAAAATAAATTTCTGATTCCTACTTAAAATTTTAGGTGATTTTATTCACGTAGAATAATTTTTTTTATATTGAAAAAATACATTTTTTCTGTACGCTACGTTTTAAGTCCGAATACTTCTTAAATAAAATTTTATGTGATATATTGAAAAAATAATTTTTTTCTATACGCTACGTTTTAAGTCCGAAATTCTGATTCGTACTTCTTAAATAAAATTTTAGGTGATATATTGAAAAAATAAATTTCTGATTCCTACTTAAAATTTTAGGTGATTTTATTCACGTAGAATAATTTTTTTTATATTGAAAAAATACATTTTTTCTGTACGCTACGTTTTAAGTCCGAATTTCTGATTCGTACTTCTTAAATAAAGTTTTAGGTGATATATTGAAAATTAATTTTTTGATTTTATTCACGTAGAATAATTTTTTTTTATATTGAAACAATACATTTTTTCTGTACGCTACGTTTTATTGAAAAAATACATTTTTTCTGTACGAAGTCCGAATACTTCTTAAATAAAATTTTAGGTGATATATTGAAAAAATAATTTTTTGATTTTATTCACGTAGAATAATTTTTTTTATATTGAAAAAATACATTTTTTCTGTACGCTACGTTTTAAGTCCGAATACTTCTTAAATAAAATTTTATGTGATATATTGAAAAAATAATTTTTTTCTATACGCTACGTTTTAAGTCCGAAATTCTGATTCGTACTTCTTAAATAAAATTTTAGGTGATATATTGAAAAAATAAATTTCTGATTCCTACTTAAAATTTTAGGTGATTTTATTCACGTAGAATAATTTTTTTATATTGAAAAAATACATTTTTTCTGTACGCTACGTTTTAAGTCCGAATTTCTGATTCGTACTTCTTAAATAAAGTTTTAGGTGATATATTGAAAATTAATTTTTTGATTTTATTCACGTAGAATAATTTTTTTTTATATTGAAACAATACATTTTTTCTGTACGCTACGTTTTATTGAAAAAATACATTTTTTCTGTACGAAGTCCGAATACTTCTTAAATAAAATTTTAGGTGATATATTGAAAAAATAATTTTTTGATTTTATTCACGTAGAATAATTTTTTTTATATTGAAAAAATACATTTTTTCTGTACGCTACGTTTTAAGTCCGAATACTTCTTAAATAAAATTTTATGTGATATATTGAAAAAATAATTTTTTTCTATACGCTACGTTTTAAGTCCGAAATTCTGATTCGTACTTCTTAAATAAAATTTTAGGTGATATATTGAAAAAATAAATTTCTGATTCCTACTTAAAATTTTAGGTGATTTTATTCACGTAGAATAATTTTTTTTATATTGAAAAAATACATTTTTTCTGTACGCTACGTTTTAAGTCCGAATTTCTGATTCGTACTTCTTAAATAAAGTTTTAGGTGATATATTGAAAATTAATTTTTTGATTTTATTCACGTAGAATAATTTTTTTTTATATTGAAACAATACATTTTTTCTGTACGCTACGTTTTATTGAAAAAATACATTTTTTCTGTACGAAGTCCGAATACTTCTTAAATAAAATTTTAGGTGATATATTGAAAAAATAATTTTTTGATTTTATTCACGTAGAATAATTTTTTTTATATTGAAAAAATACATTTTTTCTGTACGCTACGTTTTAAGTCCGAATACTTCTTAAATAAAATTTTATGTGATATATTGAAAAAAATAATTTTTTTCTATACGCTACGTTTTAAGTCCGAAATTCTGATTCGTACTTCTTAAATAAAATTTTAGGTGATATATTGAAAAAATAAATTTCTGATTCCTACTTAAAATTTTAGGTGATTTTATTCACGTAGAATAATTTTTTTTATATTGAAAAAATACATTTTTTCTGTACGCTACGTTTTAAGTCCGAATTTCTGATTCGTACTTCTTAAATAAAGTTTTAGGTGATATATTGAAAATTAATTTTTTGATTTTATTCACGTAGAATAATTTTTTTTTATATTGAAACAATACATTTTTTCTGTACGCTACGTTTTATTGAAAAAATACATTTTTTCTGTACGAAGTCCGAATACTTCTTAAATAAAATTTTAGGTGATATATTGAAAAAATAATTTTTTGATTTTATTCACGTAGAATAATTTTTTTTATATTGAAAAAATACATTTTTTCTGTACGCTACGTTTTAAGTCCGAATACTTCTTAAATAAAATTTTATGTGATATATTGAAAAAATAATTTTTTTCTATACGCTACGTTTTAAGTCCGAAATTCTGATTCGTACTTCTTAAATAAAATTTTAGGTGATATATTGAAAAAATAAATTTCTGATTCCTACTTAAAATTTTAGGTGATTTTATTCACGTAGAATAATTTTTTTTATATTGAAAAAATACATTTTTTCTGTACGCTACGTTTTAAGTCCGAATACTTCTTAAATAAAATTTTATGTGATATATTGAAAAAATAATTTTTTTCTATACGCTACGTTTTAAGTCCGAAATTCTGATTCGTACTTCTTAAATAAAATTTTAGGTGATATATTGAAAAAATAAATTTCTGATTCCTACTTAAAATTTTAGGTGATTTTATTCACGTAGAATAATTTTTTTTATATTGAAAAAATACATTTTTTCTGTACGCTACGTTTTAAGTCCGAATTTCTGATTCGTACTTCTTAAATAAAGTTTTAGGTGATATATTGAAAATTAATTTTTTGATTTTATTCACGTAGAATAATTTTTTTTTATATTGAAACAATACATTTTTTCTGTACGCTACGTTTTATTGAAAAAATACATTTTTTCTGTACGAAGTCCGAATACTTCTTAAATAAAATTTTAGGTGATATATTGAAAAAATAATTTTTTGATTTTATTCACGTAGAATAATTTTTTTTATATTGAAAAAATACATTTTTTCTGTACGCTACGTTTTAAGTCCGAATTTCTGATTCGTACTTCTTAAATAAAGTTTTAGGTGATATATTGAAAATTAATTTTTTGATTTTATTCACGTAGAATAATTTTTTTTTATATTGAAACAATACATTTTTTCTGTACGCTACGTTTTATTGAAAAAATACATTTTTTCTGTACGAAGTCCGAATACTTCTTAAATAAAATTTTAGGTGATATATTGAAAAAATAATTTTTTGATTTTATTCACGTAGAATAATTTTTTTTATATTGAAAAAATACATTTTTTCTGTACGCTACGTTTTAAGTCCGAATACTTCTTAAATAAAATTTTATGTGATATATTGAAAAAAATAATTTTTTTCTATACGCTACGTTTTAAGTCCGAAATTCTGATTCGTACTTCTTAAATAAAATTTTAGGTGATATATTGAAAAAATAAATTTCTGATTCCTACTTAAAATTTTAGGTGATTTTATTCACGTAGAATAATTTTTTTTATATTGAAAAAATACATTTTTTCTGTACGCTACGTTTTAAGTCCGAATTTCTGATTCGTACTTCTTAAATAAAGTTTTAGGTGATATATTGAAAATTAATTTTTTGATTTTATTCACGTAGAATAATTTTTTTTTATATTGAAACAATACATTTTTTCTGTACGCTACGTTTTATTGAAAAAATACATTTTTTCTGTACGAAGTCCGAATACTTCTTAAATAAAATTTTAGGTGATATATTGAAAAAATAATTTTTTGATTTTATTCACGTAGAATAATTTTTTTTATATTGAAAAAATACATTTTTTCTGTACGCTACGTTTTAAGTCCGAATACTTCTTAAATAAAATTTTATGTGATATATTGAAAAAATAATTTTTTTCTATACGCTACGTTTTAAGTCCGAAATTCTGATTCGTACTTCTTAAATAAAATTTTAGGTGATATATTGAAAAAATAAATTTCTGATTCCTACTTAAAATTTTAGGTGATTTTATTCACGTAGAATAATTTTTTTTATATTGAAAAAATACATTTTTTCTGTACGCTACGTTTTAAGTCCGAATACTTCTTAAATAAAATTTTATGTGATATATTGAAAAAATAATTTTTTTCTATACGCTACGTTTTAAGTCCGAAATTCTGATTCGTACTTCTTAAATAAAATTTTAGGTGATATATTGAAAAAATAAATTTCTGATTCCTACTTAAAATTTTAGGTGATTTTATTCACGTAGAATAATTTTTTTTATATTGAAAAAATACATTTTTTCTGTACGCTACGTTTTAAGTCCGAATTTCTGATTCGTACTTCTTAAATAAAGTTTTAGGTGATATATTGAAAATTAATTTTTTGATTTTATTCACGTAGAATAATTTTTTTTTATATTGAAACAATACATTTTTTCTGTACGCTACGTTTTATTGAAAAAATACATTTTTTCTGTACGAAGTCCGAATACTTCTTAAATAAAATTTTAGGTGATATATTGAAAAAATAATTTTTTGATTTTATTCACGTAGAATAATTTTTTTTATATTGAAAAAATACATTTTTTCTGTACGCTACGTTTTAAGTCCGAATACTTCTTAAATAAAATTTTATGTGATATATTGAAAAAATAATTTTTTTCTATACGCTACGTTTTAAGTCCGAAATTCTGATTCGTACTTCTTAAATAAAATTTTAGGTGATATATTGAAAAAATAAATTTCTGATTCCTACTTAAAATTTTAGGTGATTTTATTCACGTAGAATAATTTTTTTATATTGAAAAAATACATTTTTTCTGTACGCTACGTTTTAAGTCCGAATTTCTGATTCGTACTTCTTAAATAAAGTTTTAGGTGATATATTGAAAATTAATTTTTTGATTTTATTCACGTAGAATAATTTTTTTTTATATTGAAACAATACATTTTTTCTGTACGCTACGTTTTATTGAAAAAATACATTTTTTCTGTACGAAGTCCGAATACTTCTTAAATAAAATTTTAGGTGATATATTGAAAAAATAATTTTTTGATTTTATTCACGTAGAATAATTTTTTTTATATTGAAAAAATACATTTTTTCTGTACGCTACGTTTTAAGTCCGAATACTTCTTAAATAAAATTTTATGTGATATATTGAAAAAATAATTTTTTTCTATACGCTACGTTTTAAGTCCGAAATTCTGATTCGTACTTCTTAAATAAAATTTTAGGTGATATATTGAAAAAATAAATTTCTGATTCCTACTTAAAATTTTAGGTGATTTTATTCACGTAGAATAATTTTTTTTATATTGAAAAAATACATTTTTTCTGTACGCTACGTTTTAAGTCCGAATTTCTGATTCGTACTTCTTAAATAAAGTTTTAGGTGATATATTGAAAATTAATTTTTTGATTTTATTCACGTAGAATAATTTTTTTTTATATTGAAACAATACATTTTTTCTGTACGCTACGTTTTATTGAAAAAATACATTTTTTCTGTACGAAGTCCGAATACTTCTTAAATAAAATTTTAGGTGATATATTGAAAAAATAATTTTTTGATTTTATTCACGTAGAATAATTTTTTTTATATTGAAAAAATACATTTTTTCTGTACGCTACGTTTTAAGTCCGAATACTTCTTAAATAAAATTTTATGTGATATATTGAAAAAAATAATTTTTTTCTATACGCTACGTTTTAAGTCCGAAATTCTGATTCGTACTTCTTAAATAAAATTTTAGGTGATATATTGAAAAAATAAATTTCTGATTCCTACTTAAAATTTTAGGTGATTTTATTCACGTAGAATAATTTTTTTTATATTGAAAAAATACATTTTTTCTGTACGCTACGTTTTAAGTCCGAATTTCTGATTCGTACTTCTTAAATAAAGTTTTAGGTGATATATTGAAAATTAATTTTTTGATTTTATTCACGTAGAATAATTTTTTTTTATATTGAAACAATACATTTTTTCTGTACGCTACGTTTTATTGAAAAAATACATTTTTTCTGTACGAAGTCCGAATACTTCTTAAATAAAATTTTAGGTGATATATTGAAAAAATAATTTTTTGATTTTATTCACGTAGAATAATTTTTTTTATATTGAAAAAATACATTTTTTCTGTACGCTACGTTTTAAGTCCGAATACTTCTTAAATAAAATTTTATGTGATATATTGAAAAAATAATTTTTTTCTATACGCTACGTTTTAAGTCCGAAATTCTGATTCGTACTTCTTAAATAAAATTTTAGGTGATATATTGAAAAAATAAATTTCTGATTCCTACTTAAAATTTTAGGTGATTTTATTCACGTAGAATAATTTTTTTTATATTGAAAAAATACATTTTTTCTGTACGCTACGTTTTAAGTCCGAATTTCTGATTCGTACTTCTTAAATAAAGTTTTAGGTGATATATTGAAAATTAATTTTTTGATTTTATTCACGTAGAATAATTTTTTTTTATATTGAAACAATACATTTTTTCTGTACGCTACGTTTTATTGAAAAAATACATTTTTTCTGTACGAAGTCCGAATACTTCTTAAATAAAATTTTAGGTGATATATTGAAAAAATAATTTTTTGATTTTATTCACGTAGAATAATTTTTTTTATATTGAAAAAATACATTTTTTCTGTACGCTACGTTTTAAGTCCGAATACTTCTTAAATAAAATTTTATGTGATATATTGAAAAAATAATTTTTTTCTATACGCTACGTTTTAAGTCCGAAATTCTGATTCGTACTTCTTAAATAAAATTTTAGGTGATATATTGAAAAAATAAATTTCTGATTCCTACTTAAAATTTTAGGTGATTTTATTCACGTAGAATAATTTTTTTTATATTGAAAAAATACATTTTTTCTGTACGCTACGTTTTAAGTCCGAATTTCTGATTCGTACTTCTTAAATAAAGTTTTAGGTGATATATTGAAAATTAATTTTTTGATTTTATTCACGTAGAATAATTTTTTTTTATATTGAAACAATACATTTTTTCTGTACGCTACGTTTTATTGAAAAAATACATTTTTTCTGTACGAAGTCCGAATACTTCTTAAATAAAATTTTAGGTGATATATTGAAAAAATAATTTTTTGATTTTATTCACGTAGAATAATTTTTTTTATATTGAAAAAATACATTTTTTCTGTACGCTACGTTTTAAGTCCGAATACTTCTTAAATAAAATTTTATGTGATATATTGAAAAAATAATTTTTTTCTATACGCTACGTTTTAAGTCCGAAATTCTGATTCGTACTTCTTAAATAAAATTTTAGGTGATATATTGAAAAAATAAATTTCTGATTCCTACTTAAAATTTTAGGTGATTTTATTCACGTAGAATAATTTTTTTTATATTGAAAAAATACATTTTTTCTGTACGCTACGTTTTAAGTCCGAATACTTCTTAAATAAAATTTTATGTGATATATTGAAAAAATAATTTTTTTCTATACGCTACGTTTTAAGTCCGAAATTCTGATTCGTACTTCTTAAATAAAATTTTAGGTGATATATTGAAAAAATAAATTTCTGATTCCTACTTAAAATTTTAGGTGATTTTATTCACGTAGAATAATTTTTTTTATATTGAAAAAATACATTTTTTCTGTACGCTACGTTTTAAGTCCGAATTTCTGATTCGTACTTCTTAAATAAAGTTTTAGGTGATATATTGAAAATTAATTTTTTGATTTTATTCACGTAGAATAATTTTTTTTTATATTGAAACAATACATTTTTTCTGTACGCTACGTTTTATTGAAAAAATACATTTTTTCTGTACGAAGTCCGAATACTTCTTAAATAAAATTTTAGGTGATATATTGAAAAAATAATTTTTTGATTTTATTCACGTAGAATAATTTTTTTTATATTGAAAAAATACATTTTTTCTGTACGCTACGTTTTAAGTCCGAATACTTCTTAAATAAAATTTTATGTGATATATTGAAAAAATAATTTTTTTCTATACGCTACGTTTTAAGTTCGAAATTCTGATTCGTACTTCTTAAATAAAATTTTAGGTGATATATTGAAAAAATAAATTTCTGATTCCTACTTAAAATTTTAGGTGATTTTATTCACGTAGAATAATTTTTTTTATATTGAAAAAATACATTTTTTCTGTACGCTACGTTTTAAGTCCGAATTTCTGATTCGTACTTCTTAAATAAAGTTTTAGGTGATATATTGAAAATTAATTTTTTGATTTTATTCACGTAGAATAATTTTTTTTTATATTGAAACAAACATTTTTTCTGTACGCTACGTTTTATTGAAAAAATACATTTTTTCTGTACGAAGTCCGAATACTTCTTAAATAAAATTTTAGGTGATATATTGAAAAAATAATTTTTTGATTTTATTCACGTAGAATAATTTTTTTTATATTGAAAAAATACATTTTTTCTGTACGCTACGTTTTAAGTCCGAATACTTCTTAAATAAAATTTTATGTGATATATTGAAAAAATAATTTTTTTCTATACGCTACGTTTTAAGTCCGAAATTCTGATTCGTACTTCTTAAATAAAATTTTAGGTGATATATTGAAAAAATAAATTTCTGATTCCTACTTAAAATTTTAGGTGATTTTATTCACGTAGAATAATTTTTTTTATATTGAAAAAATACATTTTTTCTGTACGCTACGTTTTAAGTCCGAATTTCTGATTCGTACTTCTTAAATAAAGTTTTAGGTGATATATTGAAAATTAATTTTTTGATTTTATTCACGTAGAATAATTTTTTTTTATATTGAAACAATACATTTTTTCTGTACGCTACGTTTTATTGAAAAAATACATTTTTTCTGTACGAAGTCCGAATACTTCTTAAATAAAATTTTAGGTGATATATTGAAAAAATAATTTTTTGATTTTATTCACGTAGAATAATTTTTTTTATATTGAAAAAATACATTTTTTCTGTACGCTACGTTTTAAGTCCGAATACTTCTTAAATAAAATTTTATGTGATATATTGAAAAAAATAATTTTTTTCTATACGCTACGTTTTAAGTCCGAAATTCTGATTCGTACTTCTTAAATAAAATTTTAGGTGATATATTGAAAAAATAAATTTCTGATTCCTACTTAAAATTTTAGGTGATTTTATTCACGTAGAATAATTTTTTTTATATTGAAAAAATACATTTTTTCTGTACGCTACGTTTTAAGTCCGAATTTCTGATTCGTACTTCTTAAATAAAGTTTTAGGTGATATATTGAAAATTAATTTTTTGATTTTATTCACGTAGAATAATTTTTTTTTATATTGAAACAATACATTTTTTCTGTACGCTACGTTTTATTGAAAAAATACATTTTTTCTGTACGAAGTCCGAATACTTCTTAAATAAAATTTTAGGTGATATATTGAAAAAATAATTTTTTGATTTTATTCACGTAGAATAATTTTTTTTATATTGAAAAAATACATTTTTTCTGTACGCTACGTTTTATTGAAAAAATACATTTTTTCTGTACGAAGTCCGAATACTTCTTAAATAAAATTTTAGGTGATATATTGAAAATTAATTTTTTGATTTTATTCACGTAGAATAATTTTTTTTTATATTGAAACAATACATTTTTTCTGTACGCTACGTTTTATTGAAAAAATACATTTTTTCTGTACGAAGTCCGAATACTTCTTAAATAAAATTTTAGGTGATATATTGAAAAAATAATTTTTTGATTTTATTCACGTAGAATAATTTTTTTTATATTGAAAAAATACATTTTTTCTGTACGCTACGTTTTAAGTCCGAATACTTCTTAAATAAAATTTTATGTGATATATTGAAAAAATAATTTTTTTCTATACGCTACGTTTTAAGTCCGAAATTCTGATTCGTACTTCTTAAATAAAATTTTAGGTGATATATTGAAAAAATAAATTTCTGATTCCTACTTAAAATTTTAGGTGATTTTATTCACGTAGAATAATTTTTTTTATATTGAAAAAATACATTTTTTCTGTACGCTACGTTTTAAGTCCGAATTTCTGATTCGTACTTCTTAAATAAAGTTTTAGGTGATATATTGAAAATTAATTTTTTGATTTTATTCACGTAGAATAATTTTTTTTTATATTGAAACAATACATTTTTTCTGTACGCTACGTTTTATTGAAAAAATACATTTTTTCTGTACGAAGTCCGAATACTTCTTAAATAAAATTTTAGGTGATATATTGAAAAAATAATTTTTTGATTTTATTCACGTAGAATAATTTTTTTTATATTGAAAAAATACATTTTTTCTGTACGCTACGTTTTAAGTCCGAATACTTCTTAAATAAAATTTTATGTGATATATTGAAAAAATAATTTTTTTCTATACGCTACGTTTTAAGTCCGATATTCTGATTCGTACTTCTTAAATAAAATTTTAGGTGATATATTGAAAAAATAAATTTCTGATTCCTACTTAAAATTTTAGGTGATTTTATTCACGTAGAATAATTTTTTTTATATTGAAAAAATACATTTTTTCTGTACGCTACGTTTTAAGTCCGAATACTTCTTAAATAAAATTTTATGTGATATATTGAAAAAATTTTTTTTTTCTATACGCTACGTTTTAAGTCCGAAATTCTGATTCGTACTTCTTAAATAAAATTTTAGGTGATATATTGAAAAAATAAATTTCTGATTCCTACTTAAAATTTTAGGTGATTTTATTCACGTAGAATAATTTTTTTTATATTGAAAAAATACATTTTTTCTGTACGCTACGTTTTAAGTCCGAATTTCTGATTCGTACTTCTTAAATAAAGTTTTAGGTGATATATTGAAAATTAATTTTTTGATTTTATTCACGTAGAATAATTTTTTTTTATATTGAAACAATACATTTTTTCTGTACGCTACGTTTTATTGAAAAAATACATTTTTTCTGTACGAAGTCCGAATACTTCTTAAATAAAATTTTAGGTGATATATTGAAAAAATAATTTTTTGATTTTATTCACGTAGAATAATTTTTTTTATATTGAAAAAATACATTTTTTCTGTACGCTACGTTTTAAGTCCGAATACTTCTTAAATAAAATTTTATGTGATATATTGAAAAAATAATTTTTTTCTATACGCTACGTTTTAAGTCCGAAATTCTGATTCGTACTTCTTAAATAAAATTTTAGGTGATATATTGAAAAAATAAATTTCTGATTCCTACTTAAAATTTTAGGTGATTTTATTCACGTAGAATAATTTTTTTTATATTGAAAAAATACATTTTTTCTGTACGCTACGTTTTAAGTCCGAATTTCTGATTCGTACTTCTTAAATAAAGTTTTAGGTGATATATTGAAAATTAATTTTTTGATTTTATTCACGTAGAATAATTTTTTTTTATATTGAAACAAACATTTTTTCTGTACGCTACGTTTTATTGAAAAAATACATTTTTTCTGTACGAAGTCCGAATACTTCTTAAATAAAATTTTAGGTGATATATTGAAAAAATAATTTTTTGATTTTATTCACGTAGAATAATTTTTTTTATATTGAAAAAATACATTTTTTCTGTACGCTACGTTTTAAGTCCGAATACTTCTTAAATAAAATTTTATGTGATATATTGAAAAAATAATTTTTTTCTATACGCTACGTTTTAAGTCCGAAATTCTGATTCGTACTTCTTAAATAAAATTTTAGGTGATATATTGAAAAAATAAATTTCTGATTCCTACTTAAAATTTTAGGTGATTTTATTCACGTAGAATAATTTTTTTTATATTGAAAAAATACATTTTTTCTGTACGCTACGTTTTAAGTCCGAATTTCTGATTCGTACTTCTTAAATAAAGTTTTAGGTGATATATTGAAAATTAATTTTTTGATTTTATTCACGTAGAATAATTTTTTTTTATATTGAAACAATACATTTTTTCTGTACGCTACGTTTTATTGAAAAAATACATTTTTTCTGTACGAAGTCCGAATACTTCTTAAATAAAATTTTAGGTGATATATTGAAAAAATAATTTTTTGATTTTATTCACGTAGAATAATTTTTTTTATATTGAAAAAATACATTTTTTCTGTACGCTACGTTTTAAGTCCGAATACTTCTTAAATAAAATTTTATGTGATATATTGAAAAAAATAATTTTTTTCTATACGCTACGTTTTAAGTCCGAAATTCTGATTCGTACTTCTTAAATAAAATTTTAGGTGATATATTGAAAAAATAAATTTCTGATTCCTACTTAAAATTTTAGGTGATTTTATTCACGTAGAATAATTTTTTTTATATTGAAAAAATACATTTTTTCTGTACGCTACGTTTTAAGTCCGAATTTCTGATTCGTACTTCTTAAATAAAGTTTTAGGTGATATATTGAAAATTAATTTTTTGATTTTATTCACGTAGAATAATTTTTTTTTATATTGAAACAATACATTTTTTCTGTACGCTACGTTTTATTGAAAAAATACATTTTTTCTGTACGAAGTCCGAATACTTCTTAAATAAAATTTTAGGTGATATATTGAAAAAAATAATTTTTTTCTATACGCTACGTTTTAAGTCCGAAATTCTGATTCGTACTTCTTAAATAAAATTTTAGGTGATATATTGAAAAAATAAATTTCTGATTCCTACTTAAAATTTTAGGTGATTTTATTCACGTAGAATAATTTTTTTTATATTGAAAAAATACATTTTTTCTGTACGCTACGTTTTAAGTCCGAATTTCTGATTCGTACTTCTTAAATAAAGTTTTAGGTGATATATTGAAAATTAATTTTTTGATTTTATTCACGTAGAATAATTTTTTTTTATATTGAAACAATACATTTTTTCTGTACGCTACGTTTTATTGAAAAAATACATTTTTTCTGTACGAAGTCCGAATACTTCTTAAATAAAATTTTAGGTGATATATTGAAAAAATAATTTTTTGATTTTATTCACGTAGAATAATTTTTTTTATATTGAAAAAATACATTTTTTCTGTACGCTACGTTTTAAGTCCGAATACTTCTTAAATAAAATTTTATGTGATATATTGAAAAAATAATTTTTTTCTATACGCTACGTTTTAAGTCCGAAATTCTGATTCGTACTTCTTAAATAAAATTTTAGGTGATATATTGAAAAAATAAATTTCTGATTCCTACTTAAAATTTTAGGTGATTTTATTCACGTAGAATAATTTTTTTTATATTGAAAAAATACATTTTTTCTGTACGCTACGTTTTAAGTCCGAATTTCTGATTCGTACTTCTTAAATAAAGTTTTAGGTGATATATTGAAAATTAATTTTTTGATTTTATTCACGTAGAATAATTTTTTTTTATATTGAAACAATACATTTTTTCTGTACGCTACGTTTTATTGAAAAAATACATTTTTTCTGTACGAAGTCCGAATACTTCTTAAATAAAATTTTAGGTGATATATTGAAAAAATAATTTTTTGATTTTATTCACGTAGAATAATTTTTTTTATATTGAAAAAATACATTTTTTCTGTACGCTACGTTTTAAGTCCGAATACTTCTTAAATAAAATTTTATGTGATATATTGAAAAAATAATTTTTTTCTATACGCTACGTTTTAAGTCCGAAATTCTGATTCGTACTTCTTAAATAAAATTTTAGGTGATATATTGAAAAAATAAATTTCTGATTCCTACTTAAAATTTTAGGTGATTTTATTCACGTAGAATAATTTTTTTTATATTGAAAAAATACATTTTTTCTGTACGCTACGTTTTAAGTCCGAATACTTCTTAAATAAAATTTTATGTGATATATTGAAAAAATTTTTTTTTTCTATACGCTACGTTTTAAGTCCGAAATTCTGATTCGTACTTCTTAAATAAAATTTTAGGTGATATATTGAAAAAATAAATTTCTGATTCCTACTTAAAATTTTAGGTGATTTTATTCACGTAGAATAATTTTTTTTATATTGAAAAAATACATTTTTTCTGTACGCTACGTTTTAAGTCCGAATTTCTGATTCGTACTTCTTAAATAAAGTTTTAGGTGATATATTGAAAATTAATTTTTTGATTTTATTCACGTAGAATAATTTTTTTTTATATTGAAACAATACATTTTTTCTGTACGCTACGTTTTATTGAAAAAATACATTTTTTCTGTACGAAGTCCGAATACTTCTTAAATAAAATTTTAGGTGATATATTGAAAAAATAATTTTTTGATTTTATTCACGTAGAATAATTTTTTTTATATTGAAAAAATACATTTTTTCTGTACGCTACGTTTTAAGTCCGAATACTTCTTAAATAAAATTTTATGTGATATATTGAAAAAATAATTTTTTTCTATACGCTACGTTTTAAGTCCGAAATTCTGATTCGTACTTCTTAAATAAAATTTTAGGTGATATATTGAAAAAATAAATTTCTGATTCCTACTTAAAATTTTAGGTGATTTTATTCACGTAGAATAATTTTTTTTATATTGAAAAAATACATTTTTTCTGTACGCTACGTTTTAAGTCCGAATTTCTGATTCGTACTTCTTAAATAAAGTTTTAGGTGATATATTGAAAATTAATTTTTTGATTTTATTCACGTAGAATAATTTTTTTTTATATTGAAACAAACATTTTTTCTGTACGCTACGTTTTATTGAAAAAATACATTTTTTCTGTACGAAGTCCGAATACTTCTTAAATAAAATTTTAGGTGATATATTGAAAAAATAATTTTTTGATTTTATTCACGTAGAATAATTTTTTTTATATTGAAAAAATACATTTTTTCTGTACGCTACGTTTTAAGTCCGAATACTTCTTAAATAAAATTTTATGTGATATATTGAAAAAATAATTTTTTTCTATACGCTACGTTTTAAGTCCGAAATTCTGATTCGTACTTCTTAAATAAAATTTTAGGTGATATATTGAAAAAATAAATTTCTGATTCCTACTTAAAATTTTAGGTGATTTTATTCACGTAGAATAATTTTTTTTATATTGAAAAAATACATTTTTTCTGTACGCTACGTTTTAAGTCCGAATTTCTGATTCGTACTTCTTAAATAAAGTTTTAGGTGATATATTGAAAATTAATTTTTTGATTTTATTCACGTAGAATAATTTTTTTTTATATTGAAACAATACATTTTTTCTGTACGCTACGTTTTATTGAAAAAATACATTTTTTCTGTACGAAGTCCGAATACTTCTTAAATAAAATTTTAGGTGATATATTGAAAAAATAATTTTTTGATTTTATTCACGTAGAATAATTTTTTTTATATTGAAAAAATACATTTTTTCTGTACGCTACGTTTTAAGTCCGAATACTTCTTAAATAAAATTTTATGTGATATATTGAAAAAAATAATTTTTTTCTATACGCTACGTTTTAAGTCCGAAATTCTGATTCGTACTTCTTAAATAAAATTTTAGGTGATATATTGAAAAAATAAATTTCTGATTCCTACTTAAAATTTTAGGTGATTTTATTCACGTAGAATAATTTTTTTTATATTGAAAAAATACATTTTTTCTGTACGCTACGTTTTAAGTCCGAATTTCTGATTCGTACTTCTTAAATAAAGTTTTAGGTGATATATTGAAAATTAATTTTTTGATTTTATTCACGTAGAATAATTTTTTTTTATATTGAAACAATACATTTTTTCTGTACGCTACGTTTTATTGAAAAAATACATTTTTTCTGTACGAAGTCCGAATACTTCTTAAATAAAATTTTAGGTGATATATTGAAAAAATAATTTTTTGATTTTATTCACGTAGAATAATTTTTTTTATATTGAAAAAATACATTTTTTCTGTACGCTACGTTTTAAGTCCGAATACTTCTTAAATAAAATTTTATGTGATATATTGAAAAAATAATTTTTTTCTATACGCTACGTTTTAAGTCCGAAATTCTGATTCGTACTTCTTAAATAAAATTTTAGGTGATATATTGAAAAAATAAATTTCTGATTCCTACTTAAAATTTTAGGTGATTTTATTCACGTAGAATAATTTTTTTTATATTGAAAAAATACATTTTTTCTGTACGCTACGTTTTAAGTCCGAATTTCTGATTCGTACTTCTTAAATAAAGTTTTAGGTGATATATTGAAAATTAATTTTTTGATTTTATTCACGTAGAATAATTTTTTTTTATATTGAAACAATACATTTTTTCTGTACGCTACGTTTTATTGAAAAAATACATTTTTTCTGTACGAAGTCCGAATACTTCTTAAATAAAATTTTAGGTGATATATTGAAAAAATAATTTTTTGATTTTATTCACGTAGAATAATTTTTTTTATATTGAAAAAATACATTTTTTCTGTACGCTACGTTTTAAGTCCGAATACTTCTTAAATAAAATTTTATGTGATATATTGAAAAAATAATTTTTTTCTATACGCTACGTTTTAAGTCCGAAATTCTGATTCGTACTTCTTAAATAAAATTTTAGGTGATATATTGAAAAAATAAATTTCTGATTCCTACTTAAAATTTTAGGTGATTTTATTCACGTAGAATAATTTTTTTTATATTGAAAAAATACATTTTTTCTGTACGCTACGTTTTAAGTCCGAATACTTCTTAAATAAAATTTTATGTGATATATTGAAAAAATAATTTTTTTCTATACGCTACGTTTTAAGTCCGAAATTCTGATTCGTACTTCTTAAATAAAATTTTAGGTGATATATTGAAAAAATAAATTTCTGATTCCTACTTAAAATTTTAGGTGATTTTATTCACGTAGAATAATTTTTTTTATATTGAAAAAATACATTTTTTCTGTACGCTACGTTTTAAGTCCGAATTTCTGATTCGTACTTCTTAAATAAAGTTTTAGGTGATATATTGAAAATTAATTTTTTGATTTTATTCACGTAGAATAATTTTTTTTTATATTGAAACAATACATTTTTTCTGTACGCTACGTTTTATTGAAAAAATACATTTTTTCTGTACGAAGTCCGAATACTTCTTAAATAAAATTTTAGGTGATATATTGAAAAAATAATTTTTTGATTTTATTCACGTAGAATAATTGTTTTTATATTGAAAAAATACATTTTTTCTGTACGCTACGTTTTAAGTCCGAATACTTCTTAAATAAAATTTTATGTGATATATTGAAAAAATAATTTTTTTCTATACGCTACGTTTTAAGTCCGAAATTCTGATTCGTACTTCTTAAATAAAATTTTAGGTGATATATTGAAAAAATAAATTTCTGATTCCTACTTAAAATTTTAGGTGATTTTATTCACGTAGAATAATTTTTTTTATATTGAAAAAATACATTTTTTCTGTACGCTACGTTTTAAGTCCGAATTTCTGATTCGTACTTCTTAAATAAAGTTTTAGGTGATATATTGAAAATTAATTTTTTGATTTTATTCACGTAGAATAATTTTTTTTTATATTGAAACAATACATTTTTTCTGTACGCTACGTTTTATTGAAAAAATACATTTTTTCTGTACGAAGTCCGAATACTTCTTAAATAAAATTTTAGGTGATATATTGAAAAAATAATTTTTTGATTTTATTCACGTAGAATAATTTTTTTTATATTGAAAAAATACATTTTTTCTGTACGCTACGTTTTAAGTCCGAATACTTCTTAAATAAAATTTTATGTGATATATTGAAAAAATAATTTTTTTCTATACGCTACGTTTTAAGTCCGAAATTCTGATTCGTACTTCTTAAATAAAATTTTAGGTGATATATTGAAAAAATAAATTTCTGATTCCTACTTAAAATTTTAGGTGATTTTATTCACGTAGAATAATTTTTTTTATATTGAAAAAATACATTTTTTCTGTACGCTACGTTTTAAGTCCGAATTTCTGATTCGTACTTCTTAAATAAAGTTTTAGGTGATATATTGAAAATTAATTTTTTGATTTTATTCACGTAGAATAATTTTTTTTTATATTGAAACAAACATTTTTTCTGTACGCTACGTTTTATTGAAAAAATACATTTTTTCTGTACGAAGTCCGAATACTTCTTAAATAAAATTTTAGGTGATATATTGAAAAAATAATTTTTTGATTTTATTCACGTAGAATAATTTTTTTTATATTGAAAAAATACATTTTTTCTGTACGCTACGTTTTAAGTCCGAATACTTCTTAAATAAAATTTTATGTGATATATTGAAAAAATAATTTTTTTCTATACGCTACGTTTTAAGTCCGAAATTCTGATTCGTACTTCTTAAATAAAATTTTAGGTGATATATTGAAAAAATAAATTTCTGATTCCTACTTAAAATTTTAGGTGATTTTATTCACGTAGAATAATTTTTTTTATATTGAAAAAATACATTTTTTCTGTACGCTACGTTTTAAGTCCGAATTTCTGATTCGTACTTCTTAAATAAAGTTTTAGGTGATATATTGAAAATTAATTTTTTGATTTTATTCACGTAGAATAATTTTTTTTTATATTGAAACAATACATTTTTTCTGTACGCTACGTTTTATTGAAAAAATACATTTTTTCTGTACGAAGTCCGAATACTTCTTAAATAAAATTTTAGGTGATATATTGAAAAAATAATTTTTTGATTTTATTCACGTAGAATAATTTTTTTTATATTGAAAAAATACATTTTTTCTGTACGCTACGTTTTAAGTCCGAATACTTCTTAAATAAAATTTTATGTGATATATTGAAAAAAATAATTTTTTTCTATACGCTACGTTTTAAGTCCGAAATTCTGATTCGTACTTCTTAAATAAAATTTTAGGTGATATATTGAAAAAATAAATTTCTGATTCCTACTTAAAATTTTAGGTGATTTTATTCACGTAGAATAATTTTTTTTATATTGAAAAAATACATTTTTTCTGTACGCTACGTTTTAAGTCCGAATTTCTGATTCGTACTTCTTAAATAAAGTTTTAGGTGATATATTGAAAATTAATTTTTTGATTTTATTCACGTAGAATAATTTTTTTTTATATTGAAACAATACATTTTTTCTGTACGCTACGTTTTATTGAAAAAATACATTTTTTCTGTACGAAGTCCGAATACTTCTTAAATAAAATTTTAGGTGATATATTGAAAAAATAATTTTTTGATTTTATTCACGTAGAATAATTTTTTTTATATTGAAAAAATACATTTTTTCTGTACGCTACGTTTTAAGTCCGAATTTCTGATTCGTACTTCTTAAATAAAGTTTTAGGTGATATATTGAAAATTAATTTTTTGATTTTATTCACGTAGAATAATTTTTTTTTATATTGAAACAAACATTTTTTCTGTACGCTACGTTTTATTGAAAAAATACATTTTTTCTGTACGAAGTCCGAATACTTCTTAAATAAAATTTTAGGTGATATATTGAAAAAATAATTTTTTGATTTTATTCACGTAGAATAATTTTTTTTATATTGAAAAAATACATTTTTTCTGTACGCTACGTTTTAAGTCCGAATACTTGTTAAATAAAATTTTATGTGATATATTGAAAAAATAATTTTTTTCTATACGCTACGTTTTAAGTCCGAAATTCTGATTCGTACTTCTTAAATAAAATTTTAGGTGATATATTGAAAAAATAAATTTCTGATTCCTACTTAAAATTTTAGGTGATTTTATTCACGTAGAATAATTTTTTTTATATTGAAAAAATACATTTTTTCTGTACGCTACGTTTTAAGTCCGAATTTCTGATTCGTACTTCTTAAATAAAGTTTTAGGTGATATATTGAAAATTAATTTTTTGATTTTATTCACGTAGAATAATTTTTTTTTATATTGAAACAATACATTTTTTCTGTACGCTACGTTTTATTGAAAAAATACATTTTTTCTGTACGAAGTCCGAATACTTCTTAAATAAAATTTTAGGTGATATATTGAAAAAATAATTTTTTGATTTTATTCACGTAGAATAATTTTTTTTATATTGAAAAAATACATTTTTTCTGTACGCTACGTTTTAAGTCCGAATACTTCTTAAATAAAATTTTATGTGATATATTGAAAAAAATAATTTTTTTCTATACGCTACGTTTTAAGTCCGAAATTCTGATTCGTACTTCTTAAATAAAATTTTAGGTGATATATTGAAAAAATAAATTTCTGATTCCTACTTAAAATTTTAGGTGATTTTATTCACGTAGAATAATTTTTTTTATATTGAAAAAATACATTTTTTCTGTACGCTACGTTTTAAGTCCGAATTTCTGATTCGTACTTCTTAAATAAAGTTTTAGGTGATATATTGAAAATTAATTTTTTGATTTTATTCACGTAGAATAATTTTTTTTTATATTGAAACAATACATTTTTTCTGTACGCTACGTTTTATTGAAAAAATACATTTTTTCTGTACGAAGTCCGAATACTTCTTAAATAAAATTTTAGGTGATATATTGAAAAAATAATTTTTTGATTTTATTCACGTAGAATAATTTTTTTTATATTGAAAAAATACATTTTTTCTGTACGCTACGTTTTAAGTCCGAATTTCTGATTCGTACTTCTTAAATAAAGTTTTAGGTGATATATTGAAAATTAATTTTTTGATTTTATTCACGTAGAATAATTTTTTTTTATATTGAAACAATACATTTTTTCTGTACGCTACGTTTTATTGAAAAAATACATTTTTTCTGTACGAAGTCCGAATACTTCTTAAATAAAATTTTAGGTGATATATTGAAAAAATAATTTTTTGATTTTATTCACGTAGAATAATTTTTTTTATATTGAAAAAATACATTTTTTCTGTACGCTACGTTTTAAGTCCGAATACTTCTTAAATAAAATTTTATGTGATATATTGAAAAAATAATTTTTTTCTATACGCTACGTTTTAAGTCCGAAATTCTGATTCGTACTTCTTAAATAAAATTTTAGGTGATATATTGAAAAAATAAATTTCTGATTCCTACTTAAAATTTTAGGTGATTTTATTCACGTAGAATAATTTTTTTTATATTGAAAAAATACATTTTTTCTGTACGCTACGTTTTAAGTCCGAATACTTCTTAAATAAAATTTTATGTGATATATTGAAAAAATTTTTTTTTTCTATACGCTACGTTTTAAGTCCGAAATTCTGATTCGTACTTCTTAAATAAAATTTAAGGTGATATATTGAAAAAATAAATTTCTGATTCCTACTTAAAATTTTAGGTGATTTTATTCACGTAGAATAATTTTTTTTATATTGAAAAAATACATTTTTTCTGTACGCTACGTTTTAAGTCCGAATTTCTGATTCGTACTTCTTAAATAAAGTTTTAGGTGATATATTGAAAATTAATTTTTTGATTTTATTCACGTAGAATAATTTTTTTTTATATTGAAACAATACATTTTTTCTGTACGCTACGTTTTATTGAAAAAATACATTTTTTCTGTACGAAGTCCGAATACTTCTTAAATAAAATTTTAGGTGATATATTGAAAAAATAATTTTTTGATTTTATTCACGTAGAATAATTTTTTTTATATTGAAAAAATACATTTTTTCTGTACGCTACGTTTTAAGTCCGAATACTTCTTAAATAAAATTTTATGTGATATATTGAAAAAATAATTTTTTTCTATACGCTACGTTTTAAGTCCGAAATTCTGATTCGTACTTCTTAAATAAAATTTTAGGTGATATATTGAAAAAATAAATTTCTGATTCCTACTTAAAATTTTAGGTGATTTTATTCACGTAGAATAATTTTTTTTATATTGAAAAAATACATTTTTTCTGTACGCTACGTTTTAAGTCCGAATTTCTGATTCGTACTTCTTAAATAAAGTTTTAGGTGATATATTGAAAATTAATTTTTTGATTTTATTCACGTAGAATAATTTTTTTTTATATTGAAACAATACATTTTTTCTGTACGCTACGTTTTATTGAAAAAATACATTTTTTCTGTACGAAGTCCGAATACTTCTTAAATAAAATTTTAGGTGATATATTGAAAAAATAATTTTTTGATTTTATTCACGTAGAATAATTTTTTTTATATTGAAAAAATACATTTTTTCTGTACGCTACGTTTTAAGTCCGAATACTTCTTAAATAAAATTTTATGTGATATATTGAAAAAATAATTTTTTTCTATACGCTACGTTTTAAGTCCGAAATTCTGATTCGTACTTCTTAAATAAAATTTTAGGTGATATATTGAAAAAATAAATTTCTGATTCCTACTTAAAATTTTAGGTGATTTTATTCACGTAGAATAATTTTTTTTATATTGAAAAAATACATTTTTTCTGTACGCTACGTTTTAAGTCCGAATTTCTGATTCGTACTTCTTAAATAAAGTTTTAGGTGATATATTGAAAATTAATTTTTTGATTTTATTCACGTAGAATAATTTTTTTTTATATTGAAACAAACATTTTTTCTGTACGCTACGTTTTATTGAAAAAATACATTTTTTCTGTACGAAGTCCGAATACTTCTTAAATAAAATTTTAGGTGATATATTGAAAAAATAATTTTTTGATTTTATTCACGTAGAATAATTTTTTTTATATTGAAAAAATACATTTTTTCTGTACGCTACGTTTTAAGTCCGAATACTTCTTAAATAAAATTTTATGTGATATATTGAAAAAATAATTTTTTTCTATACGCTACGTTTTAAGTCCGAAATTCTGATTCGTACTTCTTAAATAAAATTTTAGGTGATATATTGAAAAAATAAATTTCTGATTCCTACTTAAAATTTTAGGTGATTTTATTCACGTAGAATAATTTTTTTTATATTGAAAAAATACATTTTTTCTGTACGCTACGTTTTAAGTCCGAATTTCTGATTCGTACTTCTTAAATAAAGTTTTAGGTGATATATTGAAAATTAATTTTTTGATTTTATTCACGTAGAATAATTTTTTTTTATATTGAAACAATACATTTTTTCTGTACGCTACGTTTTATTGAAAAAATACATTTTTTCTGTACGAAGTCCGAATACTTCTTAAATAAAATTTTAGGTGATATATTGAAAAAATAATTTTTTGATTTTATTCACGTAGAATAATTTTTTTTATATTGAAAAAATACATTTTTTCTGTACGCTACGTTTTAAGTCCGAATACTTCTTAAATAAAATTTTATGTGATATATTGAAAAAAATAATTTTTTTCTATACGCTACGTTTTAAGTCCGAAATTCTGATTCGTACTTCTTAAATAAAATTTTAGGTGATATATTGAAAAAATAAATTTCTGATTCCTACTTAAAATTTTAGGTGATTTTATTCACGTAGAATAATTTTTTTTATATTGAAAAAATACATTTTTTCTGTACGCTACGTTTTAAGTCCGAATTTCTGATTCGTACTTCTTAAATAAAGTTTTAGGTGATATATTGAAAATTAATTTTTTGATTTTATTCACGTAGAATAATTTTTTTTTATATTGAAACAATACATTTTTTCTGTACGCTACGTTTTATTGAAAAAATACATTTTTTCTGTACGAAGTCCGAATACTTCTTAAATAAAATTTTAGGTGATATATTGAAAAAATAATTTTTTGATTTTATTCACGTAGAATAATTTTTTTTATATTGAAAAAATACATTTTTTCTGTACGCTACGTTTTAAGTCCGAATACTTCTTAAATAAAATTTTATGTGATATATTGAAAAAATAATTTTTTTCTATACGCTACGTTTTAAGTCCGAAATTCTGATTCGTACTTCTTAAATAAAATTTTAGGTGATATATTGAAAAAATAAATTTCTGATTCCTACTTAAAATTTTAGGTGATTTTATTCACGTAGAATAATTTTTTTTATATTGAAAAAATACATTTTTTCTGTACGCTACGTTTTAAGTCCGAATTTCTGATTCGTACTTCTTAAATAAAGTTTTAGGTGATATATTGAAAATTAATTTTTTGATTTTATTCACGTAGAATAATTTTTTTTTATATTGAAACAATACATTTTTTCTGTACGCTACGTTTTATTGAAAAAATACATTTTTTCTGTACGAAGTCCGAATACTTCTTAAATAAAATTTTAGGTGATATATTGAAAAAATAATTTTTTGATTTTATTCACGTAGAATAATTTTTTTTATATTGAAAAAATACATTTTTTCTGTACGCTACGTTTTAAGTCCGAATACTTCTTAAATAAAATTTTATGTGATATATTGAAAAAATAATTTTTTTCTATACGCTACGTTTTAAGTCCGAAATTCTGATTCGTACTTCTTAAATAAAATTTTAGGTGATATATTGAAAAAATAAATTTCTGATTCCTACTTAAAATTTTAGGTGATTTTATTCACGTAGAATAATTTTTTTTATATTGAAAAAATACATTTTTTCTGTACGCTACGTTTTAAGTCCGAATACTTCTTAAATAAAATTTTATGTGATATATTGAAAAAATAATTTTTTTCTATACGCTACGTTTTAAGTCCGAAATTCTGATTCGTACTTCTTAAATAAAATTTTAGGTGATATATTGAAAAAATAAATTTCTGATTCCTACTTAAAATTTTAGGTGATTTTATTCACGTAGAATAATTTTTTTTATATTGAAAAAATACATTTTTTCTGTACGCTACGTTTTAAGTCCGAATTTCTGATTCGTACTTCTTAAATAAAGTTTTAGGTGATATATTGAAAATTAATTTTTTGATTTTATTCACGTAGAATAATTTTTTTTTATATTGAAACAATACATTTTTTCTGTACGCTACGTTTTATTGAAAAAATACATTTTTGTTGTACGAAGTCCGAATACTTCTTAAATAAAATTTTAGGTGATATATTGAAAAAATAATTTTTTGATTTTATTCACGTAGAATAATTTTTTTTATATTGAAAAAATACATTTTTTCTGTACGCTACGTTTTAAGTCCGAATACTTCTTAAATAAAATTTTATGTGATATATTGAAAAAATAATTTTTTTCTATACGCTACGTTTTAAGTCCGAAATTCTGATTCGTACTTCTTAAATAAAATTTTAGGTGATATATTGAAAAAATAAATTTCTGATTCCTACTTAAAATTTTAGGTGATTTTATTCACGTAGAATAATTTTTTTTATATTGAAAAAATACATTTTTTCTGTACGCTACGTTTTAAGTCCGAATTTCTGATTCGTACTTCTTAAATAAAGTTTTAGGTGATATATTGAAAATTAATTTTTTGATTTTATTCACGTAGAATAATTTTTTTTTATATTGAAACAAACATTTTTTCTGTACGCTACGTTTTATTGAAAAAATACATTTTTTCTGTACGAAGTCCGAATACTTCTTAAATAAAATTTTAGGTGATATATTGAAAAAATAATTTTTTGATTTTATTCACGTAGAATAATTTTTTTTATATTGAAAAAATACATTTTTTCTGTACGCTACGTTTTAAGTCCGAATACTTCTTAAATAAAATTTTATGTGATATATTGAAAAAATAATTTTTTTCTATACGCTACGTTTTAAGTCCGAAATTCTGATTCGTACTTCTTAAATAAAATTTTAGGTGATATATTGAAAAAATAAATTTCTGATTCCTACTTAAAATTTTAGGTGATTTTATTCACGTAGAATAATTTTTTTTATATTGAAAAAATACATTTTTTCTGTACGCTACGTTTTAAGTCCGAATTTCTGATTCGTACTTCTTAAATAAAGTTTTAGGTGATATATTGAAAATTAATTTTTTGATTTTATTCACGTAGAATAATTTTTTTTTATATTGAAACAATACATTTTTTCTGTACGCTACGTTTTATTGAAAAAATACATTTTTTCTGTACGAAGTCCGAATACTTCTTAAATAAAATTTTAGGTGATATATTGAAAAAATAATTTTTTGATTTTATTCACGTAGAATAATTTTTTTTATATTGAAAAAATACATTTTTTCTGTACGCTACGTTTTAAGTCCGAATACTTGTTAAATAAAATTTTATGTGATATATTGAAAAAAATAATTTTTTTCTATACGCTACGTTTTAAGTCCGAAATTCTGATTCGTACTTCTTAAATAAAATTTTAGGTGATATATTGAAAAAATAAATTTCTGATTCCTACTTAAAATTTTAGGTGATTTTATTCACGTAGAATAATTTTTTTTATATTGAAAAAATACATTTTTTCTGTACGCTACGTTTTAAGTCCGAATTTCTGATTCGTACTTCTTAAATAAAGTTTTAGGTGATATATTGAAAATTAATTTTTTGATTTTATTCACGTAGAATAATTTTTTTTTATATTGAAACAATACATTTTTTCTGTACGCTACGTTTTATTGAAAAAATACATTTTTTCTGTACGAAGTCCGAATACTTCTTAAATAAAATTTTAGGTGATATATTGAAAAAATAATTTTTTGATTTTATTCACGTAGAATAATTTTTTTTATATTGAAAAAATACATTTTTTCTGTACGCTACGTTTTAAGTCCGAATACTTCTTAAATAAAATTTTATGTGATATATTGAAAAAATAATTTTTTTCTATACGCTACGTTTTAAGTCCGAAATTCTGATTCGTACTTCTTAAATAAAATTTTAGGTGATATATTGAAAAAATAAATTTCTGATTCCTACTTAAAATTTTAGGTGATTTTATTCACGTAGAATAATTTTTTTTATATTGAAAAAATACATTTTTTCTGTACGCTACGTTTTAAGTCCGAATTTCTGATTCGTACTTCTTAAATAAAGTTTTAGGTGATATATTGAAAATTAATTTTTTGATTTTATTCACGTAGAATAATTTTTTTTTATATTGAAACAAACATTTTTTCTGTACGCTACGTTTTATTGAAAAAATACATTTTTTCTGTACGAAGTCCGAATACTTCTTAAATAAAATTTTAGGTGATATATTGAAAAAATAATTTTTTGATTTTATTCACGTAGAATAATTTTTTTTATATTGAAAAAATACATTTTTTCTGTACGCTACGTTTTAAGTCCGAATTTCTGATTCGTACTTCTTAAATAAAGTTTTAGGTGATATATTGAAAATTAATTTTTTGATTTTATTCACGTAGAATAATTTTTTTTTATATTGAAACAAACATTTTTTCTGTACGCTACGTTTTATTGAAAAAATACATTTTTTCTGTACGAAGTCCGAATACTTCTTAAATAAAATTTTAGGTGATATATTGAAAAAATAATTTTTTAATTTTATTCACGTAGAATAATTTTTTTTATATTGAAAAAATACATTTTTTCTGTACGCTACGTTTTAAGTCCGAATTTCTGATTCGTACTTCTTAAATAAAGTTTTAGGTGATATATTGAAAATTAATTTTTTGATTTTATTCACGTAGAATAATTTTTTTTTATATTGAAACAATACATTTTTTCTGTACGCTACGTTTTATTGAAAAAATACATTTTTTCTGTACGAAGTCCGAATACTTCTTAAATAAAATTTTAGGTGATATATTGAAAAAATAATTTTTTGATTTTATTCACGTAGAATAATTTTTTTTATATTGAAAAAATACATTTTTTCTGTACGCTACGTTTTAAGTCCGAATACTTCTTAAATAAAATTTTATGTGATATATTGAAAAAATAATTTTTTTCTATACGCTACGTTTTAAGTCCGAAATTCTGATTCGTACTTCTTAAATAAAATTTTAGGTGATATATTGAAAAAATAAATTTCTGATTCCTACTTAAAATTTTAGGTGATTTTATTCACGTAGAATAATTTTTTTTATATTGAAAAAATACATTTTTTCTGTACGCTACGTTTTAAGTCCGAATTTCTGATTCGTACTTCTTAAATAAAGTTTTAGGTGATATATTGAAAATTAATTTTTTGATTTTATTCACGTAGAATAATTTTTTTTTATATTGAAACAAACATTTTTTCTGTACGCTACGTTTTATTGAAAAAATACATTTTTTCTGTACGAAGTCCGAATACTTCTTAAATAAAATTTTAGGTGATATATTGAAAAAATAATTTTTTGATTTTATTCACGTAGAATAATTTTTTTTATATTGAAAAAATACATTTTTTCTGTACGCTACGTTTTAAGTCCGAATACTTCTTAAATAAAATTTTATGTGATATATTGAAAAAATAATTTTTTTCTATACGCTACGTTTTAAGTCCGAAATTCTGATTCGTACTTCTTAAATAAAATTTTAGGTGATATATTGAAAAAATAAATTTCTGATTCCTACTTAAAATTTTAGGTGATTTTATTCACGTAGAATAATTTTTTTTATATTGAAAAAATACATTTTTTCTGTACGCTACGTTTTAAGTCCGAATTTCTGATTCGTACTTCTTAAATAAAGTTTTAGGTGATATATTGAAAATTAATTTTTTGATTTTATTCACGTAGAATAATTTTTTTTTATATTGAAACAAACATTTTTTCTGTACGCTACGTTTTATTGAAAAAATACATTTTTTCTGTACGAAGTCCGAATACTTCTTAAATAAAATTTTAGGTGATATATTGAAAAAATAATTTTTTGATTTTATTCACGTAGAATAATTTTTTTTATATTGAAAAAATACATTTTTTCTGTACGCTACGTTTTAAGTCCGAATACTTCTTAAATAAAATTTTATGTGATATATTGAAAAAATAATTTTTTTCTATACGCTACGTTTTAAGTCCGAAATTCTGATTCGTACTTCTTAAATAAAATTTTAGGTGATATATTGAAAAAATAAATTTCTGATTCCTACTTAAAATTTTAGGTGATTTTATTCACGTAGAATAATTTTTTTTATATTGAAAAAATACATTTTTTCTGTACGCTACGTTTTAAGTCCGAATTTCTGATTCGTACTTCTTAAATAAAGTTTTAGGTGATATATTGAAAATTAATTTTTTGATTTTATTCACGTAGAATAATTTTTTTTATATTGAAAAAATACATTTTTTCTGTACGCTACGTTTTAAGTCCGAATTTCTGATTCGTACTTCTTAAATAAAGTTTTAGGTGATATATTGAAAATTAATTTTTTGATTTTATTCACGTAGAATAATTTTTTTTTATATTGAAACAAACATTTTTTCTGTACGCTACGTTTTATTGAAAAAATACATTTTTTCTGTACGAAGTCCGAATACTTCTTAAATAAAATTTTAGGTGATATATTGAAAAAATAATTTTTTGATTTTATTCACGTAGAATAATTTTTTTTATATTGAAAAAATACATTTTTTCTGTACGCTACGTTTTAAGTCCGAATTTCTGATTCGTACTTCTTAAATAAAGTTTTAGGTGATATATTGAAAATTAATTTTTTGATTTTATTCACGTAGAATAATTTTTTTTTATATTGAAACAAACATTTTTTCTGTACGCTACGTTTTATTGAAAAAATACATTTTTTCTGTACGAAGTCCGAATACTTCTTAAATAAAATTTTAGGTGATATATTGAAAAAATAATTTTTTAATTTTATTCACGTAGAATAATTTTTTTTATATTGAAAAAATACATTTTTTCTGTACGCTACGTTTTAAGTCCGAATTTCTGATTCGTACTTCTTAAATAAAGTTTTAGGTGATATATTGAAAATTAATTTTTTGATTTTATTCACGTAGAATAATTTTTTTTTATATTGAAACAATACATTTTTTCTGTACGCTACGTTTTATTGAAAAAATACATTTTTTCTGTACGAAGTCCGAATACTTCTTAAATAAAATTTTAGGTGATATATTGAAAAAATAATTTTTTGATTTTATTCACGTAGAATAATTTTTTTTATATTGAAAAAATACATTTTTTCTGTACGCTACGTTTTAAGTCCGAATACTTCTTAAATAAAATTTTATGTGATATATTGAAAAAATAATTTTTTTCTATACGCTACGTTTTAAGTCCGAAATTCTGATTCGTACTTCTTAAATAAAATTTTAGGTGATATATTGAAAAAATAAATTTCTGATTCCTACTTAAAATTTTAGGTGATTTTATTCACGTAGAATAATTTTTTTTATATTGAAAAAATACATTTTTTCTGTACGCTACGTTTTAAGTCCGAATTTCTGATTCGTACTTCTTAAATAAAGTTTTAGGTGATATATTGAAAATTAATTTTTTGATTTTATTCACGTAGAATAATTTTTTTTTATATTGAAACAAACATTTTTTCTGTACGCTACGTTTTATTGAAAAAATACATTTTTTCTGTACGAAGTCCGAATACTTCTTAAATAAAATTTTAGGTGATATATTGAAAAAATAATTTTTTGATTTTATTCACGTAGAATAATTTTTTTTATATTGAAAAAATACATTTTTTCTGTACGCTACGTTTTAAGTCCGAATACTTCTTAAATAAAATTTTATGTGATATATTGAAAAAATAATTTTTTTCTATACGCTACGTTTTAAGTCCGAAATTCTGATTCGTACTTCTTAAATAAAATTTTAGGTGATATATTGAAAAAATAAATTTCTGATTCCTACTTAAAATTTTAGGTGATTTTATTCACGTAGAATAATTTTTTTTATATTGAAAAAATACATTTTTTCTGTACGCTACGTTTTAAGTCCGAATTTCTGATTCGTACTTCTTAAATAAAGTTTTAGGTGATATATTGAAAATTAATTTTTTGATTTTATTCACGTAGAATAATTTTTTTTTATATTGAAACAAACATTTTTTCTGTACGCTACGTTTTATTGAAAAAATACATTTTTTCTGTACGAAGTCCGAATACTTCTTAAATAAAATTTTAGGTGATATATTGAAAAAATAATTTTTTGATTTTATTCACGTAGAATAATTTTTTTTATATTGAAAAAATACATTTTTTCTGTACGCTACGTTTTAAGTCCGAATACTTCTTAAATAAAATTTTATGTGATATATTGAAAAAATAATTTTTTTCTATACGCTACGTTTTAAGTCCGAAATTCTGATTCGTACTTCTTAAATAAAATTTTAGGTGATATATTGAAAAAATAAATTTCTGATTCCTACTTAAAATTTTAGGTGATTTTATTCACGTAGAATAATTTTTTTTATATTGAAAAAATACATTTTTTCTGTACGCTACGTTTTAAGTCCGAATTTCTGATTCGTACTTCTTAAATAAAGTTTTAGGTGATATATTGAAAATTAATTTTTTGATTTTATTCACGTAGAATAATTTTTTTTTATATTGAAACAATACATTTTTTCTGTACGCTACGTTTTATTGAAAAAATACATTTTTTCTGTACGAAGTCCGAATACTTCTTAAATAAAATTTTAGGTGATATATTGAAAAAATAATTTTTTGATTTTATTCACGTAGAATAATTTTTTTTATATTGAAAAAATACATTTTTTCTGTACGCTACGTTTTAAGTCCGAATACTTCTTAAATAAAATTTTATGTGATATATTGAAAAAATAATTTTTTTCTATACGCTACGTTTTAAGTCCGAAATTGTGATTCGTACTTCTTAAATAAAATTTTAGGTGATATATTGAAAAAATAAATTTCTGATTCCTACTTAAAATTTTAGGTGATTTTATTCACGTAGAATAATTTTTTTTATATTGAAAAAATACATTTTTTCTGTACGCTACGTTTTAAGTCCGAATACTTCTTAAATAAAATTTTATGTGATATATTGAAAAAATAATTTTTTTCTATACGCTACGTTTTAAGTCCGAAATTCTGATTCGTACTTCTTAAATAAAATTTTAGGTGATATATTGAAAAAATAAATTTCTGATTCCTACTTAAAATTTTAGGTGATTTTATTCACGTAGAATAATTTTTTTTATATTGAAAAAATACATTTTTTCTGTACGCTACGTTTTAAGTCCGAATTTCTGATTCGTACTTCTTAAATAAAGTTTTAGGTGATATATTGAAAATTAATTTTTTGATTTTATTCACGTAGAATAATTTTTTTTTATATTGAAACAATACATTTTTTCTGTACGCTACGTTTTATTGAAAAAATACATTTTTTCTGTACGAAGTCCGAATACTTCTTAAATAAAATTTTAGGTGATATATTGAAAAAATAATTTTTTGATTTTATTCACGTAGAATAATTTTTTTTATATTGAAAAAATACATTTTTTCTGTACGCTACGTTTTAAGTCCGAATACTTCTTAAATAAAATTTTATGTGATATATTGAAAAAATAATTTTTTTCTATACGCTACGTTTTAAGTCCGAAATTCTGATTCGTACTTCTTAAATAAAATTTTAGGTGATATATTGAAAAAATAAATTTCTGATTCCTACTTAAAATTTTAGGTGATTTTATTCACGTAGAATAATTTTTTTTATATTGAAAAAATACATTTTTTCTGTACGCTACGTTTTAAGTCCGAATTTCTGATTCGTACTTCTTAAATAAAGTTTTAGGTGATATATTGAAAATTAATTTTTTGATTTTATTCACGTAGAATAATTTTTTTTTATATTGAAACAAACATTTTTTCTGTACGCTACGTTTTATTGAAAAAATACATTTTTTCTGTACGAAGTCCGAATACTTCTTAAATAAAATTTTAGGTGATATATTGAAAAAATAATTTTTTGATTTTATTCACGTAGAATAATTTTTTTTATATTGAAAAAATACATTTTTTCTGTACGCTACGTTTTAAGTCCGAATACTTCTTAAATAAAATTTTATGTGATATATTGAAAAAATAATTTTTTTCTATACGCTACGTTTTAAGTCCGAAATTCTGATTCGTACTTCTTAAATAAAATTTTAGGTGATATATTGAAAAAATAAATTTCTGATTCCTACTTAAAATTTTAGGTGATTTTATTCACGTAGAATAATTTTTTTTATATTGAAAAAATACATTTTTTCTGTACGCTACGTTTTAAGTCCGAATTTCTGATTCGTACTTCTTAAATAAAGTTTTAGGTGATATATTGAAAATTAATTTTTTGATTTTATTCACGTAGAATAATTTTTTTTTATATTGAAACAATACATTTTTTCTGTACGCTACGTTTTATTGAAAAAATACATTTTTTCTGTACGAAGTCCGAATACTTCTTAAATAAAATTTTAGGTGATATATTGAAAAAATAATTTTTTGATTTTATTCACGTAGAATAATTTTTTTTATATTGAAAAAATACATTTTTTCTGTACGCTACGTTTTAAGTCCGAATACTTGTTAAATAAAATTTTATGTGATATATTGAAAAAAATAATTTTTTTCTATACGCTACGTTTTAAGTCCGAAATTCTGATTCGTACTTCTTAAATAAAATTTTAGGTGATATATTGAAAAAATAAATTTCTGATTCCTACTTAAAATTTTAGGTGATTTTATTCACGTAGAATAATTTTTTTTATATTGAAAAAATACATTTTTTCTGTACGCTACGTTTTAAGTCCGAATTTCTGATTCGTACTTCTTAAATAAAGTTTTAGGTGATATATTGAAAATTAATTTTTTGATTTTATTCACGTAGAATAATTTTTTTTTATATTGAAACAATACATTTTTTCTGTACGCTACGTTTTATTGAAAAAATACATTTTTTCTGTACGAAGTCCGAATACTTCTTAAATAAAATTTTAGGTGATATATTGAAAAAATAATTTTTTGATTTTATTCACGTAGAATAATTTTTTTTATATTGAAAAAATACATTTTTTCTGTACGCTACGTTTTAAGTCCGAATACTTCTTAAATAAAATTTTATGTGATATATTGAAAAAATAATTTTTTTCTATACGCTACGTTTTAAGTCCGAAATTCTGATTCGTACTTCTTAAATAAAATTTTAGGTGATATATTGAAAAAATAAATTTCTGATTCCTACTTAAAATTTTAGGTGATTTTATTCACGTAGAATAATTTTTTTTATATTGAAAAAATACATTTTTTCTGTACGCTACGTTTTAAGTCCGAATTTCTGATTCGTACTTCTTAAATAAAGTTTTAGGTGATATATTGAAAATTAATTTTTTGATTTTATTCACGTAGAATAATTTTTTTTTATATTGAAACAAACATTTTTTCTGTACGCTACGTTTTATTGAAAAAATACATTTTTTCTGTACGAAGTCCGAATACTTCTTAAATAAAATTTTAGGTGATATATTGAAAAAATAATTTTTTGATTTTATTCACGTAGAATAATTTTTTTTATATTGAAAAAATACATTTTTTCTGTACGCTACGTTTTAAGTCCGAATTTCTGATTCGTACTTCTTAAATAAAGTTTTAGGTGATATATTGAAAATTAATTTTTTGATTTTATTCACGTAGAATAATTTTTTTTTATATTGAAACAAACATTTTTTCTGTACGCTACGTTTTATTGAAAAAATACATTTTTTCTGTACGAAGTCCGAATACTTCTTAAATAAAATTTTAGGTGATATATTGAAAAAATAATTTTTTAATTTTATTCACGTAGAATAATTTTTTTTATATTGAAAAAATACATTTTTTTCTGTACGCTACGTTTTAAGTCCGAATTTCTGATTCGTACTTCTTAAATAAAGTTTTAGGTGATATATTGAAAATTAATTTTTTGATTTTATTCACGTAGAATAATTTTTTTTTATATTGAAACAATACATTTTTTCTGTACGCTACGTTTTATTGAAAAAATACATTTTTTCTGTACGAAGTCCGAATACTTCTTAAATAAAATTTTAGGTGATATATTGAAAAAATAATTTTTTGATTTTATTCACGTAGAATAATTTTTTTTATATTGAAAAAATACATTTTTTCTGTACGCTACGTTTTAAGTCCGAATACTTCTTAAATAAAATTTTATGTGATATATTGAAAAAATAATTTTTTTCTATACGCTACGTTTTAAGTCCGAAATTCTGATTCGTACTTCTTAAATAAAATTTTAGGTGATATATTGAAAAAATAAATTTCTGATTCCTACTTAAAATTTTAGGTGATTTTATTCACGTAGAATAATTTTTTTTATATTGAAAAAATACATTTTTTCTGTACGCTACGTTTTAAGTCCGAATTTCTGATTCGTACTTCTTAAATAAAGTTTTAGGTGATATATTGAAAATTAATTTTTTGATTTTATTCACGTAGAATAATTTTTTTTTATATTGAAACAATACATTTTTTCTGTACGCTACGTTTTATTGAAAAAATACATTTTTTCTGTACGAAGTCCGAATACTTCTTAAATAAAATTTTAGGTGATATATTGAAAAAATAATTTTTTGATTTTATTCACGTAGAATAATTTTTTTTATATTGAAAAAATACATTTTTTCTGTACGCTACGTTTTAAGTCCGAATACTTCTTAAATAAAATTTTATGTGATATATTGAAAAAATAATTTTTTTCTATACGCTACGTTTTAAGTCCGAAATTCTGATTCGTACTTCTTAAATAAAATTTTAGGTGATATATTGAAAAAATAAATTTCTGATTCCTACTTAAAATTTTAGGTGATTTTATTCACGTAGAATAATTTTTTTTATATTGAAAAAATACATTTTTTCTGTACGCTACGTTTTAAGTCCGAATTTCTGATTCGTACTTCTTAAATAAAGTTTTAGGTGATATATTGAAAATTAATTTTTTGATTTTATTCACGTAGAATAATTTTTTTTTATATTGAAACAATACATTTTTTCTGTACGCTACGTTTTATTGAAAAAATACATTTTTTCTGTACGAAGTCCGAATACTTCTTAAATAAAATTTTAGGTGATATATTGAAAAAATAATTTTTTGATTTTATTCACGTAGAATAATTTTTTTTATATTGAAAAAATACATTTTTTCTGTACGCTACGTTTTAAGTCCGAATACTTCTTAAATAAAATTTTATGTGATATATTGAAAAAATAATTTTTTTCTATACGCTACGTTTTAAGTCCGAAATTCTGATTCGTACTTCTTAAATAAAATTTTAGGTGATATATTGAAAAAATAAATTTCTGATTCCTACTTAAAATTTTAGGTGATTTTATTCACGTAGAATAATTTTTTTTATATTGAAAAAATACATTTTTTCTGTACGCTACGTTTTAAGTCCGAATTTCTGATTCGTACTTCTTAAATAAAGTTTTAGGTGATATATTGAAAATTAATTTTTTGATTTTATTCACGTAGAATAATTTTTTTTATATTGAAAAAATACATTTTTTCTGTACGCTACGTTTTAAGTCCGAATTTCTGATTCGTACTTCTTAAATAAAGTTTTAGGTGATATATTGAAAATTAATTTTTTGATTTTATTCACGTAGAATAATTTTTTTTTATATTGAAACAAACATTTTTTCTGTACGCTACGTTTTATTGAAAAAATACATTTTTTCTGTACGAAGTCCGAATACTTCTTAAATAAAATTTTAGGTGATATATTGAAAAAATAATTTTTTGATTTTATTCACGTAGAATAATTTTTTTTATATTGAAAAAATACATTTTTTCTGTACGCTACGTTTTAAGTCCGAATTTCTGATTCGTACTTCTTAAATAAAGTTTTAGGTGATATATTGAAAATTAATTTTTTGATTTTATTCACGTAGAATAATTTTTTTTTATATTGAAACAAACATTTTTTCTGTACGCTACGTTTTATTGAAAAAATACATTTTTTCTGTACGAAGTCCGAATACTTCTTAAATAAAATTTTAGGTGATATATTGAAAAAATAATTTTTTAATTTTATTCACGTAGAATAATTTTTTTTATATTGAAAAAATACATTTTTTCTGTACGCTACGTTTTAAGTCCGAATTTCTGATTCGTACTTCTTAAATAAAGTTTTAGGTGATATATTGAAAATTAATTTTTTGATTTTATTCACGTAGAATAATTTTTTTTTATATTGAAACAATACATTTTTTCTGTACGCTACGTTTTATTGAAAAAATACATTTTTTCTGTACGAAGTCCGAATACTTCTTAAATAAAATTTTAGGTGATATATTGAAAAAATAATTTTTTGATTTTATTCACGTAGAATAATTTTTTTTATATTGAAAAAATACATTTTTTCTGTACGCTACGTTTTAAGTCCGAATACTTCTTAAATAAAATTTTATGTGATATATTGAAAAAATAATTTTTTTCTATACGCTACGTTTTAAGTCCGAAATTCTGATTCGTACTTCTTAAATAAAATTTTAGGTGATATATTGAAAAAATAAATTTCTGATTCCTACTTAAAATTTTAGGTGATTTTATTCACGTAGAATAATTTTTTTTATATTGAAAAAATACATTTTTTCTGTACGCTACGTTTTAAGTCCGAATTTCTGATTCGTACTTCTTAAATAAAGTTTTAGGTGATATATTGAAAATTAATTTTTTGATTTTATTCACGTAGAATAATTTTTTTTTATATTGAAACAAACATTTTTTCTGTACGCTACGTTTTATTGAAAAAATACATTTTTTCTGTACGAAGTCCGAATACTTCTTAAATAAAATTTTAGGTGATATATTGAAAAAATAATTTTTTGATTTTATTCACGTAGAATAATTTTTTTTATATTGAAAAAATACATTTTTTCTGTACGCTACGTTTTAAGTCCGAATACTTCTTAAATAAAATTTTATGTGATATATTGAAAAAATAATTTTTTTCTATACGCTACGTTTTAAGTCCGAAATTCTGATTCGTACTTCTTAAATAAAATTTTAGGTGATATATTGAAAAAATAAATTTCTGATTCCTACTTAAAATTTTAGGTGATTTTATTCACGTAGAATAATTTTTTTTATATTGAAAAAATACATTTTTTCTGTACGCTACGTTTTAAGTCCGAATTTCTGATTCGTACTTCTTAAATAAAGTTTTAGGTGATATATTGAAAATTAATTTTTTGATTTTATTCACGTAGAATAATTTTTTTTTATATTGAAACAAACATTTTTTCTGTACGCTACGTTTTATTGAAAAAATACATTTTTTCTGTACGAAGTCCGAATACTTCTTAAATAAAATTTTAGGTGATATATTGAAAAAATAATTTTTTGATTTTATTCACGTAGAATAATTTTTTTTATATTGAAAAAATACATTTTTTCTGTACGCTACGTTTTAAGTCCGAATACTTCTTAAATAAAATTTTATGTGATATATTGAAAAAATAATTTTTTTCTATACGCTACGTTTTAAGTCCGAAATTCTGATTCGTACTTCTTAAATAAAATTTTAGGTGATATATTGAAAAAATAAATTTCTGATTCCTACTTAAAATTTTAGGTGATTTTATTCACGTAGAATAATTTTTTTTATATTGAAAAAATACATTTTTTCTGTACGCTACGTTTTAAGTCCGAATTTCTGATTCGTACTTCTTAAATAAAGTTTTAGGTGATATATTGAAAATTAATTTTTTGATTTTATTCACGTAGAATAATTTTTTTTTATATTGAAACAATACATTTTTTCTGTACGCTACGTTTTATTGAAGAAATACATTTTTTCTGTACGAAGTCCGAATACTTCTTAAATAAAATTTTAGGTGATATATTGAAAAAATAATTTTTTGATTTTATTCACGTAGAATAATTTTTTTTATATTGAAAAAATACATTTTTTCTGTACGCTACGTTTTAAGTCCGAATACTTCTTAAATAAAATTTTATGTGATATATTGAAAAAATAATTTTTTTCTATACGCTACGTTTTAAGTCCGAAATTCTGATTCGTACTTCTTAAATAAAATTTTAGGTGATATATTGAAAAAATAAATTTCTGATTCCTACTTAAAATTTTAGGTGATTTTATTCACGTAGAATAATTTTTTTTATATTGAAAAAATACATTTTTTCTGTACGCTACGTTTTAAGTCCGAATTTCTGATTCGTACTTCTTAAATAAAGTTTTAGGTGATATATTGAAAATTAATTTTTTGATTTTATTCACGTAGAATAATTTTTTTTTATATTGAAACAATACATTTTTTCTGTACGCTACGTTTTATTGAAAAAATACATTTTTTCTGTACGAAGTCCGAATACTTCTTAAATAAAATTTTAGGTGATATATTGAAAAAATAATTTTTTGATTTTATTCACGTAGAATAATTTTTTTTATATTGAAAAAATACATTTTTTCTGTACGCTACGTTTTAAGTCCGAATACTTCTTAAATAAAATTTTATGTGATATATTGAAAAAATAATTTTTTTCTATACGCTACGTTTTAAGTCCGAAATTCTGATTCGTACTTCTTAAATAAAATTTTAGGTGATATATTGAAAAAATAAATTTCTGATTCCTACTTAAAATTTTAGGTGATTTTATTCACGTAGAATAATTTTTTTTATATTGAAAAAATACATTTTTTCTGTACGCTACGTTTTAAGTCCGAATACTTCTTAAATAAAATTTTATGTGATATATTGAAAAAATAATTTTTTTCTATACGCTACGTTTTAAGTCCGAAATTCTGATTCGTACTTCTTAAATAAAATTTTAGGTGATATATTGAAAAAATAAATTTCTGATTCCTACTTAAAATTTTAGGTGATTTTATTCACGTAGAATAATTTTTTTTATATTGAAAAAATACATTTTTTCTGTACGCTACGTTTTAAGTCCGAATTTCTGATTCGTACTTCTTAAATAAAGTTTTAGGTGATATATTGAAAATTAATTTTTTGATTTTATTCACGTAGAATAATTTTTTTTTATATTGAAACAATACATTTTTTCTGTACGCTACGTTTTATTGAAAAAATACATTTTTTCTGTACGAAGTCCGAATACTTCTTAAATAAAATTTTAGGTGATATATTGAAAAAATAATTTTTTGATTTTATTCACGTAGAATAATTTTTTTTATATTGAAAAAATACATTTTTTCTGTACGCTACGTTTTAAGTCCGAATACTTCTTAAATAAAATTTTATGTGATATATTGAAAAAATAATTTTTTTCTATACGCTACGTTTTAAGTCCGAAATTCTGATTCGTACTTCTTAAATAAAATTTTAGGTGATATATTGAAAAAATAAATTTCTGATTCCTACTTAAAATTTTAGGTGATTTTATTCACGTAGAATATTTTTTTTTATATTGAAAAAATACATTTTTTCTGTACGCTACGTTTTAAGTCCGAATTTCTGATTCGTACTTCTTAAATAAAGTTTTAGGTGATATATTGAAAATTAATTTTTTGATTTTATTCACGTAGAATAATTTTTTTTTATATTGAAACAATACATTTTTTCTGTACGCTACGTTTTATTGAAAAAATACATTTTTTCTGTACGAAGTCCGAATACTTCTTAAATAAAATTTTAGGTGATATATTGAAAAAATAATTTTTTGATTTTATTCACGTAGAATAATTTTTTTTATATTGAAAAAATACATTTTTTCTGTACGCTACGTTTTAAGTCCGAATACTTCTTAAATAAAATTTTATGTGATATATTGAAAAAATAATTTTTTTCTATACGCTACGTTTTAAGTCCGAAATTCTGATTCGTACTTCTTAAATAAAATTTTAGGTGATATATTGAAAAAATAAATTTCTGATTCCTACTTAAAATTTTAGGTGATTTTATTCACGTAGAATAATTTTTTTTATATTGAAAAAATACATTTTTTCTGTACGCTACGTTTTAAGTCCGAATTTCTGATTCGTACTTCTAAAATAAAGTTTTAGGTGATATATTGAAAATTAATTTTTTGATTTTATTCACGTAGAATAATTTTTTTTTATATTGAAACAAACATTTTTTCTGTACGCTACGTTTTATTGAAAAAATACATTTTTTCTGTACGAAGTCCGAATACTTCTTAAATAAAATTTTAGGTGATATATTGAAAAAATAATTTTTTGATTTTATTCACGTAGAATAATTTTTTTTATATTGAAAAAATACATTTTTTCTGTACGCTACGTTTTAAGTCCGAATACTTCTTAAATAAAATTTTATGTGATATATTGAAAAAATAATTTTTTTCTATACGCTACGTTTTAAGTCCGAAATTCTGATTCGTACTTCTTAAATAAAATTTTAGGTGATATATTGAAAAAATAAATTTCTGATTCCTACTTAAAATTTTAGGTGATTTTATTCACGTAGAATAATTTTTTTTATATTGAAAAAATACATTTTTTCTGTACGCTACGTTTTAAGTCCGAATTTCTGATTCGTACTTCTTAAATAAAGTTTTAGGTGATATATTGAAAATTAATTTTTTGATTTTATTCACGTAGAATAATTTTTTTTTATATTGAAACAATACATTTTTTCTGTACGCTACGTTTTATTGAAAAAATACATTTTTGTTGTACGAAGTCCGAATACTTCTTAAATAAAATTTTAGGTGATATATTGAAAAAATAATTTTTTGATTTTATTCACGTAGAATAATTTTTTTTATATTGAAAAAATACATTTTTTCTGTACGCTACGTTTTAAGTCCGAATACTTCTTAAATAAAATTTTATGTGATATATTGAAAAAATAATTTTTTTCTATACGCTACGTTTTAAGTCCGAAATTCTGATTCGTACTTCTTAAATAAAATTTTAGGTGATATATTGAAAAAATAAATTTCTGATTCCTACTTAAAATTTTAGGTGATTTTATTCACGTAGAATAATTTTTTTTATATTGAAAAAATACATTTTTTCTGTACGCTACGTTTTAAGTCCGAATTTCTGATTCGTACTTCTTAAATAAAGTTTTAGGTGATATATTGAAAATTAATTTTTTGATTTTATTCACGTAGAATAATTTTTTTTTATATTGAAACAAACATTTTTTCTGTACGCTACGTTTTATTGAAAAAATACATTTTTTCTGTACGAAGTCCGAATACTTCTTAAATAAAATTTTAGGTGATATATTGAAAAAATAATTTTTTGATTTTATTCACGTAGAATAATTTTTTTTATATTGAAAAAATACATTTTTTCTGTACGCTACGTTTTAAGTCCGAATACTTCTTAAATAAAATTTTATGTGATATATTGAAAAAATAATTTTTTTCTATACGCTACGTTTTAAGTCCGAAATTCTGATTCGTACTTCTTAAATAAAATTTTAGGTGATATATTGAAAAAATAAATTTCTGATTCCTACTTAAAATTTTAGGTGATTTTATTCACGTAGAATAATTTTTTTTATATTGAAAAAATACATTTTTTCTGTACGCTACGTTTTAAGTCCGAATTTCTGATTCGTACTTCTTAAATAAAGTTTTAGGTGATATATTGAAAATTAATTTTTTGATTTTATTCACGTAGAATAATTTTTTTTTATATTGAAACAATACATTTTTTCTGTACGCTACGTTTTATTGAAAAAATACATTTTTTCTGTACGAAGTCCGAATACTTCTTAAATAAAATTTTAGGTGATATATTGAAAAAATAATTTTTTGATTTTATTCACGTAGAATAATTTTTTTTATATTGAAAAAATACATTTTTTCTGTACGCTACGTTTTAAGTCCGAATACTTGTTAAATAAAATTTTATGTGATATATTGAAAAAAATAATTTTTTTCTATACGCTACGTTTTAAGTCCGAAATTCTGATTCGTACTTCTTAAATAAAATTTTAGGTGATATATTGAAAAAATAAATTTCTGATTCCTACTTAAAATTTTAGGTGATTTTATTCACGTAGAATAATTTTTTTTATATTGAAAAAATACATTTTTTCTGTACGCTACGTTTTAAGTCCGAATTTCTGATTCGTACTTCTTAAATAAAGTTTTAGGTGATATATTGAAAATTAATTTTTTGATTTTATTCACGTAGAATAATTTTTTTTTATATTGAAACAATACATTTTTTCTGTACGCTACGTTTTATTGAAAAAATACATTTTTTCTGTACGAAGTCCGAATACTTCTTAAATAAAATTTTAGGTGATATATTGAAAAAATAATTTTTTGATTTTATTCACGTAGAATAATTTTTTTTATATTGAAAAAATACATTTTTTCTGTACGCTACGTTTTAAGTCCGAATACTTCTTAAATAAAATTTTATGTGATATATTGAAAAAATAATTTTTTTCTATACGCTACGTTTTAAGTCCGAAATTCTGATTCGTACTTCTTAAATAAAATTTTAGGTGATATATTGAAAAAATAAATTTCTGATTCCTACTTAAAATTTTAGGTGATTTTATTCACGTAGAATAATTTTTTTTATATTGAAAAAATACATTTTTTCTGTACGCTACGTTTTAAGTCCGAATTTCTGATTCGTACTTCTTAAATAAAGTTTTAGGTGATATATTGAAAATTAATTTTTTGATTTTATTCACGTAGAATAATTTTTTTTTATATTGAAACAAACATTTTTTCTGTACGCTACGTTTTATTGAAAAAATACATTTTTTCTGTACGAAGTCCGAATACTTCTTAAATAAAATTTTAGGTGATATATTGAAAAAATAATTTTTTGATTTTATTCACGTAGAATAATTTTTTTTATATTGAAAAAATACATTTTTTCTGTACGCTACGTTTTAAGTCCGAATTTCTGATTCGTACTTCTTAAATAAAGTTTTAGGTGATATATTGAAAATTAATTTTTTGATTTTATTCACGTAGAATAATTTTTTTTTATATTGAAACAAACATTTTTTCTGTACGCTACGTTTTATTGAAAAAATACATTTTTTCTGTACGAAGTCCGAATACTTCTTAAATAAAATTTTAGGTGATATATTGAAAAAATAATTTTTTAATTTTATTCACGTAGAATAATTTTTTTTATATTGAAAAAATACATTTTTTCTGTACGCTACGTTTTAAGTCCGAATTTCTGATTCGTACTTCTTAAATAAAGTTTTAGGTGATATATTGAAAATTAATTTTTTGATTTTATTCACGTAGAATAATTTTTTTTTATATTGAAACAATACATTTTTTCTGTACGCTACGTTTTATTGAAAAAATACATTTTTTCTGTACGAAGTCCGAATACTTCTTAAATAAAATTTTAGGTGATATATTGAAAAAATAATTTTTTGATTTTATTCACGTAGAATAATTTTTTTTATATTGAAAAAATACATTTTTTCTGTACGCTACGTTTTAAGTCCGAATACTTCTTAAATAAAATTTTATGTGATATATTGAAAAAATAATTTTTTTCTATACGCTACGTTTTAAGTCCGAAATTCTGATTCGTACTTCTTAAATAAAATTTTAGGTGATATATTGAAAAAATAAATTTCTGATTCCTACTTAAAATTTTAGGTGATTTTATTCACGTAGAATAATTTTTTTTATATTGAAAAAATACATTTTTTCTGTACGCTACGTTTTAAGTCCGAATTTCTGATTCGTACTTCTTAAATAAAGTTTTAGGTGATATATTGAAAATTAATTTTTTGATTTTATTCACGTAGAATAATTTTTTTTTATATTGAAACAAACATTTTTTCTGTACGCTACGTTTTATTGAAAAAATACATTTTTTCTGTACGAAGTCCGAATACTTCTTAAATAAAATTTTAGGTGATATATTGAAAAAATAATTTTTTGATTTTATTCACGTAGAATAATTTTTTTTATATTGAAAAAATACATTTTTTCTGTACGCTACGTTTTAAGTCCGAATACTTCTTAAATAAAATTTTATGTGATATATTGAAAAAATAATTTTTTTCTATACGCTACGTTTTAAGTCCGAAATTCTGATTCGTACTTCTTAAATAAAATTTTAGGTGATATATTGAAAAAATAAATTTCTGATTCCTACTTAAAATTTTAGGTGATTTTATTCACGTAGAATAATTTTTTTTATATTGAAAAAATACATTTTTTCTGTACGCTACGTTTTAAGTCCGAATTTCTGATTCGTACTTCTTAAATAAAGTTTTAGGTGATATATTGAAAATTAATTTTTTGATTTTATTCACGTAGAATAATTTTTTTTTATATTGAAACAAACATTTTTTCTGTACGCTACGTTTTATTGAAAAAATACATTTTTTCTGTACGAAGTCCGAATACTTCTTAAATAAAATTTTAGGTGATATATTGAAAAAATAATTTTTTGATTTTATTCACGTAGAATAATTTTTTTTATATTGAAAAAATACATTTTTTCTGTACGCTACGTTTTAAGTCCGAATACTTCTTAAATAAAATTTTATGTGATATATTGAAAAAATAATTTTTTTCTATACGCTACGTTTTAAGTCCGAAATTCTGATTCGTACTTCTTAAATAAAATTTTAGGTGATATATTGAAAAAATAAATTTCTGATTCCTACTTAAAATTTTAGGTGATTTTATTCACGTAGAATAATTTTTTTTATATTGAAAAAATACATTTTTTCTGTACGCTACGTTTTAAGTCCGAATTTCTGATTCGTACTTCTTAAATAAAGTTTTAGGTGATATATTGAAAATTAATTTTTTGATTTTATTCACGTAGAATAATTTTTTTTATATTGAAAAAATACATTTTTTCTGTACGCTACGTTTTAAGTCCGAATTTCTGATTCGTACTTCTTAAATAAAGTTTTAGGTGATATATTGAAAATTAATTTTTTGATTTTATTCACGTAGAATAATTTTTTTTTATATTGAAACAAACATTTTTTCTGTACGCTACGTTTTATTGAAAAAATACATTTTTTCTGTACGAAGTCCGAATACTTCTTAAATAAAATTTTAGGTGATATATTGAAAAAATAATTTTTTGATTTTATTCACGTAGAATAATTTTTTTTATATTGAAAAAATACATTTTTTCTGTACGCTACGTTTTAAGTCCGAATTTCTGATTCGTACTTCTTAAATAAAGTTTTAGGTGATATATTGAAAATTAATTTTTTGATTTTATTCACGTAGAATAATTTTTTTTTATATTGAAACAAACATTTTTTCTGTACGCTACGTTTTATTGAAAAAATACATTTTTTCTGTACGAAGTCCGAATACTTCTTAAATAAAATTTTAGGTGATATATTGAAAAAATAATTTTTTAATTTTATTCACGTAGAATAATTTTTTTTATATTGAAAAAATACATTTTTTCTGTACGCTACGTTTTAAGTCCGAATTTCTGATTCGTACTTCTTAAATAAAGTTTTAGGTGATATATTGAAAATTAATTTTTTGATTTTATTCACGTAGAATAATTTTTTTTTATATTGAAACAATACATTTTTTCTGTACGCTACGTTTTATTGAAAAAATACATTTTTTCTGTACGAAGTCCGAATACTTCTTAAATAAAATTTTAGGTGATATATTGAAAAAATAATTTTTTGATTTTATTCACGTAGAATAATTTTTTTTATATTGAAAAAATACATTTTTTCTGTACGCTACGTTTTAAGTCCGAATACTTCTTAAATAAAATTTTATGTGATATATTGAAAAAATAATTTTTTTCTATACGCTACGTTTTAAGTCCGAAATTCTGATTCGTACTTCTTAAATAAAATTTTAGGTGATATATTGAAAAAATAAATTTCTGATTCCTACTTAAAATTTTAGGTGATTTTATTCACGTAGAATAATTTTTTTTATATTGAAAAAATACATTTTTTCTGTACGCTACGTTTTAAGTCCGAATTTCTGATTCGTACTTCTTAAATAAAGTTTTAGGTGATATATTGAAAATTAATTTTTTGATTTTATTCACGTAGAATAATTTTTTTTTATATTGAAACAAACATTTTTTCTGTACGCTACGTTTTATTGAAAAAATACATTTTTTCTGTACGAAGTCCGAATACTTCTTAAATAAAATTTTAGGTGATATATTGAAAAAATAATTTTTTGATTTTATTCACGTAGAATAATTTTTTTTATATTGAAAAAATACATTTTTTCTGTACGCTACGTTTTAAGTCCGAATACTTCTTAAATAAAATTTTATGTGATATATTGAAAAAATAATTTTTTTCTATACGCTACGTTTTAAGTCCGAAATTCTGATTCGTACTTCTTAAATAAAATTTTAGGTGATATATTGAAAAAATAAATTTCTGATTCCTACTTAAAATTTTAGGTGATTTTATTCACGTAGAATAATTTTTTTTATATTGAAAAAATACATTTTTTCTGTACGCTACGTTTTAAGTCCGAATTTCTGATTCGTACTTCTTAAATAAAGTTTTAGGTGATATATTGAAAATTAATTTTTTGATTTTATTCACGTAGAATAATTTTTTTTTATATTGAAACAAACATTTTTTCTGTACGCTACGTTTTATTGAAAAAATACATTTTTTCTGTACGAAGTCCGAATACTTCTTAAATAAAATTTTAGGTGATATATTGAAAAAATAATTTTTTGATTTTATTCACGTAGAATAATTTTTTTTATATTGAAAAAATACATTTTTTCTGTACGCTACGTTTTAAGTCCGAATACTTCTTAAATAAAATTTTATGTGATATATTGAAAAAATAATTTTTTTCTATACGCTACGTTTTAAGTCCGAAATTCTGATTCGTACTTCTTAAATAAAATTTTAGGTGATATATTGAAAAAATAAATTTCTGATTCCTACTTAAAATTTTAGGTGATTTTATTCACGTAGAATAATTTTTTTTATATTGAAAAAATACATTTTTTCTGTACGCTACGTTTTAAGTCCGAATTTCTGATTCGTACTTCTTAAATAAAGTTTTAGGTGATATATTGAAAATTAATTTTTTGATTTTATTCACGTAGAATAATTTTTTTTTATATTGAAACAATACATTTTTTCTGTACGCTACGTTTTATTGAAAAAATACATTTTTTCTGTACGAAGTCCGAATACTTCTTAAATAAAATTTTAGGTGATATATTGAAAAAATAATTTTTTGATTTTATTCACGTAGAATAATTTTTTTTATATTGAAAAAATACATTTTTTCTGTACGCTACGTTTTAAGTCCGAATACTTCTTAAATAAAATTTTATGTGATATATTGAAAAAATAATTTTTTTCTATACGCTACGTTTTAAGTCCGAAATTGTGATTCGTACTTCTTAAATAAAATTTTAGGTGATATATTGAAAAAATAAATTTCTGATTCCTACTTAAAATTTTAGGTGATTTTATTCACGTAGAATAATTTTTTTTATATTGAAAAAATACATTTTTTCTGTACGCTACGTTTTAAGTCCGAATACTTCTTAAATAAAATTTTATGTGATATATTGAAAAAATAATTTTTTTCTATACGCTACGTTTTAAGTCCGAAATTCTGATTCGTACTTCTTAAATAAAATTTTAGGTGATATATTGAAAAAATAAATTTCTGATTCCTACTTAAAATTTTAGGTGATTTTATTCACGTAGAATAATTTTTTTTATATTGAAAAAATACATTTTTTCTGTACGCTACGTTTTAAGTCCGAATTTCTGATTCGTACTTCTTAAATAAAGTTTTAGGTGATATATTGAAAATTAATTTTTTGATTTTATTCACGTAGAATAATTTTTTTTTATATTGAAACAATACATTTTTTCTGTACGCTACGTTTTATTGAAAAAATACATTTTTTCTGTACGAAGTCCGAATACTTCTTAAATAAAATTTTAGGTGATATATTGAAAAAATAATTTTTTGATTTTATTCACGTAGAATAATTTTTTTTATATTGAAAAAATACATTTTTTCTGTACGCTACGTTTTAAGTCCGAATACTTCTTAAATAAAATTTTATGTGATATATTGAAAAAATAATTTTTTTCTATACGCTACGTTTTAAGTCCGAAATTCTGATTCGTACTTCTTAAATAAAATTTTAGGTGATATATTGAAAAAATAAATTTCTGATTCCTACTTAAAATTTTAGGTGATTTTATTCACGTAGAATAATTTTTTTTATATTGAAAAAATACATTTTTTCTGTACGCTACGTTTTAAGTCCGAATTTCTGATTCGTACTTCTTAAATAAAGTTTTAGGTGATATATTGAAAATTAATTTTTTGATTTTATTCACGTAGAATAATTTTTTTTTATATTGAAACAAACATTTTTTCTGTACGCTACGTTTTATTGAAAAAATACATTTTTTCTGTACGAAGTCCGAATACTTCTTAAATAAAATTTTAGGTGATATATTGAAAAAATAATTTTTTGATTTTATTCACGTAGAATAATTTTTTTTATATTGAAAAAATACATTTTTTCTGTACGCTACGTTTTAAGTCCGAATACTTCTTAAATAAAATTTTATGTGATATATTGAAAAAATAATTTTTTTCTATACGCTACGTTTTAAGTCCGAAATTCTGATTCGTACTTCTTAAATAAAATTTTAGGTGATATATTGAAAAAATAAATTTCTGATTCCTACTTAAAATTTTAGGTGATTTTATTCACGTAGAATAATTTTTTTTATATTGAAAAAATACATTTTTTCTGTACGCTACGTTTTAAGTCCGAATTTCTGATTCGTACTTCTTAAATAAAGTTTTAGGTGATATATTGAAAATTAATTTTTTGATTTTATTCACGTAGAATAATTTTTTTTTATATTGAAACAATACATTTTTTCTGTACGCTACGTTTTATTGAAAAAATACATTTTTTCTGTACGAAGTCCGAATACTTCTTAAATAAAATTTTAGGTGATATATTGAAAAAATAATTTTTTGATTTTATTCACGTAGAATAATTTTTTTTATATTGAAAAAATACATTTTTTCTGTACGCTACGTTTTAAGTCCGAATACTTGTTAAATAAAATTTTATGTGATATATTGAAAAAAATAATTTTTTTCTATACGCTACGTTTTAAGTCCGAAATTCTGATTCGTACTTCTTAAATAAAATTTTAGGTGATATATTGAAAAAATAAATTTCTGATTCCTACTTAAAATTTTAGGTGATTTTATTCACGTAGAATAATTTTTTTTATATTGAAAAAATACATTTTTTCTGTACGCTACGTTTTAAGTCCGAATTTCTGATTCGTACTTCTTAAATAAAGTTTTAGGTGATATATTGAAAATTAATTTTTTGATTTTATTCACGTAGAATAATTTTTTTTTATATTGAAACAATACATTTTTTCTGTACGCTACGTTTTATTGAAAAAATACATTTTTTCTGTACGAAGTCCGAATACTTCTTAAATAAAATTTTAGGTGATATATTGAAAAAATAATTTTTTGATTTTATTCACGTAGAATAATTTTTTTTATATTGAAAAAATACATTTTTTCTGTACGCTACGTTTTAAGTCCGAATACTTCTTAAATAAAATTTTATGTGATATATTGAAAAAATAATTTTTTTCTATACGCTACGTTTTAAGTCCGAAATTCTGATTCGTACTTCTTAAATAAAATTTTAGGTGATATATTGAAAAAATAAATTTCTGATTCCTACTTAAAATTTTAGGTGATTTTATTCACGTAGAATAATTTTTTTTATATTGAAAAAATACATTTTTTCTGTACGCTACGTTTTAAGTCCGAATTTCTGATTCGTACTTCTTAAATAAAGTTTTAGGTGATATATTGAAAATTAATTTTTTGATTTTATTCACGTAGAATAATTTTTTTTTATATTGAAACAAACATTTTTTCTGTACGCTACGTTTTATTGAAAAAATACATTTTTTCTGTACGAAGTCCGAATACTTCTTAAATAAAATTTTAGGTGATATATTGAAAAAATAATTTTTTGATTTTATTCACGTAGAATAATTTTTTTTATATTGAAAAAATACATTTTTTCTGTACGCTACGTTTTAAGTCCGAATTTCTGATTCGTACTTCTTAAATAAAGTTTTAGGTGATATATTGAAAATTAATTTTTTGATTTTATTCACGTAGAATAATTTTTTTTTATATTGAAACAAACATTTTTTCTGTACGCTACGTTTTATTGAAAAAATACATTTTTTCTGTACGAAGTCCGAATACTTCTTAAATAAAATTTTAGGTGATATATTGAAAAAATAATTTTTTAATTTTATTCACGTAGAATAATTTTTTTTATATTGAAAAAATACATTTTTTTCTGTACGCTACGTTTTAAGTCCGAATTTCTGATTCGTACTTCTTAAATAAAGTTTTAGGTGATATATTGAAAATTAATTTTTTGATTTTATTCACGTAGAATAATTTTTTTTTATATTGAAACAATACATTTTTTCTGTACGCTACGTTTTATTGAAAAAATACATTTTTTCTGTACGAAGTCCGAATACTTCTTAAATAAAATTTTAGGTGATATATTGAAAAAATAATTTTTTGATTTTATTCACGTAGAATAATTTTTTTTATATTGAAAAAATACATTTTTTCTGTACGCTACGTTTTAAGTCCGAATACTTCTTAAATAAAATTTTATGTGATATATTGAAAAAATAATTTTTTTCTATACGCTACGTTTTAAGTCCGAAATTCTGATTCGTACTTCTTAAATAAAATTTTAGGTGATATATTGAAAAAATAAATTTCTGATTCCTACTTAAAATTTTAGGTGATTTTATTCACGTAGAATAATTTTTTTTATATTGAAAAAATACATTTTTTCTGTACGCTACGTTTTAAGTCCGAATTTCTGATTCGTACTTCTTAAATAAAGTTTTAGGTGATATATTGAAAATTAATTTTTTGATTTTATTCACGTAGAATAATTTTTTTTTATATTGAAACAATACATTTTTTCTGTACGCTACGTTTTATTGAAAAAATACATTTTTTCTGTACGAAGTCCGAATACTTCTTAAATAAAATTTTAGGTGATATATTGAAAAAATAATTTTTTGATTTTATTCACGTAGAATAATTTTTTTTATATTGAAAAAATACATTTTTTCTGTACGCTACGTTTTAAGTCCGAATACTTCTTAAATAAAATTTTATGTGATATATTGAAAAAATAATTTTTTTCTATACGCTACGTTTTAAGTCCGAAATTCTGATTCGTACTTCTTAAATAAAATTTTAGGTGATATATTGAAAAAATAAATTTCTGATTCCTACTTAAAATTTTAGGTGATTTTATTCACGTAGAATAATTTTTTTTATATTGAAAAAATACATTTTTTCTGTACGCTACGTTTTAAGTCCGAATTTCTGATTCGTACTTCTTAAATAAAGTTTTAGGTGATATATTGAAAATTAATTTTTTGATTTTATTCACGTAGAATAATTTTTTTTTATATTGAAACAATACATTTTTTCTGTACGCTACGTTTTATTGAAAAAATACATTTTTTCTGTACGAAGTCCGAATACTTCTTAAATAAAATTTTAGGTGATATATTGAAAAAATAATTTTTTGATTTTATTCACGTAGAATAATTTTTTTTATATTGAAAAAATACATTTTTTCTGTACGCTACGTTTTAAGTCCGAATACTTCTTAAATAAAATTTTATGTGATATATTGAAAAAATAATTTTTTTCTATACGCTACGTTTTAAGTCCGAAATTCTGATTCGTACTTCTTAAATAAAATTTTAGGTGATATATTGAAAAAATAAATTTCTGATTCCTACTTAAAATTTTAGGTGATTTTATTCACGTAGAATAATTTTTTTTATATTGAAAAAATACATTTTTTCTGTACGCTACGTTTTAAGTCCGAATTTCTGATTCGTACTTCTTAAATAAAGTTTTAGGTGATATATTGAAAATTAATTTTTTGATTTTATTCACGTAGAATAATTTTTTTTATATTGAAAAAATACATTTTTTCTGTACGCTACGTTTTAAGTCCGAATTTCTGATTCGTACTTCTTAAATAAAGTTTTAGGTGATATATTGAAAATTAATTTTTTGATTTTATTCACGTAGAATAATTTTTTTTTATATTGAAACAAACATTTTTTCTGTACGCTACGTTTTATTGAAAAAATACATTTTTTCTGTACGAAGTCCGAATACTTCTTAAATAAAATTTTAGGTGATATATTGAAAAAATAATTTTTTGATTTTATTCACGTAGAATAATTTTTTTTATATTGAAAAAATACATTTTTTCTGTACGCTACGTTTTAAGTCCGAATTTCTGATTCGTACTTCTTAAATAAAGTTTTAGGTGATATATTGAAAATTAATTTTTTGATTTTATTCACGTAGAATAATTTTTTTTTATATTGAAACAAACATTTTTTCTGTACGCTACGTTTTATTGAAAAAATACATTTTTTCTGTACGAAGTCCGAATACTTCTTAAATAAAATTTTAGGTGATATATTGAAAAAATAATTTTTTAATTTTATTCACGTAGAATAATTTTTTTTATATTGAAAAAATACATTTTTTCTGTACGCTACGTTTTAAGTCCGAATTTCTGATTCGTACTTCTTAAATAAAGTTTTAGGTGATATATTGAAAATTAATTTTTTGATTTTATTCACGTAGAATAATTTTTTTTTATATTGAAACAATACATTTTTTCTGTACGCTACGTTTTATTGAAAAAATACATTTTTTCTGTACGAAGTCCGAATACTTCTTAAATAAAATTTTAGGTGATATATTGAAAAAATAATTTTTTGATTTTATTCACGTAGAATAATTTTTTTTATATTGAAAAAATACATTTTTTCTGTACGCTACGTTTTAAGTCCGAATACTTCTTAAATAAAATTTTATGTGATATATTGAAAAAATAATTTTTTTCTATACGCTACGTTTTAAGTCCGAAATTCTGATTCGTACTTCTTAAATAAAATTTTAGGTGATATATTGAAAAAATAAATTTCTGATTCCTACTTAAAATTTTAGGTGATTTTATTCACGTAGAATAATTTTTTTTATATTGAAAAAATACATTTTTTCTGTACGCTACGTTTTAAGTCCGAATTTCTGATTCGTACTTCTTAAATAAAGTTTTAGGTGATATATTGAAAATTAATTTTTTGATTTTATTCACGTAGAATAATTTTTTTTTATATTGAAACAAACATTTTTTCTGTACGCTACGTTTTATTGAAAAAATACATTTTTTCTGTACGAAGTCCGAATACTTCTTAAATAAAATTTTAGGTGATATATTGAAAAAATAATTTTTTGATTTTATTCACGTAGAATAATTTTTTTTATATTGAAAAAATACATTTTTTCTGTACGCTACGTTTTAAGTCCGAATACTTCTTAAATAAAATTTTATGTGATATATTGAAAAAATAATTTTTTTCTATACGCTACGTTTTAAGTCCGAAATTCTGATTCGTACTTCTTAAATAAAATTTTAGGTGATATATTGAAAAAATAAATTTCTGATTCCTACTTAAAATTTTAGGTGATTTTATTCACGTAGAATAATTTTTTTTATATTGAAAAAATACATTTTTTCTGTACGCTACGTTTTAAGTCCGAATTTCTGATTCGTACTTCTTAAATAAAGTTTTAGGTGATATATTGAAAATTAATTTTTTGATTTTATTCACGTAGAATAATTTTTTTTTATATTGAAACAAACATTTTTTCTGTACGCTACGTTTTATTGAAAAAATACATTTTTTCTGTACGAAGTCCGAATACTTCTTAAATAAAATTTTAGGTGATATATTGAAAAAATAATTTTTTGATTTTATTCACGTAGAATAATTTTTTTTATATTGAAAAAATACATTTTTTCTGTACGCTACGTTTTAAGTCCGAATACTTCTTAAATAAAATTTTATGTGATATATTGAAAAAATAATTTTTTTCTATACGCTACGTTTTAAGTCCGAAATTCTGATTCGTACTTCTTAAATAAAATTTTAGGTGATATATTGAAAAAATAAATTTCTGATTCCTACTTAAAATTTTAGGTGATTTTATTCACGTAGAATAATTTTTTTTATATTGAAAAAATACATTTTTTCTGTACGCTACGTTTTAAGTCCGAATTTCTGATTCGTACTTCTTAAATAAAGTTTTAGGTGATATATTGAAAATTAATTTTTTGATTTTATTCACGTAGAATAATTTTTTTTTATATTGAAACAATACATTTTTTCTGTACGCTACGTTTTATTGAAGAAATACATTTTTTCTGTACGAAGTCCGAATACTTCTTAAATAAAATTTTAGGTGATATATTGAAAAAATAATTTTTTGATTTTATTCACGTAGAATAATTTTTTTTATATTGAAAAAATACATTTTTTCTGTACGCTACGTTTTAAGTCCGAATACTTCTTAAATAAAATTTTATGTGATATATTGAAAAAATAATTTTTTTCTATACGCTACGTTTTAAGTCCGAAATTCTGATTCGTACTTCTTAAATAAAATTTTAGGTGATATATTGAAAAAATAAATTTCTGATTCCTACTTAAAATTTTAGGTGATTTTATTCACGTAGAATAATTTTTTTTATATTGAAAAAATACATTTTTTCTGTACGCTACGTTTTAAGTCCGAATTTCTGATTCGTACTTCTTAAATAAAGTTTTAGGTGATATATTGAAAATTAATTTTTTGATTTTATTCACGTAGAATAATTTTTTTTTATATTGAAACAATACATTTTTTCTGTACGCTACGTTTTATTGAAAAAATACATTTTTTCTGTACGAAGTCCGAATACTTCTTAAATAAAATTTTAGGTGATATATTGAAAAAATAATTTTTTGATTTTATTCACGTAGAATAATTTTTTTTATATTGAAAAAATACATTTTTTCTGTACGCTACGTTTTAAGTCCGAATACTTCTTAAATAAAATTTTATGTGATATATTGAAAAAATAATTTTTTTCTATACGCTACGTTTTAAGTCCGAAATTCTGATTCGTACTTCTTAAATAAAATTTTAGGTGATATATTGAAAAAATAAATTTCTGATTCCTACTTAAAATTTTAGGTGATTTTATTCACGTAGAATAATTTTTTTTATATTGAAAAAATACATTTTTTCTGTACGCTACGTTTTAAGTCCGAATACTTCTTAAATAAAATTTTATGTGATATATTGAAAAAATAATTTTTTTCTATACGCTACGTTTTAAGTCCGAAATTCTGATTCGTACTTCTTAAATAAAATTTTAGGTGATATATTGAAAAAATAAATTTCTGATTCCTACTTAAAATTTTAGGTGATTTTATTCACGTAGAATAATTTTTTTTATATTGAAAAAATACATTTTTTCTGTACGCTACGTTTTAAGTCCGAATTTCTGATTCGTACTTCTTAAATAAAGTTTTAGGTGATATATTGAAAATTAATTTTTTGATTTTATTCACGTAGAATAATTTTTTTTTATATTGAAACAATACATTTTTTCTGTACGCTACGTTTTATTGAAAAAATACATTTTTTCTGTACGAAGTCCGAATACTTCTTAAATAAAATTTTAGGTGATATATTGAAAAAATAATTTTTTGATTTTATTCACGTAGAATAATTTTTTTTATATTGAAAAAATACATTTTTTCTGTACGCTACGTTTTAAGTCCGAATACTTCTTAAATAAAATTTTATGTGATATATTGAAAAAATAATTTTTTTCTATACGCTACGTTTTAAGTCCGAAATTCTGATTCGTACTTCTTAAATAAAATTTTAGGTGATATATTGAAAAAATAAATTTCTGATTCCTACTTAAAATTTTAGGTGATTTTATTCACGTAGAATATTTTTTTTTATATTGAAAAAATACATTTTTTCTGTACGCTACGTTTTAAGTCCGAATTTCTGATTCGTACTTCTTAAATAAAGTTTTAGGTGATATATTGAAAATTAATTTTTTGATTTTATTCACGTAGAATAATTTTTTTTTATATTGAAACAATACATTTTTTCTGTACGCTACGTTTTATTGAAAAAATACATTTTTTCTGTACGAAGTCCGAATACTTCTTAAATAAAATTTTAGGTGATATATTGAAAAAATAATTTTTTGATTTTATTCACGTAGAATAATTTTTTTTATATTGAAAAAATACATTTTTTCTGTACGCTACGTTTTAAGTCCGAATACTTCTTAAATAAAATTTTATGTGATATATTGAAAAAATAATTTTTTTCTATACGCTACGTTTTAAGTCCGAAATTCTGATTCGTACTTCTTAAATAAAATTTTAGGTGATATATTGAAAAAATAAATTTCTGATTCCTACTTAAAATTTTAGGTGATTTTATTCACGTAGAATAATTTTTTTTATATTGAAAAAATACATTTTTTCTGTACGCTACGTTTTAAGTCCGAATTTCTGATTCGTACTTCTAAAATAAAGTTTTAGGTGATATATTGAAAATTAATTTTTTGATTTTATTCACGTAGAATAATTTTTTTTTATATTGAAACAAACATTTTTTCTGTACGCTACGTTTTATTGAAAAAATACATTTTTTCTGTACGAAGTCCGAATACTTCTTAAATAAAATTTTAGGTGATATATTGAAAAAATAATTTTTTGATTTTATTCACGTAGAATAATTTTTTTTATATTGAAAAAATACATTTTTTCTGTACGCTACGTTTTAAGTCCGAATACTTCTTAAATAAAATTTTATGTGATATATTGAAAAAATAATTTTTTTCTATACGCTACGTTTTAAGTCCGAAATTCTGATTCGTACTTCTTAAATAAAATTTTAGGTGATATATTGAAAAAATAAATTTCTGATTCCTACTTAAAATTTTAGGTGATTTTATTCACGTAGAATAATTTTTTTTATATTGAAAAAATATTTTTTTTCTGTACGCTACGTTTTAAGTCCGAATTTCTGATTCGTACTTCTTAAATAAAGTTTTAGGTGATATATTGAAAATTAATTTTTTGATTTTATTCACGTAGAATAATTTTTTTTTATATTGAAACAATACATTTTTTCTGTACGCTACGTTTTATTGAAAAAATACATTTTTTCTGTACGAAGTCCGAATACTTCTTAAATAAAATTTTAGGTGATATATTGAAAAAATAATTTTTTGATTTTATTCACGTAGAATAATTTTTTTTATATTGAAAAAATACATTTTTTCTGTACGCTACGTTTTAAGTCCGAATACTTCTTAAATAAAATTTTATGTGATATATTGAAAAAATAATTTTTTTCTATACGCTACGTTTTAAGTCCGAAATTCTGATTCGTACTTCTTAAATAAAATTTTAGGTGATATATTGAAAAAATAAATTTCTGATTCCTACTTAAAATTTTAGGTGATTTTATTCACGTAGAATAATTTTTTTTATATTGAAAAAATACATTATTTCTGTACGCTACGTTTTAAGTCCGAATACTTCTTAAATAAAATTTTATGTGATATATTGAAAAAATAATTTTTTTCTATACGCTACGTTTTAAGTCCGAAATTCTGATTCGTACTTCTTAAATAAAATTTTAGGTGATATATTGAAAAAATAATTTTTTTCTATACGCTACGTTTTAAGTCCGAAATTCTGATTCGTACTTCTTAAATAAAATTTTAGGTGATATATTGAAAAAATAAATTTCTGATTCCTACTTAAAATTTTAGGTGATTTTATTCACGTAGAATAATTTTTTTTATATTGAAAAAATACATTTTTTCTGTACGCTACGTTTTAAGTCCGAATACTTCTTAAATAAAATTTTATGTGATATATTGAAAAAATAATTTTTTTCTATACGCTACGTTTTAAGTCCGAAATTCTGATTCGTACTTCTTAAATAAAATTTTAGGTGATATATTGAAAAAATAAATTTCTGATTCCTACTTAAAATTTTAGGTGATTTTATTCACGTAGAATAATTTTTTTTATATTGAAAAAATACATTTTTTCTGTACGCTACGTTTTAAGTCCGAATTTCTGATTCGTACTTCTTAAATAAAGTTTTAGGTGATATATTGAAAATTAATTTTTTGATTTTATTCACGTAGAATAATTTTTTTTTATATTGAAACAATACATTTTTTCTGTACGCTACGTTTTATTGAAAAAATACATTTTTTCTGTACGAAGTCCGAATACTTCTTAAATAAAATTTTAGGTGATATATTGAAAAAATAATTTTTTGATTTTATTCACGTAGAATAATTTTTTTTATATTGAAAAAATACATTTTTTCTGTACGCTACGTTTTAAGTCCGAATACTTCTTAAATAAAATTTTATGTGATATATTGAAAAAATAATTTTTTTCTATACGCTACGTTTTAAGTCCGAAATTCTGATTCGTACTTCTTAAATAAAATTTTAGGTGATATATTGAAAAAATAAATTTCTGATTCCTACTTAAAATTTTAGGTGATTTTATTCACGTAGAATAATTTTTTTTATATTGAAAAAATACATTTTTTCTGTACGCTACGTTTTAAGTCCGAATTTCTGATTCGTACTTCTTAAATAAAGTTTTAGGTGATATATTGAAAATTAATTTTTTGATTTTATTCACGTAGAATAATTTTTTTTATATTGAAACAATACATTTTTTCTGTACGCTACGTTTTATTGAAAAAATACATTTTTTCTGTACGAAGTCCGAATACTTCTTAAATAAAATTTTAGGTGATATATTGAAAAAATAATTTTTTGATTTTATTCACGTAGAATAATTTTTTTTATATTGAAAAAATACATTTTTTCTGTACGCTACGTTTTAAGTCCGAATACTTCTTAAATAAAATTTTATGTGATATATTGAAAAAATAATTTTTTTCTATACGCTACGTTTTAAGTCCGAAATTCTGATTCGTACTTCTTAAATAAAATTTTAGGTGATATATTGAAAAAATAAATTTCTGATTCCTACTTAAAATTTTAGGTGATTTTATTCACGTAGAATAATTTTTTTTATATTGAAAAAATACATTTTTTCTGTACGCTACGTTTTAAGTCCGAATTTCTGATTCGTACTTCTTAAATAAAGTTTTAGGTGATATATTGAAAATTAATTTTTTTGATTTTATTCACGTAGAATAATTTTTTTTTATATTGAAACAATACATTTTTTCTGTACGCTACGTTTTATTGAAAAAATACATTTTTTCTGTACGAAGTCCGAATACTTCTTAAATAAAATTTTAGGTGATATATTGAAAAAATAATTTTTTGATTTTATTCACGTAGAATAATTTTTTTTATATTGAAAAAATACATTTTTTCTGTACGCTACGTTTTAAGTCCGAATACTTCTTAAATAAAATTTTATGTGATATATTGAAAAAATAATTTTTTTCTATACGCTACGTTTTAAGTCCGAAATTCTGATTCGTACTTCTTAAATAAAATTTTAGGTGATATATTGAAAAAATAAATTTCTGATTCCTACTTAAAATTTTAGGTGATTTTATTCACGTAGAATAATTTTTTTTATATTGAAAAAATACATTTTTTCTGTACGCTACGTTTTAAGTCCGAATTTCTGATTCGTACTTCTTAAATAAAGTTTTAGGTGATATATTGAAAATTAATTTTTTGATTTTATTCACGTAGAATAATTTTTTTTTATATTGAAACAATACATTTTTTCTGTACGCTACGTTTTATTGAAAAAATACATTTTTTCTGTACGAAGTCCGAATACTTCTTAAATAAAATTTTAGGTGATATATTGAAAAAATAATTTTTTGATTTTATTCACGTAGAATAATTTTTTTTATATTGAAAAAATACATTTTTTCTGTACGCTACGTTTTAAGTCCGAATACTTCTTAAATAAAATTTTATGTGATATATTGAAAAAATAATTTTTTTCTATACGCTACGTTTTAAGTCCGAAATTCTGATTCGTACTTCTTAAATAAAATTTTAGGTGATATATTGAAAAAATAAATTTCTGATTCCTACTTAAAATTTTAGGTGATTTTATTCACGTAGAATAATTTTTTTTATATTGAAAAAATACATTTTTTCTGTACGCTACGTTTTAAGTCCGAATTTCTGATTCGTACTTCTTAAATAAAGTTTTAGGTGATATATTGAAAATTAATTTTTTGATTTTATTCACGTAGAATAATTTTTTTTTATATTGAAACAATACATTTTTTCTGTACGCTACGTTTTATTGAAAAAATACATTTTTTCTGTACGAAGTCCGAATACTTCTTAAATAAAATTTTAGGTGATATATTGAAAAAATAATTTTTTGATTTTATTCACGTAGAATAATTTTTTTTATATTGAAAAAATACATTTTTTCTGTACGCTACGTTTTAAGTCCGAATACTTCTTAAATAAAATTTTATGTGATATATTGAAAAAATAATTTTTTTCTATACGCTACGTTTTAAGTCCGAAATTCTGATTCGTACTTCTTAAATAAAATTTTAGGTGATATATTGAAAAAATAAATTTCTGATTCCTACTTAAAATTTTAGGTGATTTTATTCACGTAGAATAATTTTTTTTATATTGAAAAAATACATTTTTTCTGTACGCTACGTTTTAAGTCCGAATTTCTGATTCGTACTTCTTAAATAAAGTTTTAGGTGATATATTGAAAATTAATTTTTTGATTTTATTCACGTAGAATAATTTTTTTTTATATTGAAACAATACATTTTTTCTGTACGCTACGTTTTATTGAAAAAATACATTTTTTCTGTACGAAGTCCGAATACTTCTTAAATAAAATTTTAGGTGATATATTGAAAAAATAATTTTTTGATTTTATTCACGTAGAATAATTTTTTTTATATTGAAAAAATACATTTTTTCTGTACGCTACGTTTTAAGTCCGAATACTTCTTAAATAAAATTTTATGTGATATATTGAAAAAATAATTTTTTTCTATACGCTACGTTTTAAGTCCGAAATTCTGATTCGTACTTCTTAAATAAAATTTTAGGTGATATATTGAAAAAATAAATTTCTGATTCCTACTTAAAATTTTAGGTGATTTTATTCACGTAGAATAATTTTTTTTATATTGAAAAAATACATTTTTTCTGTACGCTACGTTTTAAGTCCGAATTTCTGATTCGTACTTCTTAAATAAAGTTTTAGGTGATATATTGAAAATTAATTTTTTGATTTTATTCACGTAGAATAATTTTTTTTTATATTGAAACAAACATTTTTTCTGTACTCTACGTTTTATTGAAAAAATACATTTTTTCTGTACGAAGTCCGAATACTTCTTAAATAAAATTTTAGGTGATATATTGAAAAAATAATTTTTTGATTTTATTCACGTAGAATAATTTTTTTTATATTGAAAAAATACATTTTTTCTGTACGCTACGTTTTAAGTCCGAATACTTCTTAAATAAAATTTTATGTGATATATTGAAAAAATAATTTTTTTCTATACGCTACGTTTTAAGTCCGAAATTCTGATTCGTACTTCTTAAATAAAATTTTAGGTGATATATTGAAAAAATAAATTTCTGATTCCTACTTAAAATTTTAGGTGATTTTATTCACGTAGAATAATTTTTTTTATATTGAAAAAATACATTTTTTCTGTACGCTACGTTTTAAGTCCGAATTTCTGATTCGTACTTCTTAAATAAAGTTTTAGGTGATATATTGAAAATTAATTTTTTGATTTTATTCACGTAGAATAATTTTTTTTTTATATTGAAACAATACATTTTTTCTGTACGCTACGTTTTATTGAAAAAATACATTTTTTCTGTACGAAGTCCGAATACTTCTTAAATAAAATTTTAGGTGATATATTGAAAAAATAATTTTTTGATTTTATTCACGTAGAATAATTTTTTTTATATTGAAAAAATACATTTTTTCTGTACGCTACGTTTTAAGTCCGAATACTTCTTAAATAAAATTTTATGTGATATATTGAAAAAATAATTTTTTTCTATACGCTACGTTTTAAGTCCGAAATTCTGATTCGTACTTCTTAAATAAAATTTTAGGTGATATATTGAAAAAATAAATTTCTGATTCCTACTTAAAATTTTAGGTGATTTTATTCACGTAGAATAATTTTTTTTATATTGAAAAAATACATTTTTTCTGTACGCTACGTTTTAAGTCCGAATTTCTGATTCGTACTTCTTAAATAAAGTTTTAGGTGATATATTGAAAATTAATTTTTTGATTTTATTCACGTAGAATAATTTTTTTTTATATTGAAACAATACATTTTTTCTGTACGCTACGTTTTATTGAAAAAATACATTTTTTCTGTACGAAGTCCGAATACTTCTTAAATAAAATTTTAGGTGATATATTGAAAAAATAATTTTTTGATTTTATTCACGTAGAATAATTTTTTTTATATTGAAAAAATACATTTTTTCTGTACGCTACGTTTTAAGTCCGAATACTTCTTAAATAAAATTTTATGTGATATATTGAAAAAATAATTTTTTTCTATACGCTACGTTTTAAGTCCGAAATTCTGATTCGTACTTCTTAAATAAAATTTTAGGTGATATATTGAAAAAATAAATTTCTGATTCCTACTTAAAATTTTAGGTGATTTTATTCACGTAGAATAATTTTTTTTATATTGAAAAAATACATTTTTTTCTGTACGCTACGTTTTAAGTCCGAATTTCTGATTCGTACTTCTTAAATAAAGTTTTAGGTGATATATTGAAAATTAATTTTTTGATTTTATTCACGTAGAATAATTTTTTTTTATATTGAAACAAACATTTTTTCTGTACGCTACGTTTTATTGAAAAAATACATTTTTTCTGTACGAAGTCCGAATACTTCTTAAATAAAATTTTAGGTGATATATTGAAAAAATAATTTTTTGATTTTATTCACGTAGAATAATTTTTTTTATATTGAAAAAATACATTTTTTCTGTACGCTACGTTTTAAGTCCGAATACTTCTTAAATAAAATTTTATGTGATATATTGAAAAAATAATTTTTTTCTATACGCTACGTTTTAAGTCCGAAATTCTGATTCGTACTTCTTAAATAAAATTTTAGGTGATATATTGAAAAAATAAATTTCTGATTCCTACTTAAAATTTTAGGTGATTTTATTCACGTAGAATAATTTTTTTTATATTGAAAAAATACATTTTTTCTGTACGCTACGTTTTAAGTCCGAATTTCTGATTCGTACTTCTTAAATAAAGTTTTAGGTGATATATTGAAAATTAATATTTTGATTTTATTCACGTAGAATAATTTTTTTTTATATTGAAACAATACATTTTTTCTGTACGCTACGTTTTATTGAAAAAATACATTTTTTCTGTACGAAGTCCGAATACTTCTTAAATAAAATTTTAGGTGATATATTGAAAAAATAATTTTTTGATTTTATTCACGTAGAATAATTTTTTTTATATTGAAAAAATACATTTTTTCTGTACGCTACGTTTTAAGTCCGAATACTTCTTAAATAAAATTTTATGTGATATATTGAAAAAATAATTTTTTTCTATACGCTACGTTTTAAGTCCGAAATTCTGATTCGTACTTCTTAAATAAAATTTTAGGTGATATATTGAAAAAATAAATTTCTGATTCCTACTTAAAATTTTAGGTGATTTTATTCACGTAGAATAATTTTTTTTATATTGAAAAAATACATTTTTTCTGTACGCTACGTTTTAAGTCCGAATTTCTGATTCGTACTTCTTAAATAAAGTTTTAGGTGATATATTGAAAATTAATTTTTTGATTTTATTCACGTAGAATAATTTTTTTTTATATTGAAACAATACATTTTTTCTGTACGCTACGTTTTATTGAAAAAATACATTTTTTCTGTACGAAGTCCGAATACTTCTTAAATAAAATTTTAGGTGATATATTGAAAAAATAATTTTTTGATTTTATTCACGTAGAATAATTTTTTTTATATTGAAAAAATACATTTTTTCTGTACGCTACGTTTTAAGTCCGAATACTTCTTAAATAAAATTTTATGTGATATATTGAAAAAATAATTTTTTTCTATACGCTACGTTTTAAGTCCGAAATTCTGATTCGTACTTCTTAAATAAAATTTTAGGTGATATATTGAAAAAATAAATTTCTGATTCCTACTTAAAATTTTAGGTGATTTTATTCACGTAGAATAATTTTTTTTATATTGAAAAAATACATTTTTTCTGTACGCTACGTTTTAAGTCCGAATTTCTGATTCGTACTTCTTAAATAAAGTTTTAGGTGATATATTGAAAATTAATTTTTTGATTTTATTCACGTAGAATAATTTTTTTTTATATTGAAACAATACATTTTTTCTGTACGCTACGTTTTATTGAAAAAATACATTTTTTCTGTACGAAGTCCGAATACTTCTTAAATAAAATTTTAGGTGATATATTGAAAAAATAATTTTTTGATTTTATTCACGTAGAATAATTTTTTTTATATTGAAAAAATACATTTTTTCTGTACGCTACGTTTTAAGTCCGAATACTTCTTAAATAAAATTTTATGTGATATATTGAAAAAATAATTTTTTTCTATACGCTACGTTTTAAGTCCGAAATTCTGATTCGTACTTCTTAAATAAAATTTTAGGTGATATATTGAAAAAATAAATTTCTGATTCCTACTTAAAATTTTAGGTGATTTTATTCACGTAGAATAATTTTTTTTATATTGAAAAAATACATTTTTTCTGTACGCTACGTTTTAAGTCCGAATTTCTGATTCGTACTTCTTAAATAAAGTTTTAGGTGATATATTGAAAATTAATTTTTTGATTTTATTCACGTAGAATAATTTTTTTTTATATTGAAACAATACATTTTTTCTGTACGCTACGTTTTATTGAAAAAATACATTTTTTCTGTACGAAGTCCGAATACTTCTTAAATAAAATTTTAGGTGATATATTGAAAAAATAATTTTTTGATTTTATTCACGTAGAATAATTTTTTTTATATTGAAAAAATACATTTTTTCTGTACGCTACGTTTTAAGTCCGAATACTTCTTAAATAAAATTTTATGTGATATATTGAAAAAATAATTTTTTTCTATACGCTATGTTTTAAGTCCGAAATTCTGATTCGTACTTCTTAAATAAAATTTTAGGTGATATATTGAAAAAATAAATTTCTGATTCCTACTTAAAATTTTAGGTGATTTTATTCACGTAGAATAATTTTTTTTATATTGAAAAAATACATTTTTTCTGTACGCTACGTTTTAAGTCCGAATACTTCTTAAATAAAATTTTATGTGATATATTGAAAAAATAATTTTTTTCTATACGCTACGTTTTAAGTCCGAAATTCTGATTCGTACTTCTTAAATAAAATTTTAGGTGATATATTGAAAAAATAAATTTCTGATTCCTACTTAAAATTTTAGGTGATTTTATTCACGTAGAATAATTTTTTTTATATTGAAAAAATACATTTTTTCTGTACGCTACGTTTTAAGTCCGAATTTCTGATTCGTACTTCTTAAATAAAGTTTTAGGTGATATATTGAAAATTAATTTTTTGATTTTATTCACGTAGAATAATTTTTTTTTATATTGAAACAATACATTTTTTCTGTACGCTACGTTTTATTGAAAAAATACATTTTTTCTGTACGAAGTCCGAATACTTCTTAAATAAAATTTTAGGTGATATATTGAAAAAATAATTTTTTGATTTTATTCACGTAGAATAATTTTTTTTATATTGAAAAAATACATTTTTTCTGTACGCTACGTTTTAAGTCCGAATACTTCTTAAATAAAATTTTATGTGATATATTGAAAAAATAATTTTTTTCTATACGCTACGTTTTAAGTCCGAAATTCTGATTCGTACTTCTTAAATAAAATTTTAGGTGATATATTGAAAAAATAAATTTCTGATTCCTACTTAAAATTTTAGGTGATTTTATTCACGTAGAATAATTTTTTTTATATTGAAAAAATACATTTTTTCTGTACGCTACGTTTTAAGTCCGAATACTTCTTAAATAAAATTTTATGTGATATATTGAAAAAATAATTTTTTTCTATACGCTACGTTTTAAGTCCGAAATTCTGATTCGTACTTCTTAAATAAAATTTTAGGTGATATATTGAAAAAATAAATTTCTGATTCCTACTTAAAATTTTAGGTGATTTTATTCACGTAGAATAATTTTTTTTATATTGAAAAAATACATTTTTTCTGTACGCTACGTTTTAAGTCCGAATACTTCTTAAATAAAATTTTATGTGATATATTGAAAAAATAATTTTTTTCTATACGCTACGTTTTAAGTCCGAAATTCTGATTCGTACTTCTTAAATAAAATTTTAGGTGATATATTGAAAAAATAAATTTCTGATTCCTACTTAAAATTTTAGGTGATTTTATTCACGTAGAATAATTTTTTTTATATTGAAAAAATACATTTTTTCTGTACGCTACGTTTTAAGTCCGAATTTCTGATTCGTACTTCTTAAATAAAGTTTTAGGTGATATATTGAAAATTAATTTTTTGATTTTATTCACGTAGAATAATTTTTTTTTATATTGAAACAATACATTTTTTCTGTACGCTACGTTTTATTGAAAAAATACATTTTTTCTGTACGAAGTCCGAATACTTCTTAAATAAAATTTTAGGTGATATATTGAAAAAATAATTTTTTGATTTTATTCACGTAGAATAATTTTTTTTATATTGAAAAAATACATTTTTTCTGTACGCTACGTTTTAAGTCCGAATACTTCTTAAATAAAATTTTATGTGATATATTGAAAAAATAATTTTTTTCTATACGCTACGTTTTAAGTCCGAAATTCTGATTCGTACTTCTTAAATAAAATTTTAGGTGATATATTGAAAAAATAAATTTCTGATTCCTACTTAAAATTTTAGGTGATTTTATTCACGTAGAATAATTTTTTTTATATTGAAAAAATACATTTTTTCTGTACGCTACGTTTTAAGTCCGAATTTCTGATTCGTACTTCTTAAATAAAGTTTTAGGTGATATATTGAAAATTAATTTTTTGATTTTATTCACGTAGAATAATTTTTTTTATATTGAAACAATACATTTTTTCTGTACGCTACGTTTTATTGAAAAAATACATTTTTTCTGTACGAAGTCCGAATACTTCTTAAATAAAATTTTAGGTGATATATTGAAAAAATAATTTTTTGATTTTATTCACGTAGAATAATTTTTTTTATATTGAAAAAATACATTTTTTCTGTACGCTACGTTTTAAGTCCGAATACTTCTTAAATAAAATTTTATGTGATATATTGAAAAAATAATTTTTTTCTATACGCTACGTTTTAAGTCCGAAATTCTGATTCGTACTTCTTAAATAAAATTTTAGGTGATATATTGAAAAAATAAATTTCTGATTCCTACTTAAAATTTTAGGTGATTTTATTCACGTAGAATAATTTTTTTTATATTGAAAAAATACATTTTTTCTGTACGCTACGTTTTAAGTCCGAATTTCTGATTCGTACTTCTTAAATAAAGTTTTAGGTGATATATTGAAAATTAATTTTTTTGATTTTATTCACGTAGAATAATTTTTTTTTATATTGAAACAATACATTTTTTCTGTACGCTACGTTTTATTGAAAAAATACATTTTTTCTGTACGAAGTCCGAATACTTCTTAAATAAAATTTTAGGTGATATATTGAAAAAATAATTTTTTGATTTTATTCACGTAGAATAATTTTTTTTATATTGAAAAAATACATTTTTTCTGTACGCTACGTTTTAAGTCCGAATACTTCTTAAATAAAATTTTATGTGATATATTGAAAAAATAATTTTTTTCTATACGCTACGTTTTAAGTCCGAAATTCTGATTCGTACTTCTTAAATAAAATTTTAGGTGATATATTGAAAAAATAAATTTCTGATTCCTACTTAAAATTTTAGGTGATTTTATTCACGTAGAATAATTTTTTTTATATTGAAAAAATACATTTTTTCTGTACGCTACGTTTTAAGTCCGAATTTCTGATTCGTACTTCTTAAATAAAGTTTTAGGTGATATATTGAAAATTAATTTTTTGATTTTATTCACGTAGAATAATTTTTTTTTATATTGAAACAATACATTTTTTCTGTACGCTACGTTTTATTGAAAAAATACATTTTTTCTGTACGAAGTCCGAATACTTCTTAAATAAAATTTTAGGTGATATATTGAAAAAATAATTTTTTGATTTTATTCACGTAGAATAATTTTTTTTATATTGAAAAAATACATTTTTTCTGTACGCTACGTTTTAAGTCCGAATACTTCTTAAATAAAATTTTATGTGATATATTGAAAAAATAATTTTTTTCTATACGCTACGTCTTAAGTCCGAAATTCTGATTCGTACTTCTTAAATAAAATTTTAGGTGATATATTGAAAAAATAAATTTCTGATTCCTACTTAAAATTTTAGGTGATTTTATTCACGTAGAATAATTTTTTTTATATTGAAAAAATACATTTTTTCTGTACGCTACGTTTTAAGTCCGAATTTCTGATTCGTACTTCTTAAATAAAGTTTTAGGTGATATATTGAAAATTAATTTTTTGATTTTATTCACGTAGAATAATTTTTTTTTATATTGAAACAATACATTTTTTCTGTACGCTACGTTTTATTGAAAAAATACATTTTTTCTGTACGAAGTCCGAATACTTCTTAAATAAAATTTTAGGTGATATATTGAAAAAATAATTTTTTGATTTTATTCACGTAGAATAATTTTTTTTATATTGAAAAAATACATTTTTTCTGTACGCTACGTTTTAAGTCCGAATACTTCTTAAATAAAATTTTATGTGATATATTGAAAAAATAATTTTTTTCTATACGCTACGTTTTAAGTCCGAAATTCTGATTCGTACTTCTTAAATAAAATTTTAGGTGATATATTGAAAAAATAAATTTCTGATTCCTACTTAAAATTTTAGGTGATTTTATTCACGTAGAATAATTTTTTTTATATTGAAAAAATACATTTTTTCTGTACGCTACGTTTTAAGTCCGAATTTCTGATTCGTACTTCTTAAATAAAGTTTTAGGTGATATATTGAAAATTAATTTTTTGATTTTATTCACGTAGAATAATTTTTTTTTATATTGAAACAATACATTTTTTCTGTACGCTACGTTTTATTGAAAAAATACATTTTTTCTGTACGAAGTCCGAATACTTCTTAAATAAAATTTTAGGTGATATATTGAAAAAATAATTTTTTGATTTTATTCACGTAGAATAATTTTTTTTATATTGAAAAAATACATTTTTTCTGTACGCTACGTTTTAAGTCCGAATACTTCTTAAATAAAATTTTATGTGATATATTGAAAAAATAATTTTTTTCTATACGCTACGTTTTAAGTCCGAAATTCTGATTCGTACTTCTTAAATAAAATTTTAGGTGATATATTGAAAAAATAAATTTCTGATTCCTACTTAAAATTTTAGGTGATTTTATTCACGTAGAATAATTTTTTTTATATTGAAAAAATACATTTTTTCTGTACGCTACGTTTTAAGTCCGAATTTCTGATTCGTACTTCTTAAATAAAGTTTTAGGTGATATATTGAAAATTAATTTTTTGATTTTATTCACGTAGAATAATTTTTTTTTATATTGAAACAAACATTTTTTCTGTACTCTACGTTTTATTGAAAAAATACATTTTTTCTGTACGAAGTCCGAATACTTCTTAAATAAAATTTTAGGTGATATATTGAAAAAATAATTTTTTGATTTTATTCACGTAGAATAATTTTTTTTATATTGAAAAAATACATTTTTTCTGTACGCTACGTTTTAAGTCCGAATACTTCTTAAATAAAATTTTATGTGATATATTGAAAAAATAATTTTTTTCTATACGCTACGTTTTAAGTCCGAAATTCTGATTCGTACTTCTTAAATAAAATTTTAGGTGATATATTGAAAAAATAAATTTCTGATTCCTACTTAAAATTTTAGGTGATTTTATTCACGTAGAATAATTTTTTTTATATTGAAAAAATACATTTTTTCTGTACGCTACGTTTTAAGTCCGAATTTCTGATTCGTACTTCTTAAATAAAGTTTTAGGTGATATATTGAAAATTAATTTTTTGATTTTATTCACGTAGAATAATTTTTTTTTTATATTGAAACAATACATTTTTTCTGTACGCTACGTTTTATTGAAAAAATACATTTTTTCTGTACGAAGTCCGAATACTTCTTAAATAAAATTTTAGGTGATATATTGAAAAAATAATTTTTTGATTTTATTCACGTAGAATAATTTTTTTTATATTGAAAAAATACATTTTTTCTGTACGCTACGTTTTAAGTCCGAATACTTCTTAAATAAAATTTTATGTGATATATTGAAAAAATAATTTTTTTCTATACGCTACGTTTTAAGTCCGAAATTCTGATTCGTACTTCTTAAATAAAATTTTAGGTGATATATTGAAAAAATAAATTTCTGATTCCTACTTAAAATTTTAGGTGATTTTATTCACGTAGAATAATTTTTTTTATATTGAAAAAATACATTTTTTCTGTACGCTACGTTTTAAGTCCGAATTTCTGATTCGTACTTCTTAAATAAAGTTTTAGGTGATATATTGAAAATTAATTTTTTGATTTTATTCACGTAGAATAATTTTTTTTTATATTGAAACAATACATTTTTTCTGTACGCTACGTTTTATTGAAAAAATACATTTTTTCTGTACGAAGTCCGAATACTTCTTAAATAAAATTTTAGGTGATATATTGAAAAAATAATTTTTTGATTTTATTCACGTAGAATAATTTTTTTTATATTGAAAAAATACATTTTTTCTGTACGCTACGTTTTAAGTCCGAATACTTCTTAAATAAAATTTTATGTGATATATTGAAAAAATAATTTTTTTCTATACGCTACGTTTTAAGTCCGAAATTCTGATTCGTACTTCTTAAATAAAATTTTAGGTGATATATTGAAAAAATAAATTTCTGATTCCTACTTAAAATTTTAGGTGATTTTATTCACGTAGAATAATTTTTTTTATATTGAAAAAATACATTTTTTCTGTACGCTACGTTTTAAGTCCGAATTTCTGATTCGTACTTCTTAAATAAAGTTTTAGGTGATATATTGAAAATTAATATTTTGATTTTATTCACGTAGAATAATTTTTTTTTATATTGAAACAATACATTTTTTCTGTACGCTACGTTTTATTGAAAAAATACATTTTTTCTGTACGAAGTCCGAATACTTCTTAAATAAAATTTTAGGTGATATATTGAAAAAATAATTTTTTGATTTTATTCACGTAGAATAATTTTTTTTATATTGAAAAAATACATTTTTTCTGTACGCTACGTTTTAAGTCCGAATACTTCTTAAATAAAATTTTATGTGATATATTGAAAAAATAATTTTTTTCTATACGCTACGTTTTAAGTCCGAAATTCTGATTCGTACTTCTTAAATAAAATTTTAGGTGATATATTGAAAAAATAAATTTCTGATTCCTACTTAAAATTTTACGTGATTTTATTCACGTAGAATAATTTTTTTTATATTGAAAAAATACATTTTTTCTGTACGCTACGTTTTAAGTCCGAATTTCTGATTCGTACTTCTTAAATAAAGTTTTAGGTGATATATTGAAAATTAATTTTTTGATTTTATTCACGTAGAATAATTTTTTTTTATATTGAAACAATACATTTTTTCTGTACGCTACGTTTTATTGAAAAAATACATTTTTTCTGTACGAAGTCCGAATACTTCTTAAATAAAATTTTAGGTGATATATTGAAAAAATAATTTTTTGATTTTATTCACGTAGAATAATTTTTTTTATATTGAAAAAATACATTTTTTCTGTACGCTACGTTTTAAGTCCGAATACTTCTTAAATAAAATTTTATGTGATATATTGAAAAAATAATTTTTTTCTATACGCTACGTTTTAAGTCCGAAATTCTGATTCGTACTTCTTAAATAAAATTTTAGGTGATATATTGAAAAAATAAATTTCTGATTCCTACTTAAAATTTTAGGTGATTTTATTCACGTAGAATAATTTTTTTTATATTGAAAAAATACATTTTTTCTGTACGCTACGTTTTAAGTCCGAATTTCTGATTCGTACTTCTTAAATAAAGTTTTAGGTGATATATTGAAAATTAATTTTTTGATTTTATTCACGTAGAATAATTTTTTTTTATATTGAAACAATACATTTTTTCTGTACGCTACGTTTTATTGAAAAAATACATTTTTTCTGTACGAAGTCCGAATACTTCTTAAATAAAATTTTAGGTGATATATTGAAAAAATAATTTTTTGATTTTATTCACGTAGAATAATTTTTTTTATATTGAAAAAATACATTTTTTCTGTACGCTACGTTTTAAGTCCGAATACTTCTTAAATAAAATTTTATGTGATATATTGAAAAAATAATTTTTTTCTATACGCTATGTTTTAAGTCCGAAATTCTGATTCGTACTTCTTAAATAAAATTTTAGGTGATATATTGAAAAAATAAATTTCTGATTCCTACTTAAAATTTTAGGTGATTTTATTCACGTAGAATAATTTTTTTTATATTGAAAAAATACATTTTTTCTGTACGCTACGTTTTAAGTCCGAATACTTCTTAAATAAAATTTTATGTGATATATTGAAAAAATAATTTTTTTCTATACGCTACGTTTTAAGTCCGAAATTCTGATTCGTACTTCTTAAATAAAATTTTAGGTGATATATTGAAAAAATAAATTTCTGATTCCTACTTAAAATTTTAGGTGATTTTATTCACGTAGAATAATTTTTTTTATATTGAAAAAATACATTTTTTCTGTACGCTACGTTTTAAGTCCGAATTTCTGATTCGTACTTCTTAAATAAAGTTTTAGGTGATATATTGAAAATTAATTTTTTGATTTTATTCACGTAGAATAATTTTTTTTTATATTGAAACAATACATTTTTTCTGTACGCTACGTTTTATTGAAAAAATACATTTTTTCTGTACGAAGTCCGAATACTTCTTAAATAAAATTTTAGGTGATATATTGAAAAAATAATTTTTTGATTTTATTCACGTAGAATAATTTTTTTTATATTGAAAAAATACATTTTTTCTGTACGCTACGTTTTAAGTCCGAATACTTCTTAAATAAAATTTTATGTGATATATTGAAAAAATAATTTTTTTCTATACGCTACGTTTTAAGTCCGAAATTCTGATTCGTACTTCTTAAATAAAATTTTAGGTGATATATTGAAAAAATAAATTTCTGATTCCTACTTAAAATTTTAGGTGATTTTATTCACGTAGAATAATTTTTTTTATATTGAAAAAATACATTTTTTCTGTACGCTACGTTTTAAGTCCGAATACTTCTTAAATAAAATTTTATGTGATATATTGAAAAAATAATTTTTTTCTATACGCTACGTTTTAAGTCCGAAATTCTGATTCGTACTTCTTAAATAAAATTTTAGGTGATATATTGAAAAAATAAATTTCTGATTCCTACTTAAAATTTTAGGTGATTTTATTCACGTAGAATAATTTTTTTTATATTGAAAAAATACATTTTTTCTGTACGCTACGTTTTAAGTCCGAATACTTCTTAAATAAAATTTTATGTGATATATTGAAAAAATAATTTTTTTCTATACGCTACGTTTTAAGTCCGAAATTCTGATTCGTACTTCTTAAATAAAATTTTAGGTGATATATTGAAAAAATAAATTTCTGATTCCTACTTAAAATTTTAGGTGATTTTATTCACGTAGAATAATTTTTTTTATATTGAAAAAATACATTTTTTCTGTACGCTACGTTTTAAGTCCGAATTTCTGATTCGTACTTCTTAAATAAAGTTTTAGGTGATATATTGAAAATTAATTTTTTGATTTTATTCACGTAGAATAATTTTTTTTTATATTGAAACAATACATTTTTTCTGTACGCTACGTTTTATTGAAAAAATACATTTTTTCTGTACGAAGTCCGAATACTTCTTAAATAAAATTTTAGGTGATATATTGAAAAAATAATTTTTTGATTTTATTCACGTAGAATAATTTTTTTTATATTGAAAAAATACATTTTTTCTGTACGCTACGTTTTAAGTCCGAATACTTCTTAAATAAAATTTTATGTGATATATTGAAAAAATAATTTTTTTCTATACGCTACGTTTTAAGTCCGAAATTCTGATTCGTACTTCTTAAATAAAATTTTAGGTGATATATTGAAAAAATAAATTTCTGATTCCTACTTAAAATTTTATGTGATTTTATTCACGTAGAATAATTTTTTTTATATTGAAAAAATACATTTTTTCTGTACGCTACGTTTTAAGTCCGAATTTCTGATTCGTACTTCTTAAATAAAGTTTTAGGTGATATATTGAAAATTAATTTTTTGATTTTATTCACGTAGAATAATTTTTTTTTATATTGAAACAAACATTTTTTCTGTACGCTACGTTTTATTGAAAAAATACATTTTTTCTGTACGAAGTCCGAATACTTCTTAAATAAAATTTTAGGTGATATATTGAAAAAATAATTTTTTGATTTTATTCACGTAGAATAATTTTTTTTATATTGAAAAAATACATTTTTTCTGTACGCTACGTTTTAAGTCCGAATACTTCTTAAATAAAATTTTATGTGATATATTGAAAAAATAATTTTTTTCTATACGCTACGTTTTAAGTCCGAAATTCTGATTCGTACTTCTTAAATAAAATTTTAGGTGATATATTGAAAAAATAAATTTCTGATTCCTACTTAAAATTTTAGGTGATTTTATTCACGTAGAATAATTTTTTTTATATTGAAAAAATACATTTTTTCTGTACGCTACGTTTTAAGTCCGAATTTCTGATTCGTACTTCTTAAATAAAGTTTTAGGTGATATATTGAAAATTAATTTTTTGATTTTATTCACGTAGAATAATTTTTTTTTATATTGAAACAATACATTTTTTCTGTACGCTACGTTTTATTGAAAAAATACATTTTTTCTGTACGAAGTCCGAATACTTCTTAAATAAAATTTTAGGTGATATATTGAAAAAATAATTTTTTGATTTTATTCACATAGAATAATTTTTTTTATATTGAAAAAATAAATTTTTTCTGTACGCTACGTTTTAAGTCCGAATACTTCTTAAATAAAATTTTATGTGATATATTGAAAAAATAATTTTTTTCTATACGCTACGTTTTAAGTCCGAAATTCTGATTCGTACTTCTTAAATAAAACTTTAGGTGATATATTGAAAAAATAAATTTCTGATTCCTACTTAAAATTTTAGGTGATTTTATTCACGTAGAATAATTTTTTTTATATTGAAAAAATACATTTTTTCTGTACGCTACATTTTAAGTCCGAATTTCTGATTCGTACTTCTTAAATAAAGTTTTAGGTGATATATTGAAAATTAATTTTTTGATTTTATTCACGTAGAATAATTTTTTTTTATATTGAAACAATACATTTTTTCTGTACGCTACGTTTTATTGAAAAAATACATTTTTTCTGTACGAAGTCCGAATACTTCTTAAATAAAATTTTAGGTGATATATTGAAAAAATAATTTTTTGATTTTATTCACGTAGAATAATTTTTTTTATATTGAAAAAATACATTTTTTCTGTACGCTACGTTTTAAGTCCGAATACTTCTTAAATAAAATTTTATGTGATATATTGAAAAAATAATTTTTTTCTATACGCTACGTTTTAAGTCCGAAATTCTGATTCGTACTTCTTAAATAAAATTTTAGGTGATATATTGAAAAAATAAATTTCTGATTCCTACTTAAAATTTTAGGTGATTTTATTCACGTAGAATAATTTTTTTTATATTGAAAAAATACATTTTTTCTGTACGCTACGTTTTAAGTCCGAATTTCTGATTCGTACTTCTTAAATAAAGTTTTAGGTGATATATTGAAAATTAATTTTTTGATTTTATTCACGTAGAATAATTTTTTTTTATATTGAAACAATACATTTTTTCTGTACGCTACGTTTTATTGAAAAAATACATTTTTTCTGTACGAAGTCCGAATACTTCTTAAATAAAATTTTAGGTGATATATTGAAAAAATAATTTTTTGATTTTATTCACGTAGAATAATTTTTTTTATATTGAAAAAATACATTTTTTCTGTACGCTACGTTTTAAGTCCGAATACTTCTTAAATAAAATTTTATGTGATATATTGAAAAAATAATTTTTTTCTATACGCTACGTTTTAAGTCCGAAATTCTGATTCGTACTTCTTAAATAAAATTTTAGGTGATATATTGAAAAAATAAATTTCTGATTCCTACTTAAAATTTTAGGTGATTTTATTCACGTAGAATAATTTTTTTTATATTGAAAAAATACATTTTTTCTGTACGCTACGTTTTAAGTCCGAATTTCTGATTCGTACTTCTTAAATAAAGTTTTAGGTGATATATTGAAAATTAATTTTTTGATTTTATTCACGTAGAATAATTTTTTTTTATATTGAAACAATACATTTTTTCTGTACGCTACGTTTTATTGAAAAAATACATTTTTTCTGTACGAAGTCCGAATACTTCTTAAATAAAATTTTAGGTGATATATTGAAAAAATAATTTTTTGATTTTATTCACGTAGAATAATTTTTTTTATATTGAAAAAATACATTTTTTCTGTACGCTACGTTTTAAGTCCGAATACTTCTTAAATAAAATTTTATGTGATATATTGAAAAAATAATTTTTTTCTATACGCTACGTTTTAAGTCCGAAATTCTGATTCGTACTTCTTAAATAAAATTTTAGGTGATATATTGAAAAAATAAATTTCTGATTCCTACTTAAAATTTTAGGTGATTTTATTCACGTAGAATAATTTTTTTATATTGAAAAAATACATTTTTTCTGTACGCTACGTTTTAAGTCCGAATTTCTGATTCGTACTTCTTAAATAAAGTTTTAGGTGATATATTGAAAATTAATTTTTTGATTTTATTCACGTAGAATAATTTTTTTTTATATTGAAACAATACATTTTTTCTGTACGCTACGTTTTATTGAAAAAATACATTTTTTCTGTACGAAGTCCGAATACTTCTTAAATAAAATTTTAGGTGATATATTGAAAAAATAATTTTTTGATTTTATTCACGTAGAATAATTTTTTTTATATTGAAAAAATACATTTTTTCTGTACGCTACGTTTTAAGTCCGAATACTTCTTAAATAAAATTTTATGTGATATATTGAAAAAATAATTTTTTTCTATACGCTACGTTTTAAGTCCGAAATTCTGATTCGTACTTCTTAAATAAAATTTTAGGTGATATATTGAAAAAATAAATTTCTGATTCCTACTTAAAATTTTAGGTGATTTTATTCACGTAGAATAATTTTTTTTATATTGAAAAAATACATTTTTTCTGTACGCTACGTTTTAAGTCCGAATTTCTGATTCGTACTTCTTAAATAAAGTTTTAGGTGATATATTGAAAATTAATTTTTTGATTTTATTCACGTAGAATAATTTTTTTTTATATTGAAACAATACATTTTTTCTGTACGCTACGTTTTATTGAAAAAATACATTTTTTCTGTACGAAGTCCGAATACTTCTTAAATAAAATTTTAGGTGATATATTGAAAAAATAATTTTTTGATTTTATTCACGTAGAATAATTTTTTTTATATTGAAAAAATACATTTTTTCTGTACGCTACGTTTTAAGTCCGAATACTTCTTAAATAAAATTTTATGTGATATATTGAAAAAATAATTTTTTTCTATACGCTACGTTTTAAGTCCGAAATTCTGATTCGTACTTCTTAAATAAAATTTTAGGTGATATATTGAAAAAATAAATTTCTGATTCCTACTTAAAATTTTAGGTGATTTTATTCACGTAGAATAATTTTTTTTATATTGAAAAAATACATTTTTTCTGTACGCTACGTTTTAAGTCCGAATTTCTGATTCGTACTTCTTAAATAAAGTTTTAGGTGATATATTGAAAATTAATTTTTTGATTTTATTCACGTAGAATAATTTTTTTTTATATTGAAACAATACATTTTTTCTGTACGCTACGTTTTATTGAAAAAATACATTTTTTCTGTACGAAGTCCGAATACTTCTTAAATAAAATTTTAGGTGATATATTGAAAAAATAATTTTTTGATTTTATTCACGTAGAATAATTTTTTTTATATTGAAAAAATACATTTTTTCTGTACGCTACGTTTTAAGTCCGAATACTTCTTAAATAAAATTTTATGTGATATATTGAAAAAATAATTTTTTTCTATACGCTACGTTTTAAGTCCGAAATTCTGATTCGTACTTCTTAAATAAAATTTTAGGTGATATATTGAAAAAATAAATTTCTGATTCCTACTTAAAATTTTAGGTGATTTTATTCACGTAGAATAATTTTTTTTATATTGAAAAAATACATTTTTTCTGTACGCTACGTTTTAAGTCCGAATTTCTGATTCGTACTTCTTAAATAAAGTTTTAGGTGATATATTGAAAATTAATTTTTTGATTTTATTCACGTAGAATAATTTTTTTTTATATTGAAACAATACATTTTTTCTGTACGCTACGTTTTATTGAAAAAATACATTTTTTCTGTACGAAGTCCGAATACTTCTTAAATAAAATTTTAGGTGATATATTGAAAAAATAATTTTTTGATTTTATTCACGTAGAATAATTTTTTTTATATTGAAAAAATACATTTTTTCTGTACGCTACGTTTTAAGTCCGAATACTTCTTAAATAAAATTTTATGTGATATATTGAAAAAATAATTTTTTTCTATACGCTACGTTTTAAGTCCGAAATTCTGATTCGTACTTCTTAAATAAAATTTTAGGTGATATATTGAAAAAATAAATTTCTGATTCCTACTTAAAATTTTAGGTGATTTTATTCACGTAGAATAATTTTTTTTATATTGAAAAAATACATTTTTTCTGTACGCTACGTTTTAAGTCCGAATTTCTGATTCGTACTTCTTAAATAAAGTTTTAGGTGATATATTGAAAATTAATTTTTTGATTTTATTCACGTAGAATAATTTTTTTTTATATTGAAACAAACATTTTTTCTGTACGCTACGTTTTATTGAAAAAATACATTTTTTCTGTACGAAGTCCGAATACTTCTTAAATAAAATTTTAGGTGATATATTGAAAAAATAATTTTTTGATTTTATTCACGTAGAATAATTTTTTTTATATTGAAAAAATACATTTTTTCTGTACGCTACGTTTTAAGTCCGAATACTTCTTAAATAAAATTTTATGTGATATATTGAAAAAATAATTTTTTTCTATACGCTACGTTTTAAGTCCGAAATTCTGATTCGTACTTCTTAAATAAAATTTTAGGTGATATATTGAAAAAATAAATTTCTGATTCCTACTTAAAATTTTAGGTGATTTTATTCACGTAGAATAATTTTTTTTATATTGAAAAAATACATTTTTTCTGTACGCTACGTTTTAAGTCCGAATTTCTGATTCGTACTTCTTAAATAAAGTTTTAGGTGATATATTGAAAATTAATTTTTTGATTTTATTCACGTAGAATAATTTTTTTTTATATTGAAACAATACATTTTTTCTGTACGCTACGTTTTATTGAAAAAATACATTTTTTCTGTACGAAGTCCGAATACTTCTTAAATAAAATTTTAGGTGATATATTGAAAAAATAATTTTTTGATTTTATTCACGTAGAATAATTTTTTTTATATTGAAAAAATACATTTTTTCTGTACGCTACGTTTTAAGTCCGAATACTTCTTAAATAAAATTTTATGTGATATATTGAAAAAATAATTTTTTTCTATACGCTACGTTTTAAGTCCGAAATTCTGATTCGTACTTCTTAAATAAAATTTTAGGTGATATATTGAAAAAATAAATTTCTGATTCCTACTTAAAATTTTAGGTGATTTTATTCACGTAGAATAATTTTTTTTATATTGAAAAAATACATTTTTTCTGTACGCTACGTTTTAAGTCCGAATTTCTGATTCGTACTTCTTAAATAAAGTTTTAGGTGATATATTGAAAATTAATTTTTTGATTTTATTCACGTAGAATAATTTTTTTTTATATTGAAACAATACATTTTTTCTGTACGCTACGTTTTATTGAAAAAATACATTTTTTCTGTACGAAGTCCGAATACTTCTTAAATAAAATTTTAGGTGATATATTGAAAAAATAATTTTTTGATTTTATTCACGTAGAATAATTTTTTTTATATTGAAAAAATACATTTTTTCTGTACGCTACGTTTTAAGTCCGAATACTTCTTAAATAAAATTTTATGTGATATATTGAAAAAATAATTTTTTTCTATACGCTACGTTTTAAGTCCGAAATTCTGATTCGTACTTCTTAAATAAAATTTTAGGTGATATATTGAAAAAATAAATTTCTGATTCCTACTTAAAATTTTAGGTGATTTTATTCACGTAGAATAATTTTTTTTATATTGAAAAAATACATTTTTTCTGTACGCTACGTTTTAAGTCCGAATACTTCTTAAATAAAATTTTATGTGATATATTGAAAAAATAATTTTTTTCTATACGCTACGTTTTAAGTCCGAAATTCTGATTCGTACTTCTTAAATAAAATTTTAGGTGATATATTGAAAAAATAAATTTCTGATTCCTACTTAAAATTTTAGGTGATTTTATTCACGTAGAATAATTTTTTTTATATTGAAAAAATACATTTTTTCTGTACGCTACGTTTTAAGTCCGAATTTCTGATTCGTACTTCTTAAATAAAGTTTTAGGTGATATATTGAAAATTAATTTTTTGATTTTATTCACGTAGAATAATTTTTTTTTATATTGAAACAATACATTTTTTCTGTACGCTACGTTTTATTGAAGAAATACATGTTTTCTGTACGATGTCCGAATACTTCTTAAATAAAATTTTAGGTGATATATTGAAAAAATAATTTTTTGATTTTATTCACGTAGAATAATTTTTTTTATATTGAAAAAATACATTTTTTCTGTACGCTACGTTTTAAGTCCGAATACTTCTTAAATAAAATTTTATGTGATATATTGAAAAAATAATTTTTTTCTATACGCTACGTTTTAAGTCCGAAATTCTGATTCGTACTTCTTAAATAAAATTTTAGGTGATATATTGAAAAAATAAATTTCTGATTCCTACTTAAAATTTTAGGTGATTTTATTCACGTAGAATAATTTTTTTTATATTGAAAAAATACATTTTTTCTGTACGCTACGTTTTAAGTCCGAATTTCTGATTCGTACTTCTTAAATAAAGTTTTAGGTGATATATTGAAAATTAATTTTTTGATTTTATTCACGTAGAATAATTTTTTTTTATATTGAAACAAACATTTTTTCTGTACGCTACGTTTTATTGAAAAAATACATTTTTTCTGTACGAAGTCCGAATACTTCTTAAATAAAATTTTAGGTGATATATTGAAAAAATAATTTTTTGATTTTATTCACGTAGAATAATTTTTTTTATATTGAAAAAATACATTTTTTCTGTACGCTACGTTTTAAGTCCGAATACTTCTTAAATAAAATTTTAGGTGATATATTGAAAAAATAATTTTTTGATTTTATTCACGTAGAATAATTTTTTTTATATTGAAAAAATACATTTTTTCTGTACGCTACGTTTTAAGTCCGAATTTCTGATTCGTACTTCTTAAATAAAGTTTTAGGTGATATATTGAAAATTAATTTTTTGATTTTATTCACGTAGAATAATTTTTTTTTATATTGAAACAATACATTTTTTCTGTACGCTACGTTTTATTGAAGAAATACATGTTTTCTGTACGATGTCCGAATACTTCTTAAATAAAATTTTAGGTGATATATTGAAAAAATAATTTTTTGATTTTATTCACGTAGAATAATTTTTTTTATATTGAAAAAATACATTTTTTCTGTACGCTACGTTTTAAGTCCGAATACTTCTTAAATAAAATTTTATGTGATATATTGAAAAAATAATTTTTTTCTATACGCTACGTTTTAAGTCCGAAATTCTGATTCGTACTTCTTAAATAAAATTTTAGGTGATATATTGAAAAAATAAATTTCTGATTCCTACTTAAAATTTTAGGTGATTTTATTCACGTAGAATAATTTTTTTTATATTGAAAAAATACATTTTTTCTGTACGCTACGTTTTAAGTCCGAATTTCTGATTCGTACTTCTTAAATAAAGTTTTAGGTGATATATTGAAAATTAATTTTTTGATTTTATTCACGTAGAATAATTTTTTTTTATATTGAAACAAACATTTTTTCTGTACGCTACGTTTTATTGAAAAAATACATTTTTTCTGTACGAAGTCCGAATACTTCTTAAATAAAATTTTAGGTGATATATTGAAAAAATAATTTTTTGATTTTATTCACGTAGAATAATTTTTTTTATATTGAAAAAATACATTTTTTCTGTACGCTACGTTTTAAGTCCGAATACTTCTTAAATAAAATTTTATGTGATATATTGAAAAAATAATTTTTTTCTATACGCTACGTTTTAAGTCCGAAATTCTGATTCGTACTTCTTAAATAAAATTTTAGGTGATATATTGAAAAAATAAATTTCTGATTCCTACTTAAAATTTTAGGTGATTTTATTCACGTAGAATAATTTTTTTTATATTGAAAAAATACATTTTTTCTGTACGCTACGTTTTAAGTCCGAATTTCTGATTCGTACTTCTTAAATAAAGTTTTAGGTGATATATTGAAAATTAATTTTTTGATTTTATTCACGTAGAATAATTTTTTTTTATATTGAAACAATACATTTTTTCTGTACGCTACGTTTTATTGAAAAAATACATTTTTTCTGTACGAAGTCCGAATACTTCTTAAATAAAATTTTAGGTGATATATTGAAAAAATAATTTTTTGATTTTATTCACGTAGAATAATTTTTTTTATATTGAAAAAATACATTTTTTCTGTACGCTACGTTTTAAGTCCGAATACTTCTTAAATAAAATTTTATGTGATATATTGAAAAAATAATTTTTTTCTATACGCTACGTTTTAAGTCCGAAATTCTGATTCGTACTTCTTAAATAAAATTTTAGGTGATATATTGAAAAAATAAATTTCTGATTCCTACTTAAAATTTTAGGTGATTTTATTCACGTAGAATAATTTTTTTTATATTGAAAAAATACATTTTTTCTGTACGCTACGTTTTAAGTCCGAATTTCTGATTCGTACTTCTTAAATAAAGTTTTAGGTGATATATTGAAAATTAATTTTTTGATTTTATTCACGTAGAATAATTTTTTTTTATATTGAAACAATACATTTTTTCTGTACGCTACGTTTTATTGAAAAAATACATTTTTTCTGTACGAAGTCCGAATACTTCTTAAATAAAATTTTAGGTGATATATTGAAAAAATAATTTTTTGATTTTATTCACGTAGAATAATTTTTTTTATATTGAAAAAATACATTTTTTCTGTACGCTACGTTTTAAGTCCGAATACTTCTTAAATAAAATTTTATGTGATATATTGAAAAAATAATTTTTTTCTATACGCTACGTTTTAAGTCCGAAATTCTGATTCGTACTTCTTAAATAAAATTTTAGGTGATATATTGAAAAAATAAATTTCTGATTCCTACTTAAAATTTTAGGTGATTTTATTCACGTAGAATAATTTTTTTTATATTGAAAAAATACATTTTTTCTGTACGCTACGTTTTAAGTCCGAATTTCTGATTCGTACTTCTTAAATAAAGTTTTAGGTGATATATTGAAAATTAATTTTTTGATTTTATTCACGTAGAATAATTTTTTTTTATATTGAAACAAACATTTTTTCTGTACGCTACGTTTTATTGAAAAAATACATTTTTTCTGTACGAAGTCCGAATACTTCTTAAATAAAATTTTAGGTGATATATTGAAAAAATAATTTTTTGATTTTATTCACGTAGAATAATTTTTTTTATATTGAAAAAATACATTTTTTCTGTACGCTACGTTTTAAGTCCGAATACTTCTTAAATAAAATTTTATGTGATATATTGAAAAAATAATTTTTTTCTATACGCTACGTTTTAAGTCCGAAATTCTGATTCGTACTTCTTAAATAAAATTTTAGGTGATATATTGAAAAAATAAATTTCTGATTCCTACTTAAAATTTTAGGTGATTTTATTCACGTAGAATAATTTTTTTTATATTGAAAAAATACATTTTTTCTGTACGCTACGTTTTAAGTCCGAATTTCTGATTCGTACTTCTTAAATAAAGTTTTAGGTGATATATTGAAAATTAATTTTTTGATTTTATTCACGTAGAATAATTTTTTTTTATATTGAAACAATACATTTTTTCTGTACGCTACGTTTTATTGAAAAAATACATTTTTTCTGTACGAAGTCCGAATACTTCTTAAATAAAATTTTAGGTGATATATTGAAAAAATAATTTTTTGATTTTATTCACGTAGAATAATTTTTTTTATATTGAAAAAATACATTTTTTCTGTACGCTACGTTTTAAGTCCGAATACTTCTTAAATAAAATTTTATGTGATATATTGAAAAAATAATTTTTTTCTATACGCTACGTTTTAAGTCCGAAATTCTGATTCGTACTTCTTAAATAAAATTTTAGGTGATATATTGAAAAAATAAATTTCTGATTCCTACTTAAAATTTTAGGTGATTTTATTCACGTAGAATAATTTTTTTTATATTGAAAAAATACATTTTTTCTGTACGCTACGTTTTAAGTCCGAATTTCTGATTCGTACTTCTTAAATAAAGTTTTAGGTGATATATTGAAAATTAATTTTTTGATTTTATTCACGTAGAATAATTTTTTTTTATATTGAAACAATACATTTTTTCTGTACGCTACGTTTTATTGAAAAAATACATTTTTTCTGTACGAAGTCCGAATACTTCTTAAATAAAATTTTAGGTGATATATTGAAAAAATAATTTTTTGATTTTATTCACGTAGAATAATTTTTTTTATATTGAAAAAATACATTTTTTCTGTACGCTACGTTTTAAGTCCGAATACTTCTTAAATAAAATTTTATGTGATATATTGAAAAAATAATTTTTTTCTATACGCTATGTTTTAAGTCCGAAATTCTGATTCGTACTTCTTAAATAAAATTTTAGGTGATATATTGAAAAAATAAATTTCTGATTCCTACTTAAAATTTTAGGTGATTTTATTCACGTAGAATAATTTTTTTTATATTGAAAAAATACATTTTTTCTGTACGCTACGTTTTAAGTCCGAATACTTCTTAAATAAAATTTTATGTGATATATTGAAAAAATAATTTTTTTCTATACGCTACGTTTTAAGTCCGAAATTCTGATTCGTACTTCTTAAATAAAATTTTAGGTGATATATTGAAAAAATAAATTTCTGATTCCTACTTAAAATTTTAGGTGATTTTATTCACGTAGAATAATTTTTTTTATATTGAAAAAATACATTTTTTCTGTACGCTACGTTTTAAGTCCGAATTTCTGATTCGTACTTCTTAAATAAAGTTTTAGGTGATATATTGAAAATTAATTTTTTGATTTTATTCACGTAGAATAATTTTTTTTTATATTGAAACAATACATTTTTTCTGTACGCTACGTTTTATTGAAAAAATACATTTTTTCTGTACGAAGTCCGAATACTTCTTAAATAAAATTTTAGGTGATATATTGAAAAAATAATTTTTTGATTTTATTCACGTAGAATAATTTTTTTTATATTGAAAAAATACATTTTTTCTGTACGCTACGTTTTAAGTCCGAATACTTCTTAAATAAAATTTTATGTGATATATTGAAAAAATAATTTTTTTCTATACGCTACGTTTTAAGTCCGAAATTCTGATTCGTACTTCTTAAATAAAATTTTAGGTGATATATTGAAAAAATAAATTTCTGATTCCTACTTAAAATTTTAGGTGATTTTATTCACGTAGAATAATTTTTTTTATATTGAAAAAATACATTTTTTCTGTACGCTACGTTTTAAGTCCGAATACTTCTTAAATAAAATTTTATGTGATATATTGAAAAAATAATTTTTTTCTATACGCTACGTTTTAAGTCCGAAATTCTGATTCGTACTTCTTAAATAAAATTTTAGGTGATATATTGAAAAAATAAATTTCTGATTCCTACTTAAAATTTTAGGTGATTTTATTCACGTAGAATAATTTTTTTTATATTGAAAAAATACATTTTTTCTGTACGCTACGTTTTAAGTCCGAATACTTCTTAAATAAAATTTTATGTGATATATTGAAAAAATAATTTTTTTCTATACGCTACGTTTTAAGTCCGAAATTCTGATTCGTACTTCTTAAATAAAATTTTAGGTGATATATTGAAAAAATAAATTTCTGATTCCTACTTAAAATTTTAGGTGATTTTATTCACGTAGAATAATTTTTTTTATATTGAAAAAATACATTTTTTCTGTACGCTACGTTTTAAGTCCGAATTTCTGATTCGTACTTCTTAAATAAAGTTTTAGGTGATATATTGAAAATTAATTTTTTGATTTTATTCACGTAGAATAATTTTTTTTTATATTGAAACAATACATTTTTTCTGTACGCTACGTTTTATTGAAAAAATACATTTTTTCTGTACGAAGTCCGAATACTTCTTAAATAAAATTTTAGGTGATATATTGAAAAAATAATTTTTTGATTTTATTCACGTAGAATAATTTTTTTTATATTGAAAAAATACATTTTTTCTGTACGCTACGTTTTAAGTCCGAATACTTCTTAAATAAAATTTTATGTGATATATTGAAAAAATAATTTTTTTCTATACGCTACGTTTTAAGTCCGAAATTCTGATTCGTACTTCTTAAATAAAATTTTAGGTGATATATTGAAAAAATAAATTTCTGATTCCTACTTAAAATTTTAGGTGATTTTATTCACGTAGAATAATTTTTTTTATATTGAAAAAATACATTTTTTCTGTACGCTACGTTTTAAGTCCGAATTTCTGATTCGTACTTCTTAAATAAAGTTTTAGGTGATATATTGAAAATTAATTTTTTGATTTTATTCACGTAGAATAATTTTTTTTATATTGAAACAATACATTTTTTCTGTACGCTACGTTTTATTGAAAAAATACATTTTTTCTGTACGAAGTCCGAATACTTCTTAAATAAAATTTTAGGTGATATATTGAAAAAATAATTTTTTGATTTTATTCACGTAGAATAATTTTTTTTATATTGAAAAAATACATTTTTTCTGTACGCTACGTTTTAAGTCCGAATACTTCTTAAATAAAATTTTATGTGATATATTGAAAAAATAATTTTTTTCTATACGCTACGTTTTAAGTCCGAAATTCTGATTCGTACTTCTTAAATAAAATTTTAGGTGATATATTGAAAAAATAAATTTCTGATTCCTACTTAAAATTTTAGGTGATTTTATTCACGTAGAATAATTTTTTTTATATTGAAAAAATACATTTTTTCTGTACGCTACGTTTTAAGTCCGAATTTCTGATTCGTACTTCTTAAATAAAGTTTTAGGTGATATATTGAAAATTAATTTTTTTGATTTTATTCACGTAGAATAATTTTTTTTTATATTGAAACAATACATTTTTTCTGTACGCTACGTTTTATTGAAAAAATACATTTTTTCTGTACGAAGTCCGAATACTTCTTAAATAAAATTTTAGGTGATATATTGAAAAAATAATTTTTTGATTTTATTCACGTAGAATAATTTTTTTTATATTGAAAAAATACATTTTTTCTGTACGCTACGTTTTAAGTCCGAATACTTCTTAAATAAAATTTTATGTGATATATTGAAAAAATAATTTTTTTCTATACGCTACGTTTTAAGTCCGAAATTCTGATTCGTACTTCTTAAATAAAATTTTAGGTGATATATTGAAAAAATAAATTTCTGATTCCTACTTAAAATTTTAGGTGATTTTATTCACGTAGAATAATTTTTTTTATATTGAAAAAATACATTTTTTCTGTACGCTACGTTTTAAGTCCGAATTTCTGATTCGTACTTCTTAAATAAAGTTTTAGGTGATATATTGAAAATTAATTTTTTGATTTTATTCACGTAGAATAATTTTTTTTTATATTGAAACAATACATTTTTTCTGTACGCTACGTTTTATTGAAAAAATACATTTTTTCTGTACGAAGTCCGAATACTTCTTAAATAAAATTTTAGGTGATATATTGAAAAAATAATTTTTTGATTTTATTCACGTAGAATAATTTTTTTTATATTGAAAAAATACATTTTTTCTGTACGCTACGTTTTAAGTCCGAATACTTCTTAAATAAAATTTTATGTGATATATTGAAAAAATAATTTTTTTCTATACGCTACGTCTTAAGTCCGAAATTCTGATTCGTACTTCTTAAATAAAATTTTAGGTGATATATTGAAAAAATAAATTTCTGATTCCTACTTAAAATTTTAGGTGATTTTATTCACGTAGAATAATTTTTTTTATATTGAAAAAATACATTTTTTCTGTACGCTACGTTTTAAGTCCGAATTTCTGATTCGTACTTCTTAAATAAAGTTTTAGGTGATATATTGAAAATTAATTTTTTGATTTTATTCACGTAGAATAATTTTTTTTTATATTGAAACAATACATTTTTTCTGTACGCTACGTTTTATTGAAAAAATACATTTTTTCTGTACGAAGTCCGAATACTTCTTAAATAAAATTTTAGGTGATATATTGAAAAAATAATTTTTTGATTTTATTCACGTAGAATAATTTTTTTTATATTGAAAAAATACATTTTTTCTGTACGCTACGTTTTAAGTCCGAATACTTCTTAAATAAAATTTTATGTGATATATTGAAAAAATAATTTTTTTCTATACGCTACGTTTTAAGTCCGAAATTCTGATTCGTACTTCTTAAATAAAATTTTAGGTGATATATTGAAAAAATAAATTTCTGATTCCTACTTAAAATTTTAGGTGATTTTATTCACGTAGAATAATTTTTTTTATATTGAAAAAATACATTTTTTCTGTACGCTACGTTTTAAGTCCGAATTTCTGATTCGTACTTCTTAAATAAAGTTTTAGGTGATATATTGAAAATTAATTTTTTGATTTTATTCACGTAGAATAATTTTTTTTTATATTGAAACAATACATTTTTTCTGTACGCTACGTTTTATTGAAAAAATACATTTTTTCTGTACGAAGTCCGAATACTTCTTAAATAAAATTTTAGGTGATATATTGAAAAAATAATTTTTTGATTTTATTCACGTAGAATAATTTTTTTTATATTGAAAAAATACATTTTTTCTGTACGCTACGTTTTAAGTCCGAATACTTCTTAAATAAAATTTTATGTGATATATTGAAAAAATAATTTTTTTCTATACGCTACGTTTTAAGTCCGAAATTCTGATTCGTACTTCTTAAATAAAATTTTAGGTGATATATTGAAAAAATAAATTTCTGATTCCTACTTAAAATTTTAGGTGATTTTATTCACGTAGAATAATTTTTTTTATATTGAAAAAATACATTTTTTCTGTACGCTACGTTTTAAGTCCGAATTTCTGATTCGTACTTCTTAAATAAAGTTTTAGGTGATATATTGAAAATTAATTTTTTGATTTTATTCACGTAGAATAATTTTTTTTTATATTGAAACAAACATTTTTTCTGTACTCTACGTTTTATTGAAAAAATACATTTTTTCTGTACGAAGTCCGAATACTTCTTAAATAAAATTTTAGGTGATATATTGAAAAAATAATTTTTTGATTTTATTCACGTAGAATAATTTTTTTTATATTGAAAAAATACATTTTTTCTGTACGCTACGTTTTAAGTCCGAATACTTCTTAAATAAAATTTTATGTGATATATTGAAAAAATAATTTTTTTCTATACGCTACGTTTTAAGTCCGAAATTCTGATTCGTACTTCTTAAATAAAATTTTAGGTGATATATTGAAAAAATAAATTTCTGATTCCTACTTAAAATTTTAGGTGATTTTATTCACGTAGAATAATTTTTTTTATATTGAAAAAATACATTTTTTCTGTACGCTACGTTTTAAGTCCGAATTTCTGATTCGTACTTCTTAAATAAAGTTTTAGGTGATATATTGAAAATTAATTTTTTGATTTTATTCACGTAGAATAATTTTTTTTTTATATTGAAACAATACATTTTTTCTGTACGCTACGTTTTATTGAAAAAATACATTTTTTCTGTACGAAGTCCGAATACTTCTTAAATAAAATTTTAGGTGATATATTGAAAAAATAATTTTTTGATTTTATTCACGTAGAATAATTTTTTTTATATTGAAAAAATACATTTTTTCTGTACGCTACGTTTTAAGTCCGAATACTTCTTAAATAAAATTTTATGTGATATATTGAAAAAATAATTTTTTTCTATACGCTACGTTTTAAGTCCGAAATTCTGATTCGTACTTCTTAAATAAAATTTTAGGTGATATATTGAAAAAATAAATTTCTGATTCCTACTTAAAATTTTAGGTGATTTTATTCACGTAGAATAATTTTTTTTATATTGAAAAAATACATTTTTTCTGTACGCTACGTTTTAAGTCCGAATTTCTGATTCGTACTTCTTAAATAAAGTTTTAGGTGATATATTGAAAATTAATTTTTTGATTTTATTCACGTAGAATAATTTTTTTTTATATTGAAACAATACATTTTTTCTGTACGCTACGTTTTATTGAAAAAATACATTTTTTCTGTACGAAGTCCGAATACTTCTTAAATAAAATTTTAGGTGATATATTGAAAAAATAATTTTTTGATTTTATTCACGTAGAATAATTTTTTTTATATTGAAAAAATACATTTTTTCTGTACGCTACGTTTTAAGTCCGAATACTTCTTAAATAAAATTTTATGTGATATATTGAAAAAATAATTTTTTTCTATACGCTACGTTTTAAGTCCGAAATTCTGATTCGTACTTCTTAAATAAAATTTTAGGTGATATATTGAAAAAATAAATTTCTGATTCCTACTTAAAATTTTAGGTGATTTTATTCACGTAGAATAATTTTTTTTATATTGAAAAAATACATTTTTTTCTGTACGCTACGTTTTAAGTCCGAATTTCTGATTCGTACTTCTTAAATAAAGTTTTAGGTGATATATTGAAAATTAATTTTTTGATTTTATTCACGTAGAATAATTTTTTTTTATATTGAAACAAACATTTTTTCTGTACGCTACGTTTTATTGAAAAAATACATTTTTTCTGTACGAAGTCCGAATACTTCTTAAATAAAATTTTAGGTGATATATTGAAAAAATAATTTTTTGATTTTATTCACGTAGAATAATTTTTTTTATATTGAAAAAATACATTTTTTCTGTACGCTACGTTTTAAGTCCGAATACTTCTTAAATAAAATTTTATGTGATATATTGAAAAAATAATTTTTTTCTATACGCTACGTTTTAAGTCCGAAATTCTGATTCGTACTTCTTAAATAAAATTTTAGGTGATATATTGAAAAAATAAATTTCTGATTCCTACTTAAAATTTTAGGTGATTTTATTCACGTAGAATAATTTTTTTTATATTGAAAAAATACATTTTTTCTGTACGCTACGTTTTAAGTCCGAATTTCTGATTCGTACTTCTTAAATAAAGTTTTAGGTGATATATTGAAAATTAATTTTTTGATTTTATTCACGTAGAATAATTTTTTTTTATATTGAAACAATACATTTTTTCTGTACGCTACGTTTTATTGAAAAAATACATTTTTTCTGTACGAAGTCCGAATACTTCTTAAATAAAATTTTAGGTGATATATTGAAAAAATAATTTTTTGATTTTATTCACGTAGAATAATTTTTTTTATATTGAAAAAATACATTTTTTCTGTACGCTACGTTTTAAGTCCGAATACTTCTTAAATAAAATTTTATGTGATATATTGAAAAAATAATTTTTTTCTATACGCTACGTTTTAAGTCCGAAATTCTGATTCGTACTTCTTAAATAAAATTTTAGGTGATATATTGAAAAAATAAATTTCTGATTCCTACTTAAAATTTTAGGTGATTTTATTCACGTAGAATAATTTTTTTTATATTGAAAAAATACATTTTTTCTGTACGCTACGTTTTAAGTCCGAATTTCTGATTCGTACTTCTTAAATAAAGTTTTAGGTGATATATTGAAAATTAATTTTTTGATTTTATTCACGTAGAATAATTTTTTTTTATATTGAAACAATACATTTTTTCTGTACGCTACGTTTTATTGAAAAAATACATTTTTTCTGTACGAAGTCCGAATACTTCTTAAATAAAATTTTAGGTGATATATTGAAAAAATAATTTTTTGATTTTATTCACGTAGAATAATTTTTTTTATATTGAAAAAATACATTTTTTCTGTACGCTACGTTTTAAGTCCGAATACTTCTTAAATAAAATTTTATGTGATATATTGAAAAAATAATTTTTTTCTATACGCTACGTTTTAAGTCCGAAATTCTGATTCGTACTTCTTAAATAAAATTTTAGGTGATATATTGAAAAAATAAATTTCTGATTCCTACTTAAAATTTTAGGTGATTTTATTCACGTAGAATAATTTTTTTTATATTGAAAAAATACATTTTTTCTGTACGCTACGTTTTAAGTCCGAATTTCTGATTCGTACTTCTTAAATAAAGTTTTAGGTGATATATTGAAAATTAATTTTTTGATTTTATTCACGTAGAATAATTTTTTTTTATATTGAAACAATACATTTTTTCTGTACGCTACGTTTTATTGAAAAAATACATTTTTTCTGTACGAAGTCCGAATACTTCTTAAATAAAATTTTAGGTGATATATTGAAAAAATAATTTTTTGATTTTATTCACGTAGAATAATTTTTTTTATATTGAAAAAATACATTTTTTCTGTACGCTACGTTTTAAGTCCGAATACTTCTTAAATAAAATTTTATGTGATATATTGAAAAAATAATTTTTTTCTATACGCTATGTTTTAAGTCCGAAATTCTGATTCGTACTTCTTAAATAAAATTTTAGGTGATATATTGAAAAAATAAATTTCTGATTCCTACTTAAAATTTTAGGTGATTTTATTCACGTAGAATAATTTTTTTTATATTGAAAAAATACATTTTTTCTGTACGCTACGTTTTAAGTCCGAATACTTCTTAAATAAAATTTTATGTGATATATTGAAAAAATAATTTTTTTCTATACGCTACGTTTTAAGTCCGAAATTCTGATTCGTACTTCTTAAATAAAATTTTAGGTGATATATTGAAAAAATAAATTTCTGATTCCTACTTAAAATTTTAGGTGATTTTATTCACGTAGAATAATTTTTTTTATATTGAAAAAATACATTTTTTCTGTACGCTACGTTTTAAGTCCGAATTTCTGATTCGTACTTCTTAAATAAAGTTTTAGGTGATATATTGAAAATTAATTTTTTGATTTTATTCACGTAGAATAATTTTTTTTTATATTGAAACAATACATTTTTTCTGTACGCTACGTTTTATTGAAAAAATACATTTTTTCTGTACGAAGTCCGAATACTTCTTAAATAAAATTTTAGGTGATATATTGAAAAAATAATTTTTTGATTTTATTCACGTAGAATAATTTTTTTTATATTGAAAAAATACATTTTTTCTGTACGCTACGTTTTAAGTCCGAATACTTCTTAAATAAAATTTTATGTGATATATTGAAAAAATAATTTTTTTCTATACGCTACGTTTTAAGTCCGAAATTCTGATTCGTACTTCTTAAATAAAATTTTAGGTGATATATTGAAAAAATAAATTTCTGATTCCTACTTAAAATTTTAGGTGATTTTATTCACGTAGAATAATTTTTTTTATATTGAAAAAATACATTTTTTCTGTACGCTACGTTTTAAGTCCGAATACTTCTTAAATAAAATTTTATGTGATATATTGAAAAAATAATTTTTTTCTATACGCTACGTTTTAAGTCCGAAATTCTGATTCGTACTTCTTAAATAAAATTTTAGGTGATATATTGAAAAAATAAATTTCTGATTCCTACTTAAAATTTTAGGTGATTTTATTCACGTAGAATAATTTTTTTTATATTGAAAAAATACATTTTTTCTGTACGCTACGTTTTAAGTCCGAATACTTCTTAAATAAAATTTTATGTGATATATTGAAAAAATAATTTTTTTCTATACGCTACGTTTTAAGTCCGAAATTCTGATTCGTACTTCTTAAATAAAATTTTAGGTGATATATTGAAAAAATAAATTTCTGATTCCTACTTAAAATTTTAGGTGATTTTATTCACGTAGAATAATTTTTTTTATATTGAAAAAATACATTTTTTCTGTACGCTACGTTTTAAGTCCGAATTTCTGATTCGTACTTCTTAAATAAAGTTTTAGGTGATATATTGAAAATTAATTTTTTGATTTTATTCACGTAGAATAATTTTTTTTTATATTGAAACAATACATTTTTTCTGTACGCTACGTTTTATTGAAAAAATACATTTTTTCTGTACGAAGTCCGAATACTTCTTAAATAAAATTTTAGGTGATATATTGAAAAAATAATTTTTTGATTTTATTCACGTAGAATAATTTTTTTTATATTGAAAAAATACATTTTTTCTGTACGCTACGTTTTAAGTCCGAATACTTCTTAAATAAAATTTTATGTGATATATTGAAAAAATAATTTTTTTCTATACGCTACGTTTTAAGTCCGAAATTCTGATTCGTACTTCTTAAATAAAATTTTAGGTGATATATTGAAAAAATAAATTTCTGATTCCTACTTAAAATTTTATGTGATTTTATTCACGTAGAATAATTTTTTTTATATTGAAAAAATACATTTTTTCTGTACGCTACGTTTTAAGTCCGAATTTCTGATTCGTACTTCTTAAATAAAGTTTTAGGTGATATATTGAAAATTAATTTTTTGATTTTATTCACGTAGAATAATTTTTTTTTATATTGAAACAAACATTTTTTCTGTACGCTACGTTTTATTGAAAAAATACATTTTTTCTGTACGAAGTCCGAATACTTCTTAAATAAAATTTTAGGTGATATATTGAAAAAATAATTTTTTGATTTTATTCACGTAGAATAATTTTTTTTATATTGAAAAAATACATTTTTTCTGTACGCTACGTTTTAAGTCCGAATACTTCTTAAATAAAATTTTATGTGATATATTGAAAAAATAATTTTTTTCTATACGCTACGTTTTAAGTCCGAAATTCTGATTCGTACTTCTTAAATAAAATTTTAGGTGATATATTGAAAAAATAAATTTCTGATTCCTACTTAAAATTTTAGGTGATTTTATTCACGTAGAATAATTTTTTTTATATTGAAAAAATACATTTTTTCTGTACGCTACGTTTTAAGTCCGAATTTCTGATTCGTACTTCTTAAATAAAGTTTTAGGTGATATATTGAAAATTAATTTTTTGATTTTATTCACGTAGAATAATTTTTTTTTATATTGAAACAATACATTTTTTCTGTACGCTACGTTTTATTGAAAAAATACATTTTTTCTGTACGAAGTCCGAATACTTCTTAAATAAAATTTTAGGTGATATATTGAAAAAATAATTTTTTGATTTTATTCACATAGAATAATTTTTTTTATATTGAAAAAATAAATTTTTTCTGTACGCTACGTTTTAAGTCCGAATACTTCTTAAATAAAATTTTATGTGATATATTGAAAAAATAATTTTTTTCTATACGCTACGTTTTAAGTCCGAAATTCTGATTCGTACTTCTTAAATAAAACTTTAGGTGATATATTGAAAAAATAAATTTCTGATTCCTACTTAAAATTTTAGGTGATTTTATTCACGTAGAATAATTTTTTTTATATTGAAAAAATACATTTTTTCTGTACGCTACATTTTAAGTCCGAATTTCTGATTCGTACTTCTTAAATAAAGTTTTAGGTGATATATTGAAAATTAATTTTTTGATTTTATTCACGTAGAATAATTTTTTTTTATATTGAAACAATACATTTTTTCTGTACGCTACGTTTTATTGAAAAAATACATTTTTTCTGTACGAAGTCCGAATACTTCTTAAATAAAATTTTAGGTGATATATTGAAAAAATAATTTTTTGATTTTATTCACGTAGAATAATTTTTTTTATATTGAAAAAATACATTTTTTCTGTACGCTACGTTTTAAGTCCGAATACTTCTTAAATAAAATTTTATGTGATATATTGAAAAAATAATTTTTTTCTATACGCTACGTTTTAAGTCCGAAATTCTGATTCGTACTTCTTAAATAAAATTTTAGGTGATATATTGAAAAAATAAATTTCTGATTCCTACTTAAAATTTTAGGTGATTTTATTCACGTAGAATAATTTTTTTTATATTGAAAAAATACATTTTTTCTGTACGCTACGTTTTAAGTCCGAATTTCTGATTCGTACTTCTTAAATAAAGTTTTAGGTGATATATTGAAAATTAATTTTTTGATTTTATTCACGTAGAATAATTTTTTTTTATATTGAAACAATACATTTTTTCTGTACGCTACGTTTTATTGAAAAAATACATTTTTTCTGTACGAAGTCCGAATACTTCTTAAATAAAATTTTAGGTGATATATTGAAAAAATAATTTTTTGATTTTATTCACGTAGAATAATTTTTTTTATATTGAAAAAATACATTTTTTCTGTACGCTACGTTTTAAGTCCGAATACTTCTTAAATAAAATTTTATGTGATATATTGAAAAAATAATTTTTTTCTATACGCTACGTTTTAAGTCCGAAATTCTGATTCGTACTTCTTAAATAAAATTTTAGGTGATATATTGAAAAAATAAATTTCTGATTCCTACTTAAAATTTTAGGTGATTTTATTCACGTAGAATAATTTTTTTTATATTGAAAAAATACATTTTTTCTGTACGCTACGTTTTAAGTCCGAATTTCTGATTCGTACTTCTTAAATAAAGTTTTAGGTGATATATTGAAAATTAATTTTTTGATTTTATTCACGTAGAATAATTTTTTTTTATATTGAAACAATACATTTTTTCTGTACGCTACGTTTTATTGAAAAAATACATTTTTTCTGTACGAAGTCCGAATACTTCTTAAATAAAATTTTAGGTGATATATTGAAAAAATAATTTTTTGATTTTATTCACGTAGAATAATTTTTTTTATATTGAAAAAATACATTTTTTCTGTACGCTACGTTTTAAGTCCGAATACTTCTTAAATAAAATTTTATGTGATATATTGAAAAAATAATTTTTTTCTATACGCTACGTTTTAAGTCCGAAATTCTGATTCGTACTTCTTAAATAAAATTTTAGGTGATATATTGAAAAAATAAATTTCTGATTCCTACTTAAAATTTTAGGTGATTTTATTCACGTAGAATAATTTTTTTATATTGAAAAAATACATTTTTTCTGTACGCTACGTTTTAAGTCCGAATTTCTGATTCGTACTTCTTAAATAAAGTTTTAGGTGATATATTGAAAATTAATTTTTTGATTTTATTCACGTAGAATAATTTTTTTTTATATTGAAACAATACATTTTTTCTGTACGCTACGTTTTATTGAAAAAATACATTTTTTCTGTACGAAGTCCGAATACTTCTTAAATAAAATTTTAGGTGATATATTGAAAAAATAATTTTTTGATTTTATTCACGTAGAATAATTTTTTTTATATTGAAAAAATACATTTTTTCTGTACGCTACGTTTTAAGTCCGAATACTTCTTAAATAAAATTTTATGTGATATATTGAAAAAATAATTTTTTTCTATACGCTACGTTTTAAGTCCGAAATTCTGATTCGTACTTCTTAAATAAAATTTTAGGTGATATATTGAAAAAATAAATTTCTGATTCCTACTTAAAATTTTAGGTGATTTTATTCACGTAGAATAATTTTTTTTATATTGAAAAAATACATTTTTTCTGTACGCTACGTTTTAAGTCCGAATTTCTGATTCGTACTTCTTAAATAAAGTTTTAGGTGATATATTGAAAATTAATTTTTTGATTTTATTCACGTAGAATAATTTTTTTTTATATTGAAACAATACATTTTTTCTGTACGCTACGTTTTATTGAAAAAATACATTTTTTCTGTACGAAGTCCGAATACTTCTTAAATAAAATTTTAGGTGATATATTGAAAAAATAATTTTTTGATTTTATTCACGTAGAATAATTTTTTTTATATTGAAAAAATACATTTTTTCTGTACGCTACGTTTTAAGTCCGAATACTTCTTAAATAAAATTTTATGTGATATATTGAAAAAATAATTTTTTTCTATACGCTACGTTTTAAGTCCGAAATTCTGATTCGTACTTCTTAAATAAAATTTTAGGTGATATATTGAAAAAATAAATTTCTGATTCCTACTTAAAATTTTAGGTGATTTTATTCACGTAGAATAATTTTTTTTATATTGAAAAAATACATTTTTTCTGTACGCTACGTTTTAAGTCCGAATTTCTGATTCGTACTTCTTAAATAAAGTTTTAGGTGATATATTGAAAATTAATTTTTTGATTTTATTCACGTAGAATAATTTTTTTTTATATTGAAACAATACATTTTTTCTGTACGCTACGTTTTATTGAAAAAATACATTTTTTCTGTACGAAGTCCGAATACTTCTTAAATAAAATTTTAGGTGATATATTGAAAAAATAATTTTTTGATTTTATTCACGTAGAATAATTTTTTTTATATTGAAAAAATACATTTTTTCTGTACGCTACGTTTTAAGTCCGAATACTTCTTAAATAAAATTTTATGTGATATATTGAAAAAATAATTTTTTTCTATACGCTACGTTTTAAGTCCGAAATTCTGATTCGTACTTCTTAAATAAAATTTTAGGTGATATATTGAAAAAATAAATTTCTGATTCCTACTTAAAATTTTAGGTGATTTTATTCACGTAGAATAATTTTTTTTATATTGAAAAAATACATTTTTTCTGTACGCTACGTTTTAAGTCCGAATTTCTGATTCGTACTTCTTAAATAAAGTTTTAGGTGATATATTGAAAATTAATTTTTTGATTTTATTCACGTAGAATAATTTTTTTTTATATTGAAACAATACATTTTTTCTGTACGCTACGTTTTATTGAAAAAATACATTTTTTCTGTACGAAGTCCGAATACTTCTTAAATAAAATTTTAGGTGATATATTGAAAAAATAATTTTTTGATTTTATTCACGTAGAATAATTTTTTTTATATTGAAAAAATACATTTTTTCTGTACGCTACGTTTTAAGTCCGAATACTTCTTAAATAAAATTTTATGTGATATATTGAAAAAATAATTTTTTTCTATACGCTACGTTTTAAGTCCGAAATTCTGATTCGTACTTCTTAAATAAAATTTTAGGTGATATATTGAAAAAATAAATTTCTGATTCCTACTTAAAATTTTAGGTGATTTTATTCACGTAGAATAATTTTTTTTATATTGAAAAAATACATTTTTTCTGTACGCTACGTTTTAAGTCCGAATTTCTGATTCGTACTTCTTAAATAAAGTTTTAGGTGATATATTGAAAATTAATTTTTTGATTTTATTCACGTAGAATAATTTTTTTTTATATTGAAACAAACATTTTTTCTGTACGCTACGTTTTATTGAAAAAATACATTTTTTCTGTACGAAGTCCGAATACTTCTTAAATAAAATTTTAGGTGATATATTGAAAAAATAATTTTTTGATTTTATTCACGTAGAATAATTTTTTTTATATTGAAAAAATACATTTTTTCTGTACGCTACGTTTTAAGTCCGAATACTTCTTAAATAAAATTTTATGTGATATATTGAAAAAATAATTTTTTTCTATACGCTACGTTTTAAGTCCGAAATTCTGATTCGTACTTCTTAAATAAAATTTTAGGTGATATATTGAAAAAATAAATTTCTGATTCCTACTTAAAATTTTAGGTGATTTTATTCACGTAGAATAATTTTTTTTATATTGAAAAAATACATTTTTTCTGTACGCTACGTTTTAAGTCCGAATTTCTGATTCGTACTTCTTAAATAAAGTTTTAGGTGATATATTGAAAATTAATTTTTTGATTTTATTCACGTAGAATAATTTTTTTTTATATTGAAACAATACATTTTTTCTGTACGCTACGTTTTATTGAAAAAATACATTTTTTCTGTACGAAGTCCGAATACTTCTTAAATAAAATTTTAGGTGATATATTGAAAAAATAATTTTTTGATTTTATTCACGTAGAATAATTTTTTTTATATTGAAAAAATACATTTTTTCTGTACGCTACGTTTTAAGTCCGAATACTTCTTAAATAAAATTTTATGTGATATATTGAAAAAATAATTTTTTTCTATACGCTACGTTTTAAGTCCGAAATTCTGATTCGTACTTCTTAAATAAAATTTTAGGTGATATATTGAAAAAATAAATTTCTGATTCCTACTTAAAATTTTAGGTGATTTTATTCACGTAGAATAATTTTTTTTATATTGAAAAAATACATTTTTTCTGTACGCTACGTTTTAAGTCCGAATTTCTGATTCGTACTTCTTAAATAAAGTTTTAGGTGATATATTGAAAATTAATTTTTTGATTTTATTCACGTAGAATAATTTTTTTTTATATTGAAACAATACATTTTTTCTGTACGCTACGTTTTATTGAAAAAATACATTTTTTCTGTACGAAGTCCGAATACTTCTTAAATAAAATTTTAGGTGATATATTGAAAAAATAATTTTTTGATTTTATTCACGTAGAATAATTTTTTTTATATTGAAAAAATACATTTTTTCTGTACGCTACGTTTTAAGTCCGAATACTTCTTAAATAAAATTTTATGTGATATATTGAAAAAATAATTTTTTTCTATACGCTACGTTTTAAGTCCGAAATTCTGATTCGTACTTCTTAAATAAAATTTTAGGTGATATATTGAAAAAATAAATTTCTGATTCCTACTTAAAATTTTAGGTGATTTTATTCACGTAGAATAATTTTTTTTATATTGAAAAAATACATTTTTTCTGTACGCTACGTTTTAAGTCCGAATACTTCTTAAATAAAATTTTATGTGATATATTGAAAAAATATTTTTTTTCTATACGCTACGTTTTAAGTCCGAAATTCTGATTCGTACTTCTTAAATAAAATTTTAGGTGATATATTGAAAAAATAAATTTCTGATTCCTACTTAAAATTTTAGGTGATTTTATTCACGTAGAATAATTTTTTTTATATTGAAAAAATACATTTTTTCTGTACGCTACGTTTTAAGTCCGAATTTCTGATTCGTACTTCTTAAATAAAGTTTTAGGTGATATATTGAAAATTAATTTTTTGATTTTATTCACGTAGAATAATTTTTTTTTATATTGAAACAATACATTTTTTCTGTACGCTACGTTTTATTGAAGAAATACATGTTTTCTGTACGATGTCCGAATACTTCTTAAATAAAATTTTAGGTGATATATTGAAAAAATAATTTTTTGATTTTATTCACGTAGAATAATTTTTTTTATATTGAAAAAATACATTTTTTCTGTACGCTACGTTTTAAGTCCGAATACTTCTTAAATAAAATTTTATGTGATATATTGAAAAAATAATTTTTTTCTATACGCTACGTTTTAAGTCCGAAATTCTGATTCGTACTTCTTAAATAAAATTTTAGGTGATATATTGAAAAAATAAATTTCTGATTCCTACTTAAAATTTTAGGTGATTTTATTCACGTAGAATAATTTTTTTTATATTGAAAAAATACATTTTTTCTGTACGCTACGTTTTAAGTCCGAATTTCTGATTCGTACTTCTTAAATAAAGTTTTAGGTGATATATTGAAAATTAATTTTTTGATTTTATTCACGTAGAATAATTTTTTTTTATATTGAAACAAACATTTTTTCTGTACGCTACGTTTTATTGAAAAAATACATTTTTTCTGTACGAAGTCCGAATACTTCTTAAATAAAATTTTAGGTGATATATTGAAAAAATAATTTTTTGATTTTATTCACGTAGAATAATTTTTTTTATATTGAAAAAATACATTTTTTCTGTACGCTACGTTTTAAGTCCGAATACTTCTTAAATAAAATTTTAGGTGATATATTGAAAAAATAATTTTTTGATTTTATTCACGTAGAATAATTTTTTTTATATTGAAAAAATACATTTTTTCTGTACGCTACGTTTTAAGTCCGAATTTCTGATTCGTACTTCTTAAATAAAGTTTTAGGTGATATATTGAAAATTAACTTTTTGATTTTATTCACGTAGAATAATTTTTTTTTATATTGAAACAATACATTTTTTCTGTACGCTACGTTTTATTGAAGAAATACATGTTTTCTGTACGATGTCCGAATACTTCTTAAATAAAATTTTAGGTGATATATTGAAAAAATAATTTTTTGATTTTATTCACGTAGAATAATTTTTTTTATATTGAAAAAATACATTTTTTCTGTACGCTACGTTTTAAGTCCGAATACTTCTTAAATAAAATTTTATGTGATATATTGAAAAAATAATTTTTTTCTATACGCTACGTTTTAAGTCCGAAATTCTGATTCGTACTTCTTAAATAAAATTTTAGGTGATATATTGAAAAAATAAATTTCTGATTCCTACTTAAAATTTTAGGTGATTTTATTCACGTAGAATAATTTTTTTTATATTGAAAAAATACATTTTTTCTGTACGCTACGTTTTAAGTCCGAATTTCTGATTCGTACTTCTTAAATAAAGTTTTAGGTGATATATTGAAAATTAATTTTTTGATTTTATTCACGTAGAATAATTTTTTTTTATATTGAAACAAACATTTTTTCTGTACGCTACGTTTTATTGAAAAAATACATTTTTTCTGTACGAAGTCCGAATACTTCTTAAATAAAATTTTAGGTGATATATTGAAAAAATAATTTTTTGATTTTATTCACGTAGAATAATTTTTTTTATATTGAAAAAATACATTTTTTCTGTACGCTACGTTTTAAGTCCGAATACTTCTTAAATAAAATTTTATGTGATATATTGAAAAAATAATTTTTTTCTATACGCTACGTTTTAAGTCCGAAATTCTGATTCGTACTTCTTAAATAAAATTTTAGGTGATATATTGAAAAAATAAATTTCTGATTCCTACTTAAAATTTTAGGTGATTTTATTCACGTAGAATAATTTTTTTTATATTGAAAAAATACATTTTTTCTGTACGCTACGTTTTAAGTCCGAATTTCTGATTCGTACTTCTTAAATAAAGTTTTAGGTGATATATTGAAAATTAATTTTTTGATTTTATTCACGTAGAATAATTTTTTTTTATATTGAAACAATACATTTTTTCTGTACGCTACGTTTTATTGAAAAAATACATTTTTTCTGTACGAAGTCCGAATACTTCTTAAATAAAATTTTAGGTGATATATTGAAAAAATAATTTTTTGATTTTATTCACGTAGAATAATTTTTTTTATATTGAAAAAATACATTTTTTCTGTACGCTACGTTTTAAGTCCGAATACTTCTTAAATAAAATTTTATGTGATATATTGAAAAAATAATTTTTTTCTATACGCTACGTTTTAAGTCCGAAATTCTGATTCGTACTTCTTAAATAAAATTTTAGGTGATATATTGAAAAAATAAATTTCTGATTCCTACTTAAAATTTTAGGTGATTTTATTCACGTAGAATAATTTTTTTTATATTGAAAAAATACATTTTTTCTGTACGCTACGTTTTAAGTCCGAATTTCTGATTCGTACTTCTTAAATAAAGTTTTAGGTGATATATTGAAAATTAATTTTTTGATTTTATTCACGTAGAATAATTTTTTTTTATATTGAAACAATACATTTTTTCTGTACGCTACGTTTTATTGAAAAAATACATTTTTTCTGTACGAAGTCCGAATACTTCTTAAATAAAATTTTAGGTGATATATTGAAAAAATAATTTTTTGATTTTATTCACGTAGAATAATTTTTTTTATATTGAAAAAATACATTTTTTCTGTACGCTACGTTTTAAGTCCGAATACTTCTTAAATAAAATTTTATGTGATATATTGAAAAAATAATTTTTTTCTATACGCTACGTTTTAAGTCCGAAATTCTGATTCGTACTTCTTAAATAAAATTTTAGGTGATATATTGAAAAAATAAATTTCTGATTCCTACTTAAAATTTTAGGTGATTTTATTCACGTAGAATAATTTTTTTTATATTGAAAAAATACATTTTTTCTGTACGCTACGTTTTAAGTCCGAATTTCTGATTCGTACTTCTTAAATAAAGTTTTAGGTGATATATTGAAAATTAATTTTTTGATTTTATTCACGTAGAATAATTTTTTTTTATATTGAAACAAACATTTTTTCTGTACGCTACGTTTTATTGAAAAAATACATTTTTTCTGTACGAAGTCCGAATACTTCTTAAATAAAATTTTAGGTGATATATTGAAAAAATAATTTTTTGATTTTATTCACGTAGAATAATTTTTTTTATATTGAAAAAATACATTTTTTCTGTACGCTACGTTTTAAGTCCGAATACTTCTTAAATAAAATTTTATGTGATATATTGAAAAAATAATTTTTTTCTATACGCTACGTTTTAAGTCCGAAATTCTGATTCGTACTTCTTAAATAAAATTTTAGGTGATATATTGAAAAAATAAATTTCTGATTCCTACTTAAAATTTTAGGTGATTTTATTCACGTAGAATAATTTTTTTTATATTGAAAAAATACATTTTTTCTGTACGCTACGTTTTAAGTCCGAATTTCTGATTCGTACTTCTTAAATAAAGTTTTAGGTGATATATTGAAAATTAATTTTTTGATTTTATTCACGTAGAATAATTTTTTTTTATATTGAAACAATACATTTTTTCTGTACGCTACGTTTTATTGAAAAAATACATTTTTTCTGTACGAAGTCCGAATACTTCTTAAATAAAATTTTAGGTGATATATTGAAAAAATAATTTTTTGATTTTATTCACGTAGAATAATTTTTTTTATATTGAAAAAATACATTTTTTCTGTACGCTACGTTTTAAGTCCGAATACTTCTTAAATAAAATTTTATGTGATATATTGAAAAAATAATTTTTTTCTATACGCTACGTTTTAAGTCCGAAATTCTGATTCGTACTTCTTAAATAAAATTTTAGGTGATATATTGAAAAAATAAATTTCTGATTCCTACTTAAAATTTTAGGTGATTTTATTCACGTAGAATAATTTTTTTTATATTGAAAAAATACATTTTTTCTGTACGCTACGTTTTAAGTCCGAATTTCTGATTCGTACTTCTTAAATAAAGTTTTAGGTGATATATTGAAAATTAATTTTTTGATTTTATTCACGTAGAATAATTTTTTTTTATATTGAAACAATACATTTTTTCTGTACGCTACGTTTTATTGAAAAAATACATTTTTTCTGTACGAAGTCCGAATACTTCTTAAATAAAATTTTAGGTGATATATTGAAAAAATAATTTTTTGATTTTATTCACGTAGAATAATTTTTTTTATATTGAAAAAATACATTTTTTCTGTACGCTACGTTTTAAGTCCGAATACTTCTTAAATAAAATTTTATGTGATATATTGAAAAAAATAATTTTTTTCTATACGCTACGTTTTAAGTCCGAAATTCTGATTCGTACTTCTTAAATAAAATTTTAGGTGATATATTGAAAAAATAAATTTCTGATTCCTACTTAAAATTTTAGGTGATTTTATTCACGTAGAATAATTTTTTTTATATTGAAAAAATACATTTTTTCTGTACGCTACGTTTTAAGTCCGAATTTCTGATTCGTACTTCTTAAATAAAGTTTTAGGTGATATATTGAAAATTAATTTTTTGATTTTATTCACGTAGAATAATTTTTTTTTATATTGAAACAAACATTTTTTCTGTACGCTACGTTTTATTGAAAAAATACATTTTTTCTGTACGAAGTCCGAATACTTCTTAAATAAAATTTTAGGTGATATATTGAAAAAATAATTTTTTGATTTTATTCACGTAGAATAATTTTTTTTATATTGAAAAAATACATTTTTTCTGTACGCTACGTTTTAAGTCCGAATACTTCTTAAATAAAATTTTATGTGATATATTGAAAAAATAATTTTTTTCTATACGCTACGTTTTAAGTCCGAAATTCTGATTCGTACTTCTTAAATAAAATTTTAGGTGATATATTGAAAAAATAAATTTCTGATTCCTACTTAAAATTTTAGGTGATTTTATTCACGTAGAATAATTTTTTTTATATTGAAAAAATACATTTTTTCTGTACGCTACGTTTTAAGTCCGAATTTCTGATTCGTACTTCTTAAATAAAGTTTTAGGTGATATATTGAAAATTAATTTTTTGATTTTATTCACGTAGAATAATTTTTTTTTATATTGAAACAATACATTTTTTCTGTACGCTACGTTTTATTGAAAAAATACATTTTTTCTGTACGAAGTCCGAATACTTCTTAAATAAAATTTTAGGTGATATATTGAAAAAATAATTTTTTGATTTTATTCACGTAGAATAATTTTTTTTATATTGAAAAAATACATTTTTTCTGTACGCTACGTTTTAAGTCCGAATACTTCTTAAATAAAATTTTATGTGATATATTGAAAAAATAATTTTTTTCTATACGCTACGTTTTAAGTCCGAAATTCTGATTCGTACTTCTTAAATAAAATTTTAGGTGATATATTGAAAAAATAAATTTCTGATTCCTACTTAAAATTTTAGGTGATTTTATTCACGTAGAATAATTTTTTTTATATTGAAAAAATACATTTTTTCTGTACGCTACGTTTTAAGTCCGAATTTCTGATTCGTACTTCTTAAATAAAGTTTTAGGTGATATATTGAAAATTAATTTTTTGATTTTATTCACGTAGAATAATTTTTTTTTATATTGAAACAATACATTTTTTCTGTACGCTACGTTTTATTGAAAAAATACATTTTTTCTGTACGAAGTCCGAATACTTCTTAAATAAAATTTTAGGTGATATATTGAAAAAATAATTTTTTGATTTTATTCACGTAGAATAATTTTTTTTATATTGAAAAAATACATTTTTTCTGTACGCTACGTTTTAAGTCCGAATACTTCTTAAATAAAATTTTATGTGATATATTGAAAAAATAATTTTTTTCTATACGCTACGTTTTAAGTCCGAAATTCTGATTCGTACTTCTTAAATAAAATTTTAGGTGATATATTGAAAAAATAAATTTCTGATTCCTACTTAAAATTTTAGGTGATTTTATTCACGTAGAATAATTTTTTTTATATTGAAAAAATACATTTTTTCTGTACGCTACGTTTTAAGTCCGAATACTTCTTAAATAAAATTTTATGTGATATATTGAAAAAATAATTTTTTTCTATACGCTACGTTTTAAGTCCGAAATTCTGATTCGTACTTCTTAAATAAAATTTTAGGTGATATATTGAAAAAATAAATTTCTGATTCCTACTTAAAATTTTAGGTGATTTTATTCACGTAGAATAATTTTTTTTATATTGAAAAAATACATTTTTTCTGTACGCTACGTTTTAAGTCCGAATTTCTGATTCGTACTTCTTAAATAAAGTTTTAGGTGATATATTGAAAATTAATTTTTTGATTTTATTCACGTAGAATAATTTTTTTTTATATTGAAACAATACATTTTTTCTGTACGCTACGTTTTATTGAAGAAATACATGTTTTCTGTACGATGTCCGAATACTTCTTAAATAAAATTTTAGGTGATATATTGAAAAAATAATTTTTTGATTTTATTCACGTAGAATAATTTTTTTTATATTGAAAAAATACATTTTTTCTGTACGCTACGTTTTAAGTCCGAATACTTCTTAAATAAAATTTTATGTGATATATTGAAAAAATAATTTTTTTCTATACGCTACGTTTTAAGTCCGAAATTCTGATTCGTACTTCTTAAATAAAATTTTAGGTGATATATTGAAAAAATAAATTTCTGATTCCTACTTAAAATTTTAGGTGATTTTATTCACGTAGAATAATTTTTTTTATATTGAAAAAATACATTTTTTCTGTACGCTACGTTTTAAGTCCGAATTTCTGATTCGTACTTCTTAAATAAAGTTTTAGGTGATATATTGAAAATTAATTTTTTGATTTTATTCACGTAGAATAATTTTTTTTTATATTGAAACAAACATTTTTTCTGTACGCTACGTTTTATTGAAAAAATACATTTTTTCTGTACGAAGTCCGAATACTTCTTAAATAAAATTTTAGGTGATATATTGAAAAAATAATTTTTTGATTTTATTCACGTAGAATAATTTTTTTTATATTGAAAAAATACATTTTTTCTGTACGCTACGTTTTAAGTCCGAATACTTCTTAAATAAAATTTTATGTGATATATTGAAAAAATAATTTTTTTCTATACGCTACGTTTTAAGTCCGAAATTCTGATTCGTACTTCTTAAATAAAATTTTAGGTGATATATTGAAAAAATAAATTTCTGATTCCTACTTAAAATTTTAGGTGATTTTATTCACGTAGAATAATTTTTTTTATATTGAAAAAATACATTTTTTCTGTACGCTACGTTTTAAGTCCGAATTTCTGATTCGTACTTCTTAAATAAAGTTTTAGGTGATATATTGAAAATTAATTTTTTGATTTTATTCACGTAGAATAATTTTTTTTTATATTGAAACAATACATTTTTTCTGTACGCTACGTTTTATTGAAAAAATACATTTTTTCTGTACGAAGTCCGAATACTTCTTAAATAAAATTTTAGGTGATATATTGAAAAAATAATTTTTTGATTTTATTCACGTAGAATAATTTTTTTTATATTGAAAAAATACATTTTTTCTGTACGCTACGTTTTAAGTCCGAATACTTCTTAAATAAAATTTTATGTGATATATTGAAAAAATAATTTTTTTCTATACGCTACGTTTTAAGTCCGAAATTCTGATTCGTACTTCTTAAATAAAATTTTAGGTGATATATTGAAAAAATAAATTTCTGATTCCTACTTAAAATTTTAGGTGATTTTATTCACGTAGAATAATTTTTTTTATATTGAAAAAATACATTTTTTCTGTACGCTACGTTTTAAGTCCGAATTTCTGATTCGTACTTCTTAAATAAAGTTTTAGGTGATATATTGAAAATTAATTTTTTGATTTTATTCACGTAGAATAATTTTTTTTTATATTGAAACAATACATTTTTTCTGTACGCTACGTTTTATTGAAAAAATACATTTTTTCTGTACGAAGTCCGAATACTTCTTAAATAAAATTTTAGGTGATATATTGAAAAAATAATTTTTTGATTTTATTCACGTAGAATAATTTTTTTTATATTGAAAAAATACATTTTTTCTGTACGCTACGTTTTAAGTCCGAATACTTCTTAAATAAAATTTTATGTGATATATTGAAAAAATAATTTTTTTCTATACGCTACGTTTTAAGTCCGAAATTCTGATTCGTACTTCTTAAATAAAATTTTAGGTGATATATTGAAAAAATAAATTTCTGATTCCTACTTAAAATTTTAGGTGATTTTATTCACGTAGAATAATTTTTTTTATATTGAAAAAATACATTTTTTCTGTACGCTACGTTTTAAGTCCGAATTTCTGATTCGTACTTCTTAAATAAAGTTTTAGGTGATATATTGAAAATTAATTTTTTGATTTTATTCACGTAGAATAATTTTTTTTTATATTGAAACAATACATTTTTTCTGTACGCTACGTTTTATTGAAAAAATACATTTTTTCTGTACGAAGTCCGAATACTTCTTAAATAAAATTTTAGGTGATATATTGAAAAAATAATTTTTTGATTTTATTCACGTAGAATAATTTTTTTTATATTGAAAAAATACATTTTTTCTGTACGCTACGTTTTAAGTCCGAATACTTCTTAAATAAAATTTTATGTGATATATTGAAAAAATATTTTTTTTCTATACGCTACGTTTTAAGTCCGAAATTCTGATTCGTACTTCTTAAATAAAATTTTAGGTGATATATTGAAAAAATAAATTTCTGATTCCTACTTAAAATTTTAGGTGATTTTATTCACGTAGAATAATTTTTTTTATATTGAAAAAATACATTTTTTCTGTACGCTACGTTTTAAGTCCGAATACTTCTTAAATAAAATTTTATGTGATATATTGAAAAAATAATTTTTTTCTATACGCTACGTTTTAAGTCCGAAATTCTGATTCGTACTTCTTAAATAAAATTTTAGGTGATATATTGAAAAAATAAATTTCTGATTCCTACTTAAAATTTTAGGTGATTTTATTCACGTAGAATAATTTTTTTTATATTGAAAAAATACATTTTTTCTGTACGCTACGTTTTAAGTCCGAATTTCTGATTCGTACTTCTTAAATAAAGTTTTAGGTGATATATTGAAAATTAATTTTTTGATTTTATTCACGTAGAATAATTTTTTTTTATATTGAAACAATACATTTTTTCTGTACGCTACGTTTTATTGAAAAAATACATTTTTTCTGTACGAAGTCCGAATACTTCTTAAATAAAATTTTAGGTGATATATTGAAAAAATAATTTTTTGATTTTATTCACGTAGAATAATTTTTTTTATATTGAAAAAATACATTTTTTCTGTACGCTACGTTTTAAGTCCGAATACTTCTTAAATAAAATTTTATGTGATATATTGAAAAAATAATTTTTTTCTATACGCTACGTTTTAAGTCCGAAATTCTGATTCGTACTTCTTAAATAAAATTTTAGGTGATATATTGAAAAAATAAATTTCTGATTCCTACTTAAAATTTTAGGTGATTTTATTCACGTAGAATAATTTTTTTTATATTGAAAAAATACATTTTTTCTGTACGCTACGTTTTAAGTCCGAATTTCTGATTCGTACTTCTTAAATAAAGTTTTAGGTGATATATTGAAAATTAATTTTTTGATTTTATTCACGTAGAATAATTTTTTTTTATATTGAAACAATACATTTTTTCTGTACGCTACGTTTTATTGAAAAAATACATTTTTTCTGTACGAAGTCCGAATACTTCTTAAATAAAATTTTAGGTGATATATTGAAAAAATAATTTTTTGATTTTATTCACGTAGAATAATTTTTTTTATATTGAAAAAATACATTTTTTCTGTACGCTACGTTTTAAGTCCGAATACTTCTTAAATAAAATTTTATGTGATATATTGAAAAAATAATTTTTTTCTATACGCTACGTTTTAAGTCCGAAATTCTGATTCGTACTTCTTAAATAAAATTTTAGGTGATATATTGAAAAAATAAATTTCTGATTCCTACTTAAAATTTTAGGTGATTTTATTCACGTAGAATAATTTTTTTTATATTGAAAAAATACATTTTTTCTGTACGCTACGTTTTAAGTCCGAATTTCTGATTCGTACTTCTTAAATAAAGTTTTAGGTGATATATTGAAAATTAATTTTTTGATTTTATTCACGTAGAATAATTTTTTTTTATATTGAAACAATACATTTTTTCTGTACGCTACGTTTTATTGAAAAAATACATTTTTTCTGTACGAAGTCCGAATACTTCTTAAATAAAATTTTAGGTGATATATTGAAAAAATAATTTTTTGATTTTATTCACGTAGAATAATTTTTTTTATATTGAAAAAATACATTTTTTCTGTACGCTACGTTTTAAGTCCGAATACTTCTTAAATAAAATTTTATGTGATATATTGAAAAAATAATTTTTTTCTATACGCTACGTTTTAAGTCCGAAATTCTGATTCGTACTTCTTAAATAAAATTTTAGGTGATATATTGAAAAAATAAATTTCTGATCCCTACTTAAAATTTTAGGTGATTTTATTCACGTAGAATAATTTTTTTTATATTGAAAAAATACATTTTTTCTGTACGCTACGTTTTAAGTCCGAATTTCTGATTCGTACTTCTTAAATAAAGTTTTAGGTGATATATTGAAAATTAATTTTTTGATTTTATTCACGTAGAATAATTTTTTTTTATATTGAAACAATACATTTTTTCTGTACACTACGTTTTATTGAAAAAATACATTTTTTCTGTACGAAGTCCGAATACTTCTTAAATAAAATTTTAGGTGATATATTGAAAAAATAATTTTTTGATTTTATTCACGTAGAATAATTTTTTTTATATTGAAAAAATACATTTTTTCTGTACGCTACGTTTTAAGTCCGAATACTTCTTAAATAAAATTTTATGTGATATATTGAAAAAATAATTTTTTTCTATACGCTACGTTTTAAGTCCGAAATTCTGATTCGTACTTCTTAAATAAAATTTTAGGTGATATATTGAAAAAATAAATTTCTGATTCCTACTTAAAATTTTAGGTGATTTTATTCACGTAGAATAATTTTTTTTATATTGAAAAAATACATTTTTTCTGTACGCTACGTTTTAAGTCCGAATACTTCTTAAATAAAATTTTATGTGATATATTGAAAAAATAATTTTTTTCTATACGCTACGTTTTAAGTCCGAAATTCTGATTCGTACTTCTTAAATAAAATTTTAGGTGATATATTGAAAAAATAATTTTTTTCTATACGCTACGTTTTAAGTCCGAAATTCTGATTCGTACTTCTTAAATAAAATTTTAGGTGATATATTGAAAAAATAAATTTCTGATTCCTACTTAAAATTTTAGGTGATTTTATTCACGTAGAATAATTTTTTTTATATTGAAAAAATACATTTTTTCTGTACGCTACGTTTTAAGTCCGAATACTTCTTAAATAAAATTTTATGTGATATATTGAAAAAATAATTTTTTTCTATACGCTACGTTTTAAGTCCGAAATTCTGATTCGTACTTCTTAAATAAAATTTTAGGTGATATATTGAAAAAAATAAATTTCTGATTCCTACTTAAAATTTTAGGTGATTTTATTCACGTAGAATAATTTTTTTTATATTGAAAAAATACATTTTTTCTGTACGCTACGTTTTAAGTCCGAATTTCTGATTCGTACTTCTTAAATAAAGTTTTAGGTGATATATTGAAAATTAATTTTTTGATTTTATTCACGTAGAATAATTTTTTTTTATATTGAAACAATACATTTTTTCTGTACGCTACGTTTTATTGAAAAAATACATTTTTTCTGTACGAAGTCCGAATACTTCTTAAATAAAATTTTAGGTGATATATTGAAAAAATAATTTTTTGATTTTATTCACGTAGAATAATTTTTTTTATATTGAAAAAATACATTTTTTCTGTACGCTACGTTTTAAGTCCGAATACTTCTTAAATAAAATTTTATGTGATATATTGAAAAAATAATTTTTTTCTATACGCTACGTTTTAAGTCCGAAATTCTGATTCGTACTTCTTAAATAAAATTTTAGGTGATATATTGAAAAAATAAATTTCTGATTCCTACTTAAAATTTTAGGTGATTTTATTCACGTAGAATAATTTTTTTTATATTGAAAAAATACATTTTTTCTGTACGCTACGTTTTAAGTCCGAATTTCTGATTCGTACTTCTTAAATAAAGTTTTAGGTGATATATTGAAAATTAATTTTTTGATTTTATTCACGTAGAATAATTTTTTTTTATATTGAAACAATACATTTTTTCTGTACGCTACGTTTTATTGAAAAAATACATTTTTTCTGTACGAAGTCCGAATACTTCTTAAATAAAATTTTAGGTGATATATTGAAAAAATAATTTTTTGATTTTATTCACGTAGAATAATTTTTTTTATATTGAAAAAATACATTTTTTCTGTACGCTACGTTTTAAGTCCGAATACTTCTTAAATAAAATTTTATGTGATATATTGAAAAAATAATTTTTTTCTATACGCTACGTTTTAAGTCCGAAATTCTGATTCGTACTTCTTAAATAAAATTTTAGGTGATATATTGAAAAAATAAATTTCTGATTCCTACTTAAAATTTTAGGTGATTTTATTCACGTAGAATAATTTTTTTTATATTGAAAAAATACATTTTTTCTGTACGAAGTCCGAATACTTCTTAAATAAAATTTTAGGTGATATATTGAAAAAATAATTTTTTGATTTTATTCACGTAGAATAATTTTTTTTATATTGAAAAAATACATTTTTTCTGTACGCTACGTTTTAAGTCCGAATACTTCTTAAATAAAATTTTATGTGATATATTGAAAAAATAATTTTTTTCTATACGCTACGTTTTAAGTCCGAAATTCTGATTCGTACTTCTTAAATAAAATTTTAGGTGATATATTGAAAAAATAAATTTCTGATTCCTACTTAAAATTTTAGGTGATTTTATTCACGTAGAATAATTTTTTTTATATTGAAAAAATACATTTTTTCTGTACGCTACGTTTTAAGTCCGAATTTCTGATTCGTACTTCTTAAATAAAGTTTTAGGTGATATATTGAAAATTAATTTTTTGATTTTATTCACGTAGAATAATTTTTTTTTATATTGAAACAAACATTTTTTCTGTACGCTACGTTTTATTGAAAAAATACATTTTTTCTGTACGAAGTCCGAATACTTCTTAAATAAAATTTTAGGTGATATATTGAAAAAATAATTTTTTGATTTTATTCACGTAGAATAATTTTTTTTATATTGAAAAAATACATTTTTTCTGTACGCTACGTTTTAAGTCCGAATACTTCTTAAATAAATTTTATGTGATATATTGAAAAAATAATTTTTTTCTATACGCTACGTTTTAAGTCCGAAATTCTGATTCGTACTTCTTAAATAAAATTTTAGGTGATATATTGAAAAAATAAATTTCTGATTCCTACTTAAAATTTTAGGTGATTTTATTCACGTAGAATAATTTTTTTTATATTGAAAAAATACATTTTTTCTGTACGCTACGTTTTAAGTCCGAATACTTCTTAAATAAAATTTTATGTGATATATTGAAAAAATAATTTTTTTCTATACGCTACGTTTTAAGTCCGAAATTCTGATTCGTACTTCTTAAATAAAATTTTAGGTGATATATTGAAAAAATAATTTTTTTCTATACGCTACGTTTTAAGTCCGAAATTCTGATTCGTACTTCTTAAATAAAATTTTAGGTGATATATTGAAAAAATAAATTTCTGATTCCTACTTAAAATTTTAGGTGATTTTATTCACGTAGAATAATTTTTTTTATATTGAAAAAATACATTTTTTCTGTACGCTACGTTTTAAGTCCGAATACTTCTTAAATAAAATTTTATGTGATATATTGAAAAAATAATTTTTTTCTATACGCTACGTTTTAAGTCCGAAATTCTGATTCGTACTTCTTAAATAAAATTTTAGGTGATATATTGAAAAAAATAAATTTCTGATTCCTACTTAAAATTTTAGGTGATTTTATTCACGTAGAATAATTTTTTTTATATTGAAAAAATACATTTTTTCTGTACGCTACGTTTTAAGTCCGAATTTCTGATTCGTACTTCTTAAATAAAGTTTTAGGTGATATATTGAAAATTAATTTTTTGATTTTATTCACGTAGAATAATTTTTTTTTATATTGAAACAATACATTTTTTCTGTACGCTACGTTTTATTGAAAAAATACATTTTTTCTGTACGAAGTCCGAATACTTCTTAAATAAAATTTTAGGTGATATATTGAAAAAATAATTTTTTGATTTTATTCACGTAGAATAATTTTTTTTATATTGAAAAAATACATTTTTTCTGTACGCTACGTTTTAAGTCCGAATACTTCTTAAATAAAATTTTATGTGATATATTGAAAAAATAATTTTTTTCTATACGCTACGTTTTAAGTCCGAAATTCTGATTCGTACTTCTTAAATAAAATTTTAGGTGATATATTGAAAAAATAAATTTCTGATTCCTACTTAAAATTTTAGGTGATTTTATTCACGTAGAATAATTTTTTTTATATTGAAAAAATACATTTTTTCTGTACGAAGTCCGAATACTTCTTAAATAAAATTTTAGGTGATATATTGAAAAAATAATTTTTTGATTTTATTCACGTAGAATAATTTTTTTTATATTGAAAAAATACATTTTTTCTGTACGCTACGTTTTAAGTCCGAATACTTCTTAAATAAAATTTTATGTGATATATTGAAAAAATAATTTTTTTCTATACGCTACGTTTTAAGTCCGAAATTCTGATTCGTACTTCTTAAATAAAATTTTAGGTGATATATTGAAAAAATAAATTTCTGATTCCTACTTAAAATTTTAGGTGATTTTATTCACGTAGAATAATTTTTTTTATATTGAAAAAATACATTTTTTCTGTACGCTACGTTTTAAGTCCGAATTTCTGATTCGTACTTCTTAAATAAAGTTTTAGGTGATATATTGAAAATTAATTTTTTGATTTTATTCACGTAGAATAATTTTTTTTTATATTGAAACAAACATTTTTTCTGTACGCTACGTTTTATTGAAAAAATACATTTTTTCTGTACGAAGTCCGAATACTTCTTAAATAAAATTTTAGGTGATATATTGAAAAAATAATTTTTTGATTTTATTCACGTAGAATAATTTTTTTTATATTGAAAAAATACATTTTTTCTGTACGCTACGTTTTAAGTCCGAATACTTCTTAAATAAATTTTATGTGATATATTGAAAAAATAATTTTTTTCTATACGCTACGTTTTAAGTCCGAAATTCTGATTCGTACTTCTTAAATAAAATTTTAGGTGATATATTGAAAAAATAAATTTCTGATTCCTACTTAAAATTTTAGGTGATTTTATTCACGTAGAATAATTTTTTTTATATTGAAAAAATACATTTTTTCTGTACGCTACGTTTTAAGTCCGAATTTCTGATTCGTACTTCTTAAATAAAGTTTTAGGTGATATATTGAAAATTAATTTTTTGATTTTATTCACGTAGAATAATTTTTTTTTATATTGAAACAATACATTTTTTCTGTACGCTACGTTTTATTGAAAAAATACATTTTTTCTGTACGAAGTCCGAATACTTCTTAAATAAAATTTTAGGTGATATATTGAAAAAATAATTTTTTGATTTTATTCACGTAGAATAATTTTTTTTATATTGAAAAAATACATTTTTTCTGTACGCTACGTTTTAAGTCCGAATACTTCTTAAATAAAATTTTATGTGATATATTGAAAAAATATTTTTTTTCTATACGCTACGTTTTAAGTCCGAAATTCTGATTCGTACTTCTTAAATAAAATTTTAGGTGATATATTGAAAAAATAAATTTCTGATTCCTACTTAAAATTTTAGGTGATTTTATTCAGGTAGAATAATTTTTTTTATATTGAAAAAATACATTTTTTCTGTACGCTACGTTTTAAGTCCGAATTTCTGATTCGTACTTCTTAAATAAAGTTTTAGGTGATATATTGAAAATTAATTTTTTGATTTTATTCACGTAGAATAATTTTTTTTTATATTGAAACAATACATTTTTTCTGTACGCTACGTTTTATTGAAAAAATACATTTTTTCTGTACGAAGTCCGAATACTTCTTAAATAAAATTTTAGGTGATATATTGAAAAAATAATTTTTTGATTTTATTCACGTAGAATAATTTTTTTTATATTGAAAAAATACATTTTTTCTGTACGCTACGTTTTAAGTCCGAATACTTCTTAAATAAAATTTTATGTGATATATTGAAAAAATAATTTTTTTCTATACGCTACGTTTTAAGTCCGTAATTCTGATTCGTACTTCTTAAATAAAATTTTAGGTGATATATTGAAAAAATAAATTTCTGATTCCTACTTAAAATTTTAGGCGATTTTATTCACGTAGAATAATTTTTTTTATATTGAAAAAATACATTTTTTCTGTACGCTACGTTTTAAGTCCGAATTTCTGATTCGTACTTCTTAAATAAAGTTTTAGGTGATATATTGAAAACTAATTTTTTGATTTTATTCACGTAGAATAATTTTTTTTTATATTGAAACAAACAGTTTTTCTGTACGCTACGTTTTATTGAAAAAATACATTTTTTCTGTACGAAGTCCGAATACTTCTTAAATAAAATTTTAGGTGATATATTGAAAAAATAATTTTTTGATTTTATTCACGTAGAATAATTTTTTTTATATTGAAAAAATACATTTTTTCTGTACGCTACGTTTTAAGTCCGAATACTTCTTAAATAAAATTTTATGTGATATATTGAAAAAATAATTTTTTTCTATACGCTACGTTTTAAGTCCGAAATTCTGATTCGTACTTCTTAAATAAAATTTTAGGTGATATATTGAAAAAATAAATTTCTGATTCCTACTTAAAATTTTAGGTGATTTTATTCACGTAGAATAATTTTTTTTATATTGAAAAAATACATTTTTTCTGTACGCTACGTTTTAAGTCCGAATTTCTGATTCGTACTTCTTAAATAAAGTTTTAGGTGATATATTGAAAATTAATTTTTTGATTTTATTCACGTAGAATAATTTTTTTTTATATTGAAACAATACATTTTTTCTGTACGCTACGTTTTATTGAAAAAATACATTTTTTCTGTACGAAGTCCGAATACTTCTTAAATAAAATTTTAGGTGATATATTGAAAAAATAATTTTTTGATTTTATTCACGTAGAATAATTTTTTTTATATTGAAAAAATACATTTTTTCTGTACGCTACGTTTTAAGTCCGAATACTTCTTAAATAAAATTTTATGTGATATATTGAAAAAATAATTTTTTTCTATACGCTACGTTTTAAGTCCGAAATTCTGATTCGTACTTCTTAAATAAAATTTTAGGTGATTTTATTCACGTAGAATAATTTTTTTTATATTGAAAAAATACATTTTTTCTGTACGCTACGTTTTAAGTCCGAATTTCTGATTCGTACTTCTTAAATAAAGTTTTAGGTGATATATTGAAAATTAATTTTTTGATTTTATTCACGTAGAATAATTTTTTTTTATATTGAAACAATACATTTTTTCTGTACGCTACGTTTTATTGAAAAAATACATTTTTTCTGTACGAAGTCCGAATACTTCTTAAATAAAATTTTAGGTGATATATTGAAAAAATAATTTTTTGATTTTATTCACGTAGAATAATTTTTTTTATATTGAAAAAATACATTTTTTCTGTACGCTACGTTTTAAGTCCGAATACTTCTTAAATAAAATTTTATGTGATATATTGAAAAAATAATTTTTTTCTATACGCTACGTTTTAAGTCCGAAATTCTGATTCGTACTTCTTAAATAAAATTTTAGGTGATATATTGAAAAAATAAATTTCTGATTCCTACTTAAAATTTTAGGTGATTTTATTCACGTAGAATAATTTTTTTTATATTGAAAAAATACATTTTTTCTGTACGCTACGTTTTAAGTCCGAATTTCTGATTCGTACTTCTTAAATAAAGTTTTAGGTGATATATTGAAAATTAATTTTTTGATTTTATTCACGTAGAATAATTTTTTTTTATATTGAAACAATACATTTTTTCTGTACGCTACGTTTTATTGAAAAAATACATTTTTTCTGTACGAAGTCCGAATACTTCTTAAATAAAATTTTAGGTGATATATTGAAAAAATAATTTTTTGATTTTATTCACGTAGAATAATTTTTTTTATATTGAAAAAATACATTTTTTCTGTACGCTACGTTTTAAGTCCGAATACTTCTTAAATAAAATTTTATGTGATATATTGAAAAAATAATTTTTTTCTATACGCTACGTTTTAAGTCCGAAATTCTGATTCGTACTTCTTAAATAAAATTTTAGGTGATATATTGAAAAAATAAATTTCTGATCCCTACTTAAAATTTTAGGTGATTTTATTCACGTAGAATAATTTTTTTTATATTGAAAAAATACATTTTTTCTGTACGCTACGTTTTAAGTCCGAATTTCTGATTCGTACTTCTTAAATAAAGTTTTAGGTGATATATTGAAAATTAATTTTTTGATTTTATTCACGTAGAATAATTTTTTTTTATATTGAAACAATACATTTTTTCTGTACACTACGTTTTATTGAAAAAATACATTTTTTCTGTACGAAGTCCGAATACTTCTTAAATAAAATTTTAGGTGATATATTGAAAAAATAATTTTTTGATTTTATTCACGTAGAATAATTTTTTTTATATTGAAAAAATACATTTTTTCTGTACGCTACGTTTTAAGTCCGAATACTTCTTAAATAAAATTTTATGTGATATATTGAAAAAATAATTTTTTTCTATACGCTACGTTTTAAGTCCGAAATTCTGATTCGTACTTCTTAAATAAAATTTTAGGTGATATATTGAAAAAATAAATTTCTGATTCCTACTTAAAATTTTAGGTGATTTTATTCACGTAGAATAATTTTTTTTATATTGAAAAAATACATTTTTTCTGTACGCTACGTTTTAAGTCCGAATTTCTGATTCGTACTTCTTAAATAAAGTTTTAGGTGATATATTGAAAATTAATTTTTTGATTTTATTCACGTAGAATAATTTTTTTTTATATTGAAACAATACATTTTTTCTGTACGCTACGTTTTATTGAAAAAATACATTTTTTCTGTACGAAGTCCGAATACTTCTTAAATAAAATTTTAGGTGATATATTGAAAAAATAATTTTTTGATTTTATTCACGTAGAATAATTTTTTTTATATTGAAAAAATACATTTTTTCTGTACGCTACGTTTTAAGTCCGAATACTTCTTAAATAAAATTTTATGTGATATATTGAAAAAATAATTTTTTTCTATACGCTACGTTTTAAGTCCGAAATTCTGATTCGTACTTCTTAAATAAAATTTTAGGTGATATATTGAAAAAATAAATTTCTGATTCCTACTTAAAATTTTAGGTGATTTTATTCACGTAGAATAATTTTTTTTATATTGAAAAAATACATTTTTTCTGTACGCTACGTTTTAAGTCCGAATTTCTGATTCGTACTTCTTAAATAAAGTTTTAGGTGATATATTGAAAACTAATTTTTTGATTTTATTCACGTAGAATAATTTTTTTTTATATTGAAACAAACAGTTTTTCTGTACGCTACGTTTTATTGAAAAAATACATTTTTTCTGTACGAAGTCCGAATACTTCTTAAATAAAATTTTAGGTGATATATTGAAAAAATAATTTTTTGATTTTATTCACGTAGAATAATTTTTTTTATATTGAAAAAATACATTTTTTCTGTACGCTACGTTTTAAGTCCGAATACTTCTTAAATAAAATTTTATGTGATATATTGAAAAAATAATTTTTTTCTATACGCTACGTTTTAAGTCCGAAATTCTGATTCGTACTTCTTAAATAAAATTTTAGGTGATATATTGAAAAAATAAATTTCTGATTCCTACTTAAAATTTTAGGTGATTTTATTCACGTAGAATAATTTTTTTTATATTGAAAAAATACATTTTTTCTGTACGCTACGTTTTAAGTCCGAATTTCTGATTCGTACTTCTTAAATAAAGTTTTAGGTGATATATTGAAAATTAATTTTTTGATTTTATTCACGTAGAATAATTTTTTTTTATATTGAAACAATACATTTTTTCTGTACGCTACGTTTTATTGAAAAAATACATTTTTTCTGTACGAAGTCCGAATACTTCTTAAATAAAATTTTAGGTGATATATTGAAAAAATAATTTTTTGATTTTATTCACGTAGAATAATTTTTTTTATATTGAAAAAATACATTTTTTCTGTACGCTACGTTTTAAGTCCGAATACTTCTTAAATAAAATTTTATGTGATATATTGAAAAAATAATTTTTTTCTATACGCTACGTTTTAAGTCCGAAATTCTGATTCGTACTTCTTAAATAAAATTTTAGGTGATATATTGAAAAAATAAATTTCTGATTCCTACTTAAAATTTTAGGTGATTTTATTCACGTAGAATAATTTTTTTTATATTGAAAAAATACATTTTTTCTGTACGCTACGTTTTAAGTCCGAATTTCTGATTCGTACTTCTTAAATAAAGTTTTAGGTGATATATTGAAAATTAATTTTTTGATTTTATTCACGTAGAATAATTTTTTTTTATATTGAAACAATACATTTTTTCTGTACGCTACGTTTTATTGAAAAAATACATTTTTTCTGTACGAAGTCCGAATACTTCTTAAATAAAATTTTAGGTGATATATTGAAAAAATAATTTTTTGATTTTATTCACGTAGAATAATTTTTTTTATATTGAAAAAATACATTTTTTCTGTACGCTACGTTTTAAGTCCGAATACTTCTTAAATAAAATTTTATGTGATATATTGAAAAAATAATTTTTTTCTATACGCTACGTTTTAAGTCCGAAATTCTGATTCGTACTTCTTAAATAAAATTTTAGGTGATATATTGAAAAAATAAATTTCTGATTCCTACTTAAAATTTTAGGTGATTTTATTCACGTAGAATAATTTTTTTTATATTGAAAAAATACATTTTTTCTGTACGCTACGTTTTAAGTCCGAATTTCTGATTCGTACTTCTTAAATAAAGTTTTAGGTGATATATTGAAAATTAATTTTTTGATTTTATTCACGTAGAATAATTTTTTTTTATATTGAAACAATACATTTTTTCTGTACGCTACGTTTTATTGAAAAAATACATTTTTTCTGTACGAAGTCCGAATACTTCTTAAATAAAATTTTAGGTGATATATTGAAAAAATAATTTTTTGATTTTATTCACGTAGAATAATTTTTTTTATATTGAAAAAATACATTTTTTCTGTACGCTACGTTTTAAGTCCGAATACTTCTTAAATAAAATTTTATGTGATATATTGAAAAAATAATTTTTTTCTATACGCTACGTTTTAAGTCCGAAATTCTGATTCGTACTTCTTAAATAAAATTTTAGGTGATTTTATTCACGTAGAATAATTTTTTTTATATTGAAAAAATACATTTTTTCTGTACGCTACGTTTTAAGTCCGAATTTCTGATTCGTACTTCTTAAATAAAGTTTTAGGTGATATATTGAAAATTAATTTTTTGATTTTATTCACGTAGAATAATTTTTTTTTATATTGAAACAATACATTTTTTCTGTACGCTACGTTTTATTGAAAAAATACATTTTTTCTGTACGAAGTCCGAATACTTCTTAAATAAAATTTTAGGTGATATATTGAAAAAATAATTTTTTGATTTTATTCACGTAGAATAATTTTTTTTATATTGAAAAAATACATTTTTTCTGTACGCTACGTTTTAAGTCCGAATACTTCTTAAATAAAATTTTATGTGATATATTGAAAAAATAATTTTTTTCTATACGCTACGTTTTAAGTCCGAAATTCTGATTCGTACTTCTTAAATAAAATTTTAGGTGATATATTGAAAAAATAAATTTCTGATTCCTACTTAAAATTTTAGGTGATTTTATTCACGTAGAATAATTTTTTTTATATTGAAAAAATACATTTTTTCTGTACGCTACGTTTTAAGTCCGAATTTCTGATTCGTACTTCTTAAATAAAGTTTTAGGTGATATATTGAAAATTAATTTTTTGATTTTATTCACGTAGAATAATTTTTTTTTATATTGAAACAATACATTTTTTCTGTACGCTACGTTTTATTGAAAAAATACATTTTTTCTGTACGAAGTCCGAATACTTCTTAAATAAAATTTTAGGTGATATATTGAAAAAATAATTTTTTGATTTTATTCACGTAGAATAATTTTTTTTATATTGAAAAAATACATTTTTTCTGTACGCTACGTTTTAAGTCCGAATACTTCTTAAATAAAATTTTATGTGATATATTGAAAAAATAATTTTTTTCTATACGCTACGTTTTAAGTCCGAAATTCTGATTCGTACTTCTTAAATAAAATTTTAGGTGATATATTGAAAAAATAAATTTCTGATCCCTACTTAAAATTTTAGGTGATTTTATTCACGTAGAATAATTTTTTTTATATTGAAAAAATACATTTTTTCTGTACGCTACGTTTTAAGTCCGAATTTCTGATTCGTACTTCTTAAATAAAGTTTTAGGTGATATATTGAAAATTAATTTTTTGATTTTATTCACGTAGAATAATTTTTTTTTATATTGAAACAATACATTTTTTCTGTACACTACGTTTTATTGAAAAAATACATTTTTTCTGTACGAAGTCCGAATACTTCTTAAATAAAATTTTAGGTGATATATTGAAAAAATAATTTTTTGATTTTATTCACGTAGAATAATTTTTTTTATATTGAAAAAATACATTTTTTCTGTACGCTACGTTTTAAGTCCGAATACTTCTTAAATAAAATTTTATGTGATATATTGAAAAAATAATTTTTTTCTATACGCTACGTTTTAAGTCCGAAATTCTGATTCGTACTTCTTAAATAAAATTTTAGGTGATATATTGAAAAAATAAATTTCTGATTCCTACTTAAAATTTTAGGTGATTTTATTCACGTAGAATAATTTTTTTTATATTGAAAAAATACATTTTTTCTGTACGCTACGTTTTAAGTCCGAATTTCTGATTCGTACTTCTTAAATAAAGTTTTAGGTGATATATTGAAAATTAATTTTTTGATTTTATTCACGTAGAATAATTTTTTTTTATATTGAAACAATACATTTTTTCTGTACGCTACGTTTTATTGAAAAAATACATTTTTTCTGTACGAAGTCCGAATACTTCTTAAATAAAATTTTAGGTGATATATTGAAAAAATAATTTTTTGATTTTATTCACGTAGAATAATTTTTTTTATATTGAAAAAATACATTTTTTCTGTACGCTACGTTTTAAGTCCGAATACTTCTTAAATAAAATTTTATGTGATATATTGAAAAAATAATTTTTTTCTATACGCTACGTTTTAAGTCCGAAATTCTGATTCGTACTTCTTAAATAAAATTTTAGGTGATATATTGAAAAAATAAATTTCTGATTCCTACTTAAAATTTTAGGTGATTTTATTCACGTAGAATAATTTTTTTTATATTGAAAAAATACATTTTTTCTGTACGCTACGTTTTAAGTCCGAATTTCTGATTCGTACTTCTTAAATAAAGTTTTAGGTGATATATTGAAAACTAATTTTTTGATTTTATTCACGTAGAATAATTTTTTTTTATATTGAAACAAACAGTTTTTCTGTACGCTACGTTTTATTGAAAAAATACATTTTTTCTGTACGAAGTCCGAATACTTCTTAAATAAAATTTTAGGTGATATATTGAAAAAATAATTTTTTGATTTTATTCACGTAGAATAATTTTTTTTATATTGAAAAAATACATTTTTTCTGTACGCTACGTTTTAAGTCCGAATACTTCTTAAATAAAATTTTATGTGATATATTGAAAAAATAATTTTTTTCTATACGCTACGTTTTAAGTCCGAAATTCTGATTCGTACTTCTTAAATAAAATTTTAGGTGATATATTGAAAAAATAAATTTCTGATTCCTACTTAAAATTTTAGGTGATTTTATTCACGTAGAATAATTTTTTTTATATTGAAAAAATACATTTTTTCTGTACGCTACGTTTTAAGTCCGAATTTCTGATTCGTACTTCTTAAATAAAGTTTTAGGTGATATATTGAAAATTAATTTTTTGATTTTATTCACGTAGAATAATTTTTTTTTATATTGAAACAATACATTTTTTCTGTACGCTACGTTTTATTGAAAAAATACATTTTTTCTGTACGAAGTCCGAATACTTCTTAAATAAAATTTTAGGTGATATATTGAAAAAATAATTTTTTGATTTTATTCACGTAGAATAATTTTTTTTATATTGAAAAAATACATTTTTTCTGTACGCTACGTTTTAAGTCCGAATACTTCTTAAATAAAATTTTATGTGATATATTGAAAAAATAATTTTTTTCTATACGCTACGTTTTAAGTCCGAAATTCTGATTCGTACTTCTTAAATAAAATTTTAGGTGATATATTGAAAAAATAAATTTCTGATTCCTACTTAAAATTTTAGGTGATTTTATTCACGTAGAATAATTTTTTTTATATTGAAAAAATACATTTTTTCTGTACGCTACGTTTTAAGTCCGAATTTCTGATTCGTACTTCTTAAATAAAGTTTTAGGTGATATATTGAAAATTAATTTTTTGATTTTATTCACGTAGAATAATTTTTTTTTATATTGAAACAATACATTTTTTCTGTACGCTACGTTTTATTGAAAAAATACATTTTTTCTGTACGAAGTCCGAATACTTCTTAAATAAAATTTTAGGTGATATATTGAAAAAATAATTTTTTGATTTTATTCACGTAGAATAATTTTTTTTATATTGAAAAAATACATTTTTTCTGTACGCTACGTTTTAAGTCCGAATACTTCTTAAATAAAATTTTATGTGATATATTGAAAAAATAATTTTTTTCTATACGCTACGTTTTAAGTCCGAAATTCTGATTCGTACTTCTTAAATAAAATTTTAGGTGATATATTGAAAAAATAAATTTCTGATTCCTACTTAAAATTTTAGGTGATTTTATTCACGTAGAATAATTTTTTTTATATTGAAAAAATACATTTTTTCTGTACGCTACGTTTTAAGTCCGAATTTCTGATTCGTACTTCTTAAATAAAGTTTTAGGTGATATATTGAAAATTAATTTTTTGATTTTATTCACGTAGAATAATTTTTTTTTATATTGAAACAATACATTTTTTCTGTACGCTACGTTTTATTGAAAAAATACATTTTTTCTGTACGAAGTCCGAATACTTCTTAAATAAAATTTTAGGTGATATATTGAAAAAATAATTTTTTGATTTTATTCACGTAGAATAATTTTTTTTATATTGAAAAAATACATTTTTTCTGTACGCTACGTTTTAAGTCCGAATACTTCTTAAATAAAATTTTATGTGATATATTGAAAAAATAATTTTTTTCTATACGCTACGTTTTAAGTCCGAAATTCTGATTCGTACTTCTTAAATAAAATTTTAGGTGATTTTATTCACGTAGAATAATTTTTTTTATATTGAAAAAATACATTTTTTCTGTACGCTACGTTTTAAGTCCGAATTTCTGATTCGTACTTCTTAAATAAAGTTTTAGGTGATATATTGAAAATTAATTTTTTGATTTTATTCACGTAGAATAATTTTTTTTTATATTGAAACAATACATTTTTTCTGTACGCTACGTTTTATTGAAAAAATACATTTTTTCTGTACGAAGTCCGAATACTTCTTAAATAAAATTTTAGGTGATATATTGAAAAAATAATTTTTTGATTTTATTCACGTATACGCTACGTTTTAAGTCCGAAATTCTGATTCGTACTTCTTAAATAAAATTTTAGGTGATATATTGAAAAAATAATTTTTTTCTATACGCTACGTTTTAAGTCCGAAATTCTGATTCGTACTTCTTAAATAAAATTTTAGGTGATATATTGAAAAAATAAATTTCTGATTCCTACTTAAAATTTTAGGTGATTTTATTCACGTAGAATAATTTTTTTTATATTGAAAAAATACATTTTTTCTGTACGCTACGTTTTAAGTCCGAATACTTCTTAAATAAAATTTTATGTGATATATTGAAAAAATAATTTTTTTCTATACGCTACGTTTTAAGTCCGAAATTCTGATTCGTACTTCTTAAATAAAATTTTAGGTGATATATTGAAAAAATGAATTTCTGATTCCTACTTAAAATTTTAGGTGATTTTATTCACGTAGAATAATTTTTTTTATATTGAAAAAATACATTTTTTCTGTACGCTACGTTTTAAGTCCGAATTTCTGATTCGTACTTCTTAAATAAAGTTTTAGGTGATATATTGAAAATTAATTTTTTGATTTTATTCACGTAGAATAATTTTTTTTTATATTGAAACAATACATTTTTTCTGTACGCTACGTTTTATTGAAAAAATACATTTTTTCTGTACGAAGTCCGAATACTTCTTAAATAAAATTTTAGGTGATATATTGAAAAAATAATTTTTTGATTTTATTCACGTAGAATAATTTTTTTTATATTGAAAAAATACATTTTTTCTGTACGCTACGTTTTAAGTCCGAATACTTCTTAAATAAAATTTTATGTGATATATTGAAAAAATAATTTTTTTCTATACGCTACGTTTTAAGTCCGAAATTCTGATTCGTACTTCTTAAATAAAATTTTAGGTGATATATTGAAAAAATAAATTTCTGATTCCTACTTAAAATTTTAGGTGATTTTATTCACGTAGAATAATTTTTTTTATATTGAAAAAATACATTTTTTCTGTACGCTACGTTTTAAGTCCGAATTTCTGATTCGTACTTCTTAAATAAAGTTTTAGGTGATATATTGAAAATTAATTTTTTGATTTTATTCACGTAGAATAATTTTTTTTTATATTGAAACAATACATTTTTTCTGTACGCTACGTTTTATTGAAAAAATACATTTTTTCTGTACGAAGTCCGAATACTTCTTAAATAAAATTTTAGGTGATATATTGAAAAAATAATTTTTTGATTTTATTCACGTAGAATAATTTTTTTTATATTGAAAAAATACATTTTTTCTGTACGCTACGTTTTAAGTCCGAATACTTCTTAAATAAAATTTTATGTGATATATTGAAAAAATAATTTTTTTCTATACGCTACGTTTTAAGTCCGAAATTCTGATTCGTACTTCTTAAATAAAATTTTAGGTGATATATTGAAAAAATAAATTTCTGATTCCTACTTAAAATTTTAGGTGATTTTATTCACGTAGAATAATTTTTTTTATATTGAAAAAATACATTTTTTCTGTACGCTACGTTTTAAGTCCGAATTTCTGATTCGTACTTCTTAAATAAAGTTTTAGGTGATATATTGAAAATTAATTTTTTGATTTTATTTACGTAGAATAATTTTTTTTTATATTGAAACAATACATTTTTTCTGTACGCTACGTTTTATTGAAAAAATACATTTTTTCTGTACGAAGTCCGAATACTTCTTAAATAAAATTTTAGGTGATATATTGAAAAAATAATTTTTTGATTTTATTCACGTAGAATAATTTTTTTTATATTGAAAAAATACATTTTTTCTGTACGCTACGTTTTAAGTCCGAATACTTCTTAAATAAAATTTTATGTGATATATTGAAAAAATAATTTTTTTCTATACGCTACGTTTTAAGTCCGAAATTCTGATTCGTACTTCTTAAATAAAATTTTAGGTGATATATTGAAAAAATAAATTTCTGATTCCTACTTAAAATTTTAGGTGATTTTATTCACGTAGAATAATTTTTTTTATATTGAAAAAATACATTTTTTCTGTACGCTACGTTTTAAGTCCGAATTTCTGATTCGTACTTCTTAAATAAAGTTTTAGGTGATATATTGAAAATTAATTTTTTGATTTTATTCACGTAGAATAATTTTTTTTTATATTGAAACAAACATTTTTTCTGTACGCTACGTTTTATTGAAAAAATACATTTTTTCTGTACGAAGTCCGAATACTTCTTAAATAAAATTTTAGGTGATATATTGAAAAAATAATTTTTTGATTTTATTCACGTAGAATAATTTTTTTTATATTGAAAAAATACATTTTTTCTGTACGCTACGTTTTAAGTCCGAATACTTCTTAAATAAAATTTTATGTGATATATTGAAAAAATAATTTTTTTCTATACGCTACGTTTTAAGTCCGAAATTCTGATTCGTACTTCTTAAATAAAATTTTAGGTGATATATTGAAAAAATAAATTTCTGATTCCTACTTAAAATTTTAGGTGATTTTATTCACGTAGAATAATTTTTTTTATATTGAAAAAATACATTTTTTCTGTACGCTACGTTTTAAGTCCGAATTTCTGATTCGTACTTCTTAAATAAAGTTTTAGGTGATATATTGAAAATTAATTTTTTGATTTTATTCACGTAGAATAATTTTTTTTTATATTGAAACAATACATTTTTTCTGTACGCTACGTTTTATTGAAAAAATACATTTTTTCTGTACGAAGTCCGAATACTTCTTAAATAAAATTTTAGGTGATATATTGAAAAAATAATTTTTTGATTTTATTCACGTAGAATAATTTTTTTTATATTGAAAAAATACATTTTTTCTGTACGCTACGTTTTAAGTCCGAATACTTCTTAAATAAAATTTTATGTGATATATTGAAAAAATATTTTTTTTCTATACGCTACGTTTTAAGTCCGAAATTCTGATTCGTACTTCTTAAATAAAATTTTAGGTGATATATTGAAAAAATAAATTTCTGATTCCTACTTAAAATTTTAGGTGATTTTATTCACGTAGAATAATTTTTTTTATATTGAAAAAATACATTTTTTCTGTACGCTACGTTTTAAGTCCGAATTTCTGATTCGTACTTCTTAAATAAAGTTTTAGGTGATATATTGAAAATTAATTTTTTGATTTTATTCACGTAGAATAATTTTTTTTTATATTGAAACAATACATTTTTTCTGTACGCTACGTTTTATTGAAAAAATACATTTTTTCTGTACGAAGTCCGAATACTTCTTAAATAAAATTTTAGGTGATATATTGAAAAAATAATTTTTTGATTTTATTCACGTAGAATAATTTTTTTTATATTGAAAAAATACATTTTTTCTGTACGCTACGTTTTAAGTCCGAATACTTCTTAAATAAAATTTTATGTGATATATTGAAAAAATAATTTTTTTCTATACGCTACGTTTTAAGTCCGAAATTCTGATTCGTACTTCTTAAATAAAATTTTAGGTGATATATTGAAAAAATAAATTTCTGATTCCTACTTAAAATTTTAGGTGATTTTATTCACGTAGAATAATTTTTTTTATATTGAAAAAATACATTTTTTCTGTACGCTACGTTTTAAGTCCGAATTTCTGATTCGTACTTCTTAAATAAAGTTTTAGGTGATATATTGAAAACTAATTTTTTGATTTTATTCACGTAGAATAATTTTTTTTTATATTGAAACAAACAGTTTTTCTGTACGCTACGTTTTATTGAAAAAATACATTTTTTCTGTACGAAGTCCGAATACTTCTTAAATAAAATTTTAGGTGATATATTGAAAAAATAATTTTTTGATTTTATTCACGTAGAATAATTTTTTTTATATTGAAAAAATACATTTTTTCTGTACGCTACGTTTTAAGTCCGAATACTTCTTAAATAAAATTTTATGTGATATATTGAAAAAATAATTTTTTTCTATACGCTACGTTTTAAGTCCGAAATTCTGATTCGTACTTCTTAAATAAAATTTTAGGTGATATATTGAAAAAATAAATTTCTGATTCCTACTTAAAATTTTAGGTGATTTTATTCACGTAGAATAATTTTTTTTATATTGAAAAAATACATTTTTTCTGTACGCTACGTTTTAAGTCCGAATTTCTGATTCGTACTTCTTAAATAAAGTTTTAGGTGATATATTGAAAATTAATTTTTTGATTTTATTCACGTAGAATAATTTTTTTTTATATTGAAACAATACATTTTTTCTGTACGCTACGTTTTATTGAAAAAATACATTTTTTCTGTACGAAGTCCGAATACTTCTTAAATAAAATTTTAGGTGATATATTGAAAAAATAATTTTTTGATTTTATTCACGTAGAATAATTTTTTTATATTGAAAAAATAAATTTTTTCTGTACGCTACGTTTTAAGTCCGAATACTTCTTAAATAAAATTTTATGTGATATATTGAAAAAATAATTTTTTTCTATACGCTACGTTTTAAGTCCGAAATTCTGATTCGTACTTCTTAAATAAAATTTTAGGTGATATATTGAAAAAATAAATTTCTGATTCCTACTTAAAATTTTAGGTGATTTTATTCACGTAGAATAATTTTTTTTATATTGAAAAAATACATTTTTTCTGTACGCTACGTTTTAAGTCCGAATTTCTGATTCGTACTTCTTAAATAAAGTTTTAGGTGATATATTGAAAATTAATTTTTTGATTTTATTCACGTAGAATAATTTTTTTTTATATTGAAACAATACATTTTTTCTGTACGCTACGTTTTATTGAAAAAATACATTTTTTCTGTACGAAGTCCGAATACTTCTTAAATAAAATTTTAGGTGATATATTGAAAAAATAATTTTTTGATTTTATTCACGTAGAATAATTTTTTTTATATTGAAAAAATACATTTTTTCTGTACGCTACGTTTTAAGTCCGAATACTTCTTAAATAAAATTTTATGTGATATATTGAAAAAATAATTTTTTTCTATACGCTACGTTTTAAGTCCGAAATTCTGATTCGTACTTCTTAAATAAAATTTTAGGTGATATATTGAAAAAATAAATTTCTGATTCCTACTTAAAATTTTAGGTGATTTTATTCACGTAGAATAATTTTTTTTATATTGAAAAAATACATTTTTTCTGTACGCTACGTTTTAAGTCCGAATTTCTGATTCGTACTTCTTAAATAAAGTTTTAGGTGATATATTGAAAATTAATTTTTTGATTTTATTCACGTAGAATAATTTTTTTTTATATTGAAACAATACATTTTTTCTGTACGAAGTCCGAATACTTCTTAAATAAAATTTTAGGTGATATATTGAAAAAATAATTTTTTGATTTTATTCACGTAGAATAATTTTTTTTATATTGAAAAAATACATTTTTTCTGTACGCTACGTTTTAAGTCCGAATACTTCTTAAATAAAATTTTATGTGATATATTGAAAAAATAATTTTTTTCTATACGCTACGTTTTAAGTCCGAAATTCTGATTCGTACTTCTTAAATAAAATTTTAGGTGATATATTGAAAAAATAAATTTCTGATTCCTACTTAAAATTTTAGGTGATTTTATTCACGTAGAATAATTTTTTTTATATTGAAAAAATACATTTTTTCTGTACGCTACGTTTTAAGTCCGAATTTCTGATTCGTACTTCTTAAATAAAGTTTTAGGTGATATATTGAAAATTAATTTTTTGATTTTATTCACGTAGAATAATTTTTTTTTATATTGAAACAATACATTTTTTCTGTACGCTACGTTTTATTGAAAAAATACATTTTTTCTGTACGAAGTCCGAATACTTCTTAAATAAAATTTTAGGTGATATATTGAAAAAATAATTTTTTGATTTTATTCACGTAGAATAATTTTTTTTATATTGAAAAAATACATTTTTTCTGTACGCTACGTTTTAAGTCCGAATACTTCTTAAATAAAATTTTATGTGATATATTGAAAAAATAATTTTTTTCTATACGCTACGTTTTAAGTCCGAAATTCTGATTCGTACTTCTTAAATAAAATTTTAGGTGATATATTGAAAAAATAAATTTCTGATTCCTACTTAAAATTTTAGGTGATTTTATTCACGTAGAATAATTTTTTTTATATTGAAAAAATACATTTTTTCTGTACGCTACGTTTGTAAGTCCGAATTTCTGATTCGTACTTCTTAAATAAAGTTTTAGGTGATATATTGAAAATTAATTTTTTGATTTTATTCACGTAGAATAATTTTTTTTTATATTGAAACAATACATTTTTTCTGTACGCTACGTTTTATTGAAAAAATACATTTTTTCTGTACGAAGTCCGAATACTTCTTAAATAAAATTTTAGGTGATATATTGAAAAAATAATTTTTTGATTTTATTCACGTAGAATAATTTTTTTTATATTGAAAAAATACATTTTTTCTGTACGCTACGTTTTAAGTCCGAATACTTCTTAAATAAAATTTTATGTGATATATTGAAAAAATAATTTTTCTCTATACGCTACGTTTTAAGTCCGAAATTCTGATTCGTACTTCTTAAATAAAATTTTAGGTGATATATTGAAAAAATAAATTTCTGATTCCTACTTAAAATTTTAGGTGATTTTATTCACGTAGAATAATTTTTTTTATATTGAAAAAATACATTTTTTCTGTACGCTACGTTTTAAGTCCGAATTTCTGATTCGTACTTCTTAAATAAAGTTTTAGGTGATATATTGAAAATTAATTTTTTGATTTTATTCGCGTAGAATAATTTTTTTTTATATTGAAACAATACATTTTTTCTGTACGCTACGTTTTATTGAAAAAATACATTTTTTCTGTACGAAGTCCGAATACTTCTTAAATAAAATTTTAGGTGATATATTGAAAAAATAATTTTTTGATTTTATTCACGTAGAATAATTTTTTTTATATTGAAAAAATACATTTTTTCTGTACGCTACGTTTTAAGTCCGAATACTTCTTAAATAAAATTTTATGTGATATATTGAAAAAATAATTTTTTTCTATACGCTACGTTTTAAGTCCGAAATTCTGATTCGTACTTCTTAAATAAAATTTTAGGTGATATATTGAAAAAATAAATTTCTGATTCCTACTTAAAATTTTAGGTGATTTTATTCACGTAGAATAATTTTTTTTATATTGAAAAAATACATTTTTTCTGTACGCTACGTTTTAAGTCCGAATTTCTGATTCGTACTTCTTAAATAAAGTTTTAGGTGATATATTGAAAATTAATTTTTTGATTTTATTCACGTAGAATAATTTTTTTTTATATTGAAACAAACATTTTTTCTGTACGCTACGTTTTATTGAAAAAATACATTTTTTCTGTACGAAGTCCGAATACTTCTTAAATAAAATTTTAGGGATATATTGAAAAAATAATTTTTTGATTTTATTCACGTAGAATAATTTTTTTTATATTGAAAAAATACATTTTTTCTGTACGCTACGTTTTAAGTCCGAATTTCTGATTCGTACTTCTTAAATAAAGTTTTAGGTAATATATTGAAAATTAATTTTTTGATTTTATTCACGTAGAATAATTTTTTTTTATATTGAAACAATACATTTTTTCTGTACGCTACGTTTTATTGAAAAAATACATTTTTTCTGTACGAAGTCCGAATACTTCTTAAATAAAATTTTAGGTGATATATTGAAAAAATAATTTTTTGATTTTATTCACGTAGAATAATTTTTTTTATATTGAAAAAATACATTTTTTCTGTACGCTACGTTTTAAGTCCGAATACTTCTTAAATAAAATTTTATGTGATATATTGAAAAAATAATTTTTTTCTATACGCTACGTTTTAAGTCCGAAATTCTGATTCGTACTTCTTAAATAAAATTTTAGGTGATATATTGAAAAAATAAATTTCTGATTCCTACTTAAAATTTTAGGTGATTTTATTCACGTAGAATAATTTTTTTTATATTGAAAAAATACATTTTTTCTGTACGCTACGTTTTAAGTCCGAATTTCTGATTCGTACTTCTTAAATAAAGTTTTAGGTGATATATTGAAAATTAATTTTTTGATTTTATTCACGTAGAATAATTTTTTTTTATATTGAAACAATACATTTTTTCTGTACGCTACGTTTTATTGAAAAAATACATTTTTTCTGTACGAAGTCCGAATACTTCTTAAATAAAATTTTAGGTGATATATTGAAAAAATAATTTTTTGATTTTATTCACGTAGAATAATTTTTTTTATATTGAAAAAATACATTTTTTCTGTACGCTACGTTTTAAGTCCGAATACTTCTTAAATAAAATTTTATGTGATATATTGAAAAAATAATTTTTTTCTATACGCTACGTTTTAAGTCCGAAATTCTGATTCGTACTTCTTAAATAAAATTTTAGGTGATATATTGAAAAAATAAATTTCTGATTCCTACTTAAAATTTTAGGTGATTTTATTCACGTAGAATAATTTTTTTTATACTGATAAAATACATTTTTTCTGTACGCTACCGTTTTAAGTCCGAATTTCTGATTCGTACACCTTCTTAAATAAAATGTTTGGTTATTTTATTCACGTACAATAATTTTTTTTTATATATTGAAAAAATAATTTTTTTTAAAATTTAAATGCTTAGTATTACTGGCAGTCATTTTAAAATGTCATCGATATTAGTAAAAAATCCAGCAATGAAATGCATAAATTATTACTTTTAAGCTTTATTTGTTATCTCTATGATAATATTTCATTTTTATTAAAAACCAATAGCTAAAGTTATGAATTCCTTTTTTCACATTTTCATGCAAAAATATTTATTTCTAATTTTATAGAACATAGTTAAATAAACCCAAAAAACCGTGGTGGAAGTAAAATTTGTGGAGAACTTAATGAAAGTTGAATGGATGGACTGGTTTGTGTTCTTTTCCAAACATAAACAACTAAAAGCACAGCAAATATTTAATAGTTAAAGAGTATTGTAGTGGAAATGTCTAAAATAGTATTTGTTTTGCAGAACCAAAAATGTCAGTCTAAATAGTATTTTTTTTGTAGAACCAAAAATGTCAATTAGCCAGCTTGTTTACTTCAAAAAAAAAAAAAAAAAACAAGCATCGCAATAAATTTTAATGTTATTGATTTTTAAATATTATAATTTTAATCTTTGAATAGCAATAACCAATAATAAAGCAATAACCAAAAATTGTAATATTAGTATATTAGCATCATTATTTCGAAAAATAAAATTTCGACTTGACCTATCTCAAAGATTAAATTATTACTAAAATTAATTTTAAGTAAATTAAAAAAAAAAATTGATTTTTTTTGGAGGGGGTTTGATGATATCACCACATAAGCTTGAAGCTTGTGCGTGGAATGTAGAAATGAAATTTTATAACGTATGAAAACTGTCATGCTTGACAAGTATTCGAACCCGAGATCTCCTGGATGAAAGGCCGAGGCGCTACCGTTCCGCTACGGAGATCAGGAATTTGAGAATTTCTAATTTCTATATCAGGGGAGTGGTATAAGTTATTTCAGTGTATTTGTTGTTTAACAAAATTGGTTTTAGCATTATAAATTTCAAATTGCGAAAAAATGTTTCATTTTGGGGACTCCCATATTCAAGGGGAAGCGCATTAGGGTAAAATTAATTGTCACAGTTTCGGAACTTTCCCCCCCAAAATTTCTCTATTGTTTTTTTAACGATATATAGGTTACTCGTAATATGTGCAATAGCGTAATCCATTAATAATGTATATATTTTATAAACATACTATAGCAATTATTTTACTAAACGATAATTATATTACCGGGTGAAACCTACTAATATGTTTTATCAAACTGAACAAATCTTCCTCATCCTTATGTCGGTGACGCCATAGAAATTCACATAAATCATCATTAAAGATTGTATACAAATTTGTATAATTAACGTTAATTAGACGAGGTTAGCGAGCGTAGGTTACGTTGATATACGTACGAATCGTCATATATCATTAAAAAAAAATAGAAAACTTTTGGTAGGAAATCCGAAAGAGTACCAATTAATTTTCAATAAAATTATCCTAGGTGGTGATAATAAATTAAAAAAAAGACTAATTAAAAATGCTTAAAAATACAAAGATAAAACCATAATTCTAAAAAACCCGTTCTAATTTTCTAGGAAGGGGGTGAAAATAGGTGGCTATTTTTTTTTCTTTTCAAAAGTATTAGAGCTGTCAAATGCAATTGTTAACTTGCGAGATGGATTTAAATTTTAAAAAAGATTTTGAGGGATGGGCAAAAGGTTTTTATAGTGGTTTGAAGGTATCGATGCAAAAAATTTCCATTAAATTTACATCTGACCAAAGATATAGCTAAAAAAATATATGTAGTTATTTTTTGAGGAGCCAATGAACTAAATTCTTTTTGGTAATTTGTTTTCTCGATAAGAACAACTTCAACTTCAACTTCCGTAAGAAAATCCTTTTGCGAAGTGCCCCGGTAAAGGTTTAAGATTTTTTCTGCCAAAACCCCCACCCCTTTTTCCAATTTTTGCAAAAAAATTAATACGTTCTTTCCTCCCAGACGTACCACTCTACAAGCTCTGAAGAAAATCGGTCGACAGCACTAGACCAACCCAACCCTGTGGGTAAGATCAAATGCTGGTCAACATAGGTACAAACGTTAGCCAGACAAAAAAAAAAATCTGTTGTGGACACCACATGACTTCACCGTACGTTTATTAAATTACATATACACATTTTTTAATGTGTAACTTCTGATATTTTTTAATTTTTTTTTTTTTACTGTTATTGAATTATTATTTATTGTAAAGATTTTTTTACAATCAGAGGGCAATACCATGCTCATTATTACTGCAGCTACGAAGAAGACCAAATGTTTTGGATTTTGGGCTATTTTGGACACTTTTCCTCGTCGATTGCAATCAAAAGGGGAAATGCATAACTAGATGTTACAGAAGTCCTAAATCCAAAATTTCAACATCCTACGGCTAATCGTTTTTGAGTTATGCGAGATACTTACGTATATACGTACGTACGTACGTACAGACGTCACGCCGAAACTAGTCAAAATGGATATTTCCGTTGAAATCTGAAAACCGAAATTTTTCGCGATCACAATACTTCGTACAAGTATAAATATATGTAATTGGACTTAACCATGGTACTGGAGAAATAATTCGTATTTCATATTATACAAGATGCATTACTATTTAACCCTTTGAAAATTTTTTCAACATAACTAAACCAATTACTCTAATTTTAAATGAGGACGATCTGAAGATGGTTTTTTTCTTATTTTCGACATAGTTGCTTACAATTATAATGATACGGTAACCGTAATTTTTATGAAATATTCTTAAGATTAGTTGGAAAACTTTGGCAAACTTAGAACAATTAATAATACACATTCCTTCCTTTATTCTAAACAGTTCAAACAAGTTAGAAATCTCTTTGTTGTTTCACTGCATTCCTTCTTCTACCATTATAAAGATGCTGATATCTCCCCTTTACATTTTTTGCAATTTTTTTCCATTCGAGAAAAGTTTTATGTAAGTATTCCTGTCCATATTTATAAATAAAATTAAAAAACAACCGGCTGAGGGTTGCACAACTTTCAATAGACTTAAAAACATATTAAGTAGAACATTATAGTATAAAAGTAAAGAATTATGTAACAAATCTATTCTACTCTCAGTAAAATTTTGAGATATTTGGAAACCGGAAGGTCTTTTTTGATCAGAGAAACGCCAAAATCTGGAAAAAACCCGACATATAAAATCTTAACCGTATTAGCACACATTCTCTAATATTGTATAGCTGTCGAATCTAATTACACAGCAAGTTAAGAAGAATGTCAGCTTTCTGAAATAAAGGATTGTAGATTGTAACTTGTTCGTATTAATCTAAAAGACGTACGTAACAAATTTTCTGCTGATAAGGAGCAATGTACGAGTTTAGATAGTTCGTTGTTTCAGTACAGATAGTGTTTAATTAATTACGCAACACTATCTACCCCGTACTTTCTAATGGTTGTACCGTATACAAAACATCTGAGCATCTACATTAGCGTTGCATTCTATGAAGAGTATGATGTTCACCAAACAAGATACTCACTACGGTAAACAGAGTCAACGTACTATAACTACCGATTATGACCTATATTTCAGTGAGGTTGGTATGTTGATAGGCCAATGTATATTTCGGCACATACCAAAACGGGGAACCACTTTAAACCTCACGCTAATTAATAATCCCTGCTTGTTACTGCTGAGAATGGCAAGCGACTAATGACGGAAATTTCAAAGCTTACGGTCAATACGATTATCGCACATACATACTTAGTAAAAAGTGTGAAATAATTACAAAAATTTAATTCTTTATTAAAGTAAGCTATTTTAACAACAGGAATCATATATCACAATTTTAAAAACAACCACAAATTGGAAAATATTAAAATATTAGAATTTGAACACAATTTATTCTTTCTACAAAAGTGTTTACACTTAAGAATTTCGAAATTAATTTAAAGTAATTTAATTAAAATCTAGGAGGTAAACTTTACGGAATATCTTTCGTACGTGCTGATTTAAATCATAAAAGTAGAGAAAGGAAAGGGTTTACCTTTGCATCATCAGAATTCCAAATCGGTTGAATAGGGTGATTGAATGTAAGAGAGTAACAATAGATAGGTGATATCAAGCAGAAAAGCAATTCTTAACTTTAAAGAGTCAATGGTCACCACCTTAATTCTATTTTTAAATTTAAAAAAAAAAGTTTACTTACATAAAACGTCTTTTATAACACGGGAAGTAAGATGTTCTACCCTATTATTTAGGAATCCTTTTTTCTCTTTTCTTTTACTTAGGCATTTTTTTTATTAAACGTTTTTCAAATTACGATGGTAATCTTAATAAGATTTGTATTTTTTCAAACATTTATAAAAACTGACAAGATCTATTATGAATAAAATTAAGACTATTACTGTTAATTAAGGAGTAAATTTATTTGTTGATTTACAAATATAAATCCGAATATTTCTTTACAACTGAAACGCATGTAAAATACGAGAGATAAGAGGCATCAGTCACGTTGATTTTCTACGAGTAATAATTTCCTTTAATAACTAATCCTTGTGATGAAAGAGTAACTTTAAATATAAAGAACCAGTATTAATATAATATAAAACCTTTATAATAACCTTGAATACAAGGTGCATAACACCTTGTATTCAACTACAAAAGGTGTTATTTGTATAGCTAAATACTACTTGTATTTCGGCGAGAATGTTTATTAGGTACAGAAAGAATAATAAGATTTTCTATTTACTTTTAGACTGTTTTACTTCAATAAAAAAAATCGATTTAAAAAATTTTTTATTTACTGTATTTACATTAATTTTTCAGAAACTCTCTACAAGTTTGTTACTACATCTTCCGCATTTATTAGTCATTTAAAAAAGCTATGGTACTACACACCTAAAAAGATTCGGTGTTTTACGTTACTGGAGTTACAGTTCTGGGAACTGTTTTTATTCTACATCCCAACTCAAATTACATAATACTCCATAATTTGGGCCCCAAAAATTACAACAGGGCTTCTTTTTATTACAAGAGCTGAAGTCCGGGTGAAATCTTTAGCTAGCCGTAATCCGAAAATAAAGCGTTTCCAAACCTATGTTATATGAATTTTTTTCATTATATTTACCAGTAGAACATGTTCTGAAAGTTTCTTCGTGGGACGTATATATAGTAGTTTTTTGGGGGAGAGGGGATGAATATTAAATATACAGTTTGGAAATTTGTGATCTTGGTTAAAAAACTTCAACTTTTGTAAAAAAAAAAAAAAAACTAATGTACAGCCATCCTGAAGATAGATTTTTCGGACTTGGAAGCATGGAAATAACTTTTTTTAGAAGATTTAAAATTTATTGAAATCTATTTTTTTTTTAAATATCTCAACCTAAATCGCTATAGCCGGAAAGTAAAAGATGTAAGATTTCACCAAACAGTGAATAACTGATGACTATTAAAGAAATTCTTACTTTTAAATTATGAAATTCAATTGTAACCACACAATAGGTATGTAATAAGTTTTATAAACGTGATATAAAATAAAATTTAATAAAAAAAATAAAAATAAATCACTTTTTACAAAGTACATACTTAAATTTTAAGAATATTTACAGACTAACGTAAGAAACTGTTGTACATATGTTATATATTGTATAACTTCTAATTTTGTAAGCGTAATTTATACGGATGTATGTTCTTCGTAAGGTTTAAACGAACTGATCCCGACTTCGATGCGGTTTTCTCAAAATGATTTTTTATTTCAAAACGTAAGTTGATAAACATTTGAACATGCGAAATGTGTTTTTTATTTTATATGACTTTCATTTATCACTCGACTGAATTTTGAAGAGAGTTTTCTGAGCAAACAATGTGGCCAGCCATATCAATAACAACCATTCTTTCGCTCAAAAAATTACGGTTCGCTTAATATCTTTATTAAGAAAATTTCATAAAACCTTTTTCTTCGCTCGTAATCTTATTTACGGTTAATAAAAATGGACAATAACCACGAAAAACGGTAAAAATAAATCAACAGAAAAAATTAGGCACTTTGCAAGGTGTAACAAACAAATGGTACGGAAGAGGAATAAGTACAAATGGTAAACGATCGGAATAACAGCTACACTCGACCGTTATCACGGTACTTAATCCTTTCACGCAAACAGGATTCCACGATCGGTACACATTTAACAGCCTAAAAGGAGGGTAAAATGAACGTTTAAACGTGGAATGTTAACAGTTAACAGGGGGTATTTGTTACGATAGAAATGGAACCGAAACGGGCCATGGGCTTAAGACGTGCATTTGATGCATTTTGTTCAGGCAAAGCACATATTAAATAAGATATTAAGAAACGCGTTACGTTTTTCACGTGTAATAAAACACCAATTCCCTCAAAGCAAATTGATCGGCAAATCGACAGCCTCAACGTAAACTTTCGTATATCATATAATATATATATATATATATATATATATAAATAATAAAATGTTTAATATATACATATATAAACTTAAACATACGTAATATAACATTTTATTGTATACTAGGAGACCACGTAATGTTTCGCTATTGCTAGATTTGAGTACAGATATAGATTAGATGAACATTATTGAAAGTTTGATAAAACGATAAAAAACTGAACATTATAGCACTACCTACCGGAATTAATTCAAACCAATTTCTAAACACAGTAGTCGGTTAACTTTTTAACGAAAAGTGCTATGGATGCAAAATCATAATTAATAATAAACATTAAGAAACTTCAAAGTATTACGGAATTTCATAAAATTTAACCTTTCACTCTTTTGTCAGAATGTAAATAAATCAAATTGTCAAAACAGCACTAACAGATTTATTTCAAACTACTCTCTAAATACAGCAGTCGGTTCAAAATACCCCTAACTTTCTTTCTACTGGTAGATCGAGGATTTCAGTAGCTTTAAACCATCTACGGACAACGCGGACCAATTTGAAAAAAGCCACGCGTCAATCGGTCCAGTAGTTTTTTAGTCTATAGCGGTTACACATACGAGCATTGCCTTTTATATCTATAGAAGAAGAAAGTCTGTATATTTATTTCTTTGTTTCGTAAATATCTCGACCCCGGCACCACCTAGCGGTTTAAACTAATTCAGAAACCTTCGCGGGCGTGCGCACAACTCATTAAAGTTTCATGGCAATCGGATGAATGGTAAAGGAAAGCGTACAGGAAAAACATTCATTTTTATATATGTAGATGAATCATGTAGACCGATATTTAGGCAATTAAAATTTTTAACCTTTCTTGTACTGATATTTATGAATGGAAAGAACAGATACTTCTTAAAAAAAAACAAAAAAAAACAACAATATCCGTCTCTGCCAAGCCAGATAACAATAGTGTTCTCGTGTTAGCTCGACACAATACTTCGGCTTAACAGAAAAGCCCAACAATTATTTAATAGAATTTTTAAATAATACTAATAAAAAAAAATAAAATAATAAAAAAGAAGACCGACCTTTCTTTATTTTATTTTGTTTCCGTTTGAAAAAGCACAAACTTATTCTAATACTAAATTTTATAAACCAAATCTTTGATTAATAAAAAAAATAGTTACATGTCAAAAACACACTACGATAAAAAATAAAAATTCAATACTTGGAAAAATCCGTCATGTTAAATCAACAATAAATTCCAGATATACAGAAACGTCAACGTTCCAACTTGCACCATCATAATGAACTACGTTTCTAAATTTTCCCGCTGATTTTTTTGAAATAAAATGAGGGTTAAACTCAAGGACGAGTAAACCAATCGGCATCAAATTTTCATCTGAATAACTTCAGATACACCACAGCTTATCTAAATTTCAATGAAATTGATTAGTAATTTTGGAAATTTTAGTCATAGCATTTTATACATAGGCTTATATATATGAACTAGCATTCCCAACTCGCGGCTGGCAGTTCCCGTCTAGCAAGGGTCTTTGCCCCCTGGACTCTCTGTGTTCATTAAATTCATTTGTGAGAATAAATTATGATAAATAAGTATTAAAGCCTGTTCAGTTTATAAGCAATATCAGTGTATTGTAATTTCTCCAGAGCAGCAGTCTGGTCAGTATAGGATCCAAAAGGAATACTGCGGATTTCAAAATAGTTGGCTTTCATCATAAAAACACCGTGTTGTCATTTTGTTTTTTATTTTATGTTTTTTAACCAAGTAACCGGAGGCAGGTATAACCAGTACAATAACAGTGGCAGTAGCTGTGTTGGTTGAACTACTGCGCAGTACAGCTTCGCAGTACAGCTTCGCACCCCTTAACCAAAAAAAAAAAAATCGAAAATTGTTTTTAGATATTCATCTTTGCAAGCAAAAATCTACTGATATCTTGTTTAGTACAGTCGGTAACGGGGAAAATTTGCAATTCTTCAAAATATTACTATTCTTTACCACTTTCAAGATCATATATCGAAAAATCAAGAAATTATTATTCACACAAAGATTACAGGGAAAATATTAAAGTTGATATCTTCATTTGTTAGCCCTCCGGGCTGGTCTAGTGGTTAGCTCATCATCTCAAATCAGCCGATTTCAAAGTCGAGAGTTCTAAAGTTTAAATCCTAGTACAGGGAGTTACTTATACCGATTTGAATACTAGATCGTGGATACCGGTGTTCTTTGGTGGTTGGGTTTAAATTAACCCCACATCTTAGGAATGGTCAACCTGAGACTGTACAAGACTACACTTCATTTATATTCATACATATCATCCTCATTCATCCTCTGAAGTAATACCTTAAGGTGGTTTCGGAGGCTAAACAGAAAAAATAATATCTTCATCTGTAAAAAAATTAGAAACTCGGAATTTCAAAAACGCTTTCTTCGTATGCACTTACACCGTAAGAAGAACATGAATACAAATTTTCATCATTTTATCTTTAGTTTTTGCTGGACATTGATGAATCAGTCAGGACAAGTGGCTTTATATAATATATATAAATATAGTATTTTTTTACTATTCTTTAAATATTTTTTTTTCTACGAAATGCGACAAGTTTTTTAAGAGACTTAAAAAGAAAAAAATTTTTGAAATCACACAGTATGTAATTTTTTTAAACCGTCGAGCTCTACAATTCATCAAAATTGTTTCATTTTGATGCTTCCTATTTTGTAACGAAAAGTTCCCCAAGTGGTTCGGAAATAAGTTTTTTCTCACCTACAAAGGATTGCAAAATTTTCCCAGCGTGTACCTTACATTCAACAAACTTTTATAGTGGAGATAATAGAATAAGATTTAATTGTAAAGTAAGATTTATTTAATTTTAAATAAAAATTATAAATATTCAGATTTACAGCTTCAAAAAACAAACAATATTTACTGATATGTTGATAATAAATAATATTTAAATAAAATAGTATATCAGTATATATTATACGAGTAATATATATACCATTGTGTTGAAATGAAGAGAAGAGTAAATAGTAAAAAAGATACAACAAATCTGTGAATAAATTTGGAAAACTGAAAAGATTCCGGAAAAATGGAAAAGCGTCCTCATACACCCTCTGCACAAAAAAGGAGACAAAACAGACAGCAATAATTATAGGGGAACCTCCCTCCTATCAGTAGCATACAAAATTTTACCAAAGGCCCTCCAATATAGAATCAACCTTAAGAGCATTATAAGGCTTAGAGTGATAATCGGTTAAATACATTATTTAAAATTTTAGAAAAAATTGGCATAGACAGAAAAGACTCGCAAAATTAAGTTAAAAACTTTAACATGTATAACCTCCAAAGTTAACCACGGGGATGGACTATCACCAACGCTTTTTATAACATTGTACTGGAAAAAATCATTAGGGAATGGCGGAAACTACTAGAGATATCGAACAGTAGACTGCCTGGCAGTTACTAATGACTGTATAAAAACTGGACTACAATACTTATTTCACAAAACAGAACATATGGAATGGAAACACAATGAAAAATATCATTGTAAAACAGCTTCAAGTATCTTGGAGAATGGTTTCAACGAAACGGACTGAATAAAAACACAATACAAAACACGCACAACACAAAAACGGCAATACAAACACGCATTAGGAAAATGGAAAAACAAGAAAACGGTACAACAAAAAACGTTCATCCATACAAGCGAAGATTACAACATTACAACATGATCATCAAGCCAGAAGGACTATACGAAGAAGAGGTGGTGAAATCAGAGGTGGTAATCAGAAGTGATCTGGTGGAAATGGGCATTCTGGAAGAAGAGGTGGTGGACATATAGTTGACACATGCCATATACAGATATATCTAACAGATAAAGTAATAATTATTTATACATATATATAAAAACCAAAACACATGATCCAGAAACACAACAGATTGGGTTAAGGTAATCAGAAGTGATCTGGTGGAAATGGGCATTCTGGAAGAAGAGGTGGTGGACATATAGTTGACACATGCCATATACAGATATATCTAACAGATAAAGTAATAATTATTTATACATATATAAGAATGTTTAACCGTGGACAAAAAAGGGGATACTAAGGAGATCGAAAACTGGGAACGAAGAATACTACGGAAAATTTTAGGACCACGGAAAAACAAAAAAGGAGATTGGTGATTACGGAACAACGAGAACTTTACCGGAAAACGGAAACTTTCACAACGTCGGTAAAAAAACAAAGATTTAAATTTTATAGACTCCTAAAGAGGATGGATACAGACAGGCTGACGAAATTGATCCAGAAACACAACAGATTGGGTTAAGGTAATCAGAAGTGATCTGGTGGAAATGGGCATTCTGGAAGAAGAGGTGGTGGACATATAGTTGACACATGCCATATACAGATATATCTAACAGATAAAGTAATAATTATTTATACATATATATAAAAACCAAAACACATGATCCAGAAACACAACAGATTGGGTTAAGGTAATCAGAAGTGATCTGGTGGAAATGGGCATTCTGGAAGAAGAGGTGGTGGACATATAGTTGACACATGCCATATACAGATATATCTAACAGATAAAGTAATAATTATTTATACATATATATAAAAACCAAAACACATGATCCAGAAACACAACAGATTGGGTTAAGGTAATCAGAAGTGATCTGGTGGAAATGGGCATTCTGGAAGAAGAGGTGGTGGACATATAGTTGACACATGCCATATACAGATATATCTAACAGATAAAGTAATAATTATTTATACATATATATATAAGAACCAAAACACATGATCCAGAAACACAACAGATTGGGTTAAGGTAATCAGAAGTGATCTGGTGGAAATTGGCATTCTGGAAGAAGAGGTGGTTGACATACAGTTGACACATGCCATATACAGATATATCTAACAGATAAAGTAATAATTATTTATACATATATATAAAAACCATATCTAAGAAGTTACAAACCTATAAGAACAGAACTAACATTAAGTAGATTCCTGTAAATAATAAAATTTATAGACATATTACCCTTTAATAAAAACACAAAATAAAGTAAAATATTTAGAAGTAACATAAAAGCTGTTAAACACGCGGATATATATTGCCTAACTCCAGCCAACCTATCTAGTATTAAGATACTTGTTTGTATTCATCACATGTTGTTATAAACTATTTACTTCCACTCAAACGTTTTTAACACCCCACCCTTCTCTTTCAACAGATAATTTTCACTTCCAATTTTCTCACTTAGTTCCTTTTATTCTTATTAGAACTCTGCTTCTATCAAATGAATTTTTACGTTTATATTATAAAAGTCAAGAGTATAAGTTTGCCAAAAACACAATACCGGTCAAATTGTTAAATAACTTGTACTTACCGGATTCAAATAAAAACTGTCTGTATAAAGAGACTTTGTTTCAATAACCTCATTACTGAACCTGCAAACATGTTCTTTACCAATTACGTTAATCATCATCAAGTGGAGACAGATTGGTATTTAATGCCTCTCCTCTTAAGTCTATAACCCATAGAAGGGTAATGTACACCGAATGGGAAAGTTCCAGACGTAACTAAACATTTCTACTGAATCTATGTTAAATTGGTAATAATGTAGACGTGTTTCTTGCAATGAACTCTTTTTTTCTCTAGAACATAATCCTGTGTATGTCAGTTACAGATAACATCTCCCAGGCCATAACTAGATAAAAAACAAGAAATTCATTGCCATAAAATGTGCAAAGCTAATAGAAACCGAATAAAAACCAAAACGTTCATTTATTACTTTATAATTATAACTAGATACGTCCAGTACTCCTTTCTAATTATATAATCAAAATACTTATAAATATGCATTTTATTATATTTTATGGCAAATAACTATAAATGTTATTATTGTTCAAAACTGCATTAAAAATAAATTTACAACGCTACATTTTGAACCGAAGCTAAGTAAAATATATCCACGCTTAATATTTTCAAATTTCTACGATAACTACAAAAAAAGGGATACATTTTCAAAGAATTTATGTTGAGCCAGTCCGTAAATATTAATCAAAATAAAAAGCCAACACATGTAATGTGTACATCTTCCAAAATTTATTATGGATTTTTAATGTTTTTTTTTTGACTGAAGGAGTCTTAAATTCACAAAATAAAAGCAACAACAAAATTTTGGACAGACTTATATACTTTCCCTTTATAGCTTCTACATAGCAGAAGCAGCCAAGAAAGTAAAAAATAAAATAATTACGGGCTAATTTTTGACACGATTATTATTATTCTAATATTTACTACAAGAGCTGGGTAAGAACACTTAAATGGACTCAGTGAATTAGAGTTCTTTTGATTTATCATAATCTCCTTTTATATAATTAATTTAAATTTATTTTAAACCATCGACAGAAAATAGATACATACATAGAGAAGGTTTATATAACATGTGGTTAGTCTGTCAGCTAAAATTGTAAACAGAAATGAATAAATATAAAAAAAAGAAATATCTCGAACAAAAATTGATAAAAAAAATTATAAAAGTTTTAAAATTTCAATCAACCATCACCATAAGGCAATATTTCATCACAAAATCATGAGAAATAACGTATTTCCACACTCTGGTTATTGTACAGAAAAATAAAATACAACCGCTTGATTTATAGCGATGTATGTGAATATAAGCCACAAAGACTTATCGATTTTCATTAAATACGTGATCCCACGAGCGATAATATATTTCTTCTACTGGCAAAATTAAAAATTTCACAATCACTATGGTCAAATTAAAAAACAGGTTCTTGTTTCGCTCGGTCATTAGCAAAAATTCAATTCTATGTTATGACACTCAGGTCTTAATGTTACATTACGTATTAGTTAAAAATATTAATGAAATAAGCTAAACGAAAAAATTGTTTAAAGATTTAAAAAATTCATTTCTTTCTGTAAAATACATGTTTAAAATTATTTCCCCCTGATGACACCTCATTTAAATAAGATAATGAAAAAACAATTCAAACTGAAGAGATAAAAATTTAAAAAAACATATTAAATTTAAAAAGCGTAGTTTGGGAGGCTTTTATGTAATTTAAAAAAATATTGTCAATATTTATTATTTTTTTAATGAGCTAAAAAAGAATGAGTAAAATTTCCATTAAGTCCATTATTCTTCAAAATATATTACTGCTATCAGTTGAAAAAAATAACATCAGTACGTATGATAAAAACATGTCAGAATGAAATATTTTTTCACTTTAATAATTTGAAAAACATATTGTTCAACAGAACATATATGTCTATGTCTAATGTTACTTTTAAAGCAGGATAAATAAAATAGTATGCTCATACAAATCCTATTATTATCTTGTACTTTTTCCATACTTATTGCTCTAAACTTAATCCTAAAATTTATACTAATTGTTAAACATTATTATACTCATGCTACATTCTGTATATAAGATTTAGTGAACAGTACAAATTTACGGTAAGAAAAATATTCAATAATAATAAAAAATGAAGGAAAAAAAACAAATATGATATTTTTCTAAGTCAAACAACCAGACAGGTTATTACTGTCTGAGAAACATAACCAACAGAATGCTATACTGCTTTAAACTATTAAAAAAAACCTGTAATCTTGATGAAAAGATATAAATAACAAAAATTTTAAAATAAAGTACACAAAAAATACATCTTTAAATAACTAACCATAGCCAGATTCATTCGAGTAACATTGCACTGCAAGTAAAAACAATCTACCAAAGCACTGTGAGATTTTCCCAGCTATTAATAATAAAAATAAAAGGGCCAAAAAACATAAATTTTAAGAAAACTTTTTCTAACAATATTCAAATATAGGTATCAAATCTGCTTAAGCAAAGTTTTCTCTGAATCTAACATCCCCTCAATAAAGGCTAAAATAAGAAAAGAAAAAATACAAAAAAAATTATAAAAATTGATGAACTAAACACCTGATATCCCACTTTTAACACAATCACCATATTTTCCAATTTAAGAAGGCTATTCTAGATATATTTGCCAGAAAAGTAGTATAGGAATAACAGAAAAGTACCCACTAATAAAACAATCTGAATGGTAAATGGATATAAAAATCCATCCCTCAGAAGAATAAAATAGACATAAAAAAATAATAAATTATATAAACAAATCACAAATAATACTATGAACAGACAAAAGGAATACCAAAAATTTAATTAGTGTCTGGACAAGATAAAACTTTTTTTTTTGTTTAAAATTAAAATTTGGAGCGTTCTTTTGAATACATATTTATTGTGTTAATTAATCGGTAGCAACTTGCAACATCTGGGATCAAATAATTTAATAATAGAAGTAAATTTATGGTATGTTAACTTAAAGCATGATCAGAACAGGGGATGTAGAATGTATTGATTGCCGATCTCTGTGGTCGTCTTGAGGTCCTGGGTTTGAATCCCGGCCAGGCATGGAATTTTGCATATGCTAAAAATTTCCGTATTCATACTCCCATGATCAAAATTCCTTGTAAGCTTCTGTGGTGAATTAATTCACCACAGTAAAAAAAAAAAAAAAAACTGCCAACATTTATATGTAGAATTGGATATGCAATAATGATAAAAAAATATATTAATTAAATACAGAAAAATAACTAACTGAATATTTCACAAAAACAGAAGAATAAATAACTCGACATCTACTTTAATTTAAAATGAACAGAATGAAAATAATATCTCTTGAATGAAACCAGAATATAGATCAGCGAATAAACAGAATTGTAAAACAAGAGATATAAAACAGAGAGAAAAGGAAAAAGCGAACAAACCAGCAGGCAGTTTAAATTCAATGAAAAACTAATTAACTGTCGTCACTCTTGCTGGATTTTAAACAAAGTTTACCACTCCTATAACACTGTTCTCTTATTTATGTCAAACAAACAACACGATCACTTGATCAAAGACCAAACACTAATTTAACCACACCACACTGTTTATTAATTTATTCTATTAAATTTCTAATTAATCGATCAAAGTCATCGATTGATTTAATATAATTTTATTTATCATTAATAAGAATTGTTAATAATATAAAGAGTAAGTTATAATAGTTACACTATGTAAAAACCCGCCAAATAGTAGACAGGTTGAACAGTCTAATAGCACTTGGATACTTCCACAAGTCATAAAATTTAAAGGATGTAGTTAAGGTATAGTTATTTTAGGAAGCCCAGGATTGTTAATTCTCGTTGAACTCATTAACTTAAAAGCAGAAAAGCAAAGTTAATATAAGGCAGGATAGGAAATTGGATCTTGCAGCTCATCTCCGAATGAAGTTCCACCTTGTAGCATAGTTCCTCCACCAGATGTTTGGACAAATGGTTTCTATTCTACTTAGGTATTTAAAAACACCGTAAACTTAAGATGGTTAAAAACGTTTTTTGGGAAATCTCCAAAGCTTTTTGGATTGCTCGTTTTAGTATTTGAAAGAAAAGTAAACCTTGTTACAGCTTATAATTAAGTTGATTATTGCAAAAGTTTTCATCAGCAATGTACTATCATACTGGGGGGAAAATCCCAGAAAGAGGAATAATTTGTCCTCTAGATTCTTCATTTACATATATTTTCCATTTTGAGCTAGACCCATACACTTAAGTCTATGCTCAGGTTTTAGGAATATGTAGAGCCAGTTCATACTTGGCGTTACCCTTAATTCATGTCCAAAGATAAGCCAGCTCCTACAGACATGTAATAAATACTTAGTTTCCTTTTCCAAAGACAAAAGAAAAAACACCATGCAATCTGAACATCTATAAAATATTGCTTACAAACACTTCTTTCTATGACCTAATTAAGCTAAATTAGTCATAAGGAAACACAGGCATCGATACTTACTCTGTTAATAAAAATTGTAAATCGAAAACTATAAACCTGACCTAAACTCATATCGGAATGTTTATTTCTATTTTTTTAAGAACAAAGAAAGGAAATTAAAATATCAATTTTATAATAAAAGAAATTTTTTTAAAGGAAATACGTTTATGTCATTACCCAAGTAATATAAATTTAGGAAATCTATGAAATTTGTAGGGAGAGTGTCAGCACCTCCATTCAGTTATTCCAATATCCATAAGCTGAATTACTGAAAAATGGGTTAAAAACAGTCGATTCAAAATCACAGACAACAAAATTTACATTTGTACGGAAGGTAATAATTGTTTTAGAGTGCATAACTTGAAAATAACAGAGTTTGCCTTTCAGAAAAAAATTAAGAATCTACATATCAACCGGTAAAGTTATGCTAATATTATTTTGGGTTATAAAGGTCTAATTTTTTTGATTATTTGGAACAACAACATACAAAACCTGCAATCAGGAGGTTTTGTATGTTGAATTTCTGAATTTCTCTCAAAAGATGTAATTCTTCTCTCTGCTCCATACTGCTCAATAAACACTGGGAGCTATTTAAAGGTTACATTTATGACATGTTGCTAATAAAGTCCCAAACTCATACTAAATCATTTTTTATCTCTCAGAGTTTTTACAAGACACAAAGTTCGGCAACAGCAAGCAAACAGGACAAAAATGTGGTACACGAATGGCTCAGAAATCAAGGTGAAAAATATTTTACTAAAATTATGAGAAAGCTCACAGAAAGATGAAACAACGTGCCTAAGTTAGGGATTATGTTAAAAGTACATTAGTATAATTAATTATAAGCATTAGTAATGTAACTTTTCTACAGTCTTTTCCCTCTTTAATTACTGAACAACCCTTCAAATAAGAGTACATAGCTTTCTATAATTTCTGATCATCTATACATTTATAATTTCAACATATTAGTAATATTTACATTATACACTCTCAATTACAACTATTTATATACCAAATAAAGTTTCTGAGAACTACTAAACATTAGCAAAGATTATAATCAGCTGCAAATACAGAAACAACTCATTGAGGAAGACATGAAAGATAAGTAGATAGCTCAGATAATATAACACAGACATGTGAAAAGAAGAGATAACGATAAAACCTGTAACTTAACGGAAGGAATGATACTTTAAAAAAAAAAATATCAAAAGGTATATAAAGTTGGAAGTGAGAAGCAATAGAGAAAACACAAGAGTAACTTGGGATGCATTAAGATGAAATAAAAAAAAAAACAAAAGTGGAGGAGACCTTAGTAAACACTCAAGATCCAGGAATAAGAATAGAAGAAAGTACTTTTAGATGTAAAACTAAATATTTTAATATTTGTCTTTACTTATATCTATGCCATTTATATTGAATATATTTTTTTACGTACTATTTATGTAGATTGTGCCAATCTACTTTGGCAATATTCCTGAATTCACCCATTCTTACTAATTTTAATTCGAAAACAATAAAATTCTTTGATTTTTGATTTATTACATTCTTATATCTTAATATTAACTTCCATTATATTCTGCTTTTCAAAAAAATGTTTATAAATTTTTAGGTGTGCCAATTGATAAGTTTTTCAAATGGACAGAAGAGTGATATCTGTACTGTGATAAAATAGCTTATAAACTAATTATCAGGACTTAACATTCCTGATTTCTGTTTACTACAATTGTCGATTTGTTAAAGGGATTTGCTCAGAGGTTGTAGGAACAGTATGTTCATAAGTTTGATCCTCCAAAAATCCAGAAATTCACTATACGAAACCAACTGGGACTTCATTATAAAGCAGATACAAAAGCATATGCCAAGTTTTCTAAACTCATCTTGACAGGCTGTACATCTCAAGTATAAAAATTGTTTTCCCTGAAGACGTTATTAAGCCACCTGCAAGGTATCAAAGGAAAACATTCCTAGAATTTACATACTGCTTTCCTTACTCCTAAACTTTTGTGACAGTGAAAGTACCAATATAAAATTAAATTAAATTTTCAGCCAGATTCACTTTCTAGAAAGTTTTGTCCGAAATAATTTTAACAAAGAATTTTTCTTACTTATTTATTTTTTCTTCCAAAAAAACAAAAACATAATTGATAGCATTAAAAAAAGATTTTTAACGTAGATAAGATTTATGAAAATACCACGCCGATCCCAATTTTACTTTTTAATGAATTTAATAAGTTTTTAAAATTGAAAATCTTGCTTGATAAAACTTAAAAGAAGAAAATTAAATAATTTGATCATATTTACCACAAATTATTAACAAAAAATAAATGAAATAAATATAAAGGCCATATATATAAGACCAAGTTTTATAAAAATATATATAAAACGAGACCTATAAAAAGAACACTCGTAAAATTAATTCAACCGAAATTAATAACCAAATTTACAAGACTCTTTGATGTAACTTGATGAAAATGTATAAATTATGAAGAGAAATAGAAGATTTACTGAAACTGAAGTAAATAATTTTATAAGAGAAACAATACTCGATACCAACATTTATTTTTCTTTGAAAATCCTGCCTCGATTGCACATTTTCTCCATTATTATTTCTGTAATACAATTATTAAACACTTTCTTTTAAAAAAAAAATTTATATCACTGATATTAACAATAACCCAACTTAGAAATATTCACAAGATGAATGTTAGTTTTTAGAATTATATATAAGTAATGTGAAACAACAACCATTTGAACAAAACAATTCATCATAACACATGTTAGTAATTCACAGTCGAGATTTACCGTTAAATGCACCGTATTTATGAACAATGGAGAGAACATGCGACTGTAAAAGGTGGGATGGGAGATATTTGGAACAAAGCCAACCAACCAAACAAGACCGATTCTGAAAGGATTATACCAACCATCATCTAAAGTTGAAGTACACTCTAATTGAAACAACGAAAAATGTATTATAGAAATACAAAAATATTATAAATATAATTTCCCTAAAGCCTACATTCCCTTTAACGAAGATAAAATATAAATATGTACCTATTTTCTTAATTAAAAAGTAAATCTGGTTAAATCTATATAATAAAAAACAGTAACAAACCTTAATATGAATAAATTATAGTGAAAAAGGCTTAAGAATGGATCAATCCATTTCAAGTGTCCTAAAAACATAACTGGTTACTTAACCAATGCGCTTGTTTCCTACATGTTTCAGAACCTTAAAACTAATTTTTTTAAATTTATTTAATTAATTTACCTATGGTGGCCAATTTTATTACAGTGCACTCACTTATTTTTGTGATTGTAAGGATTTATGGAAACCTTTACAATCACAAAATATGAATAAATTGCTTTTTTTCATCCTTCCAGGACTAATAGTTTTTTAGTTATGATTTTTTCCGTAAACCCTTACAATCACAAAAATAGGTGTGTGGATCATAACAAAAATGGTCACCACAGATAAACTGCTCAAATAAAAGATTTTTTAAAAACAATAGTTTTAAGGTCCTGAGACATGTAGGAAACAGGTGGATAGGTTTCATTTTTTTTGAATTGGTCACTCTTGGGTGACAAATGAATTGACCCTAATTCAACTTTATACATTTTACTCTTGCTAGTATTTTTTTTAATATAGATACCTCCTACCTCAAATAATTTAATGAACTATGTAATTGCTCTTAGTTTGCAATTTACTTTATTTTTTTTTGTTGGCTGAACAACTACAGTAGCTCTGCCCAAAAAATAAAAAAATAACAAAATGCCTTAACATAATTAAATGAAATTTCTTTTTAATAAACACTGGTAAAATTATAACCACAAAATTGCATAAAAAAAATTTTAAAAATCACAAAATTCAACAGAAGTAAGTAAACAACAAGGAAGTATAAAAGGACTACAAAAACAGAAAAAAAAAATTATATCAAGACTCTTGGAAAAATTTACAAAAACATTAGCAAAAAAAGCCACTAAAAATATATGTAAAAATTATGGAATTGTAGTGTCTCTACCTACCATCCCGAAGATTCTCGATTCAAAACCTGGACAAGCTTGGCATTTTTCATACACTAGGAAATTCACTTTATAAAAAAAAAAAATTGGGAAATGTTTAGGTGTAAAAAAACAATGTAGCAGCATAAATGCATAAAATGTTGTAAAAATTTTTCAAAATTTCTAGAAAATTGTGCTAAATGTTAGTAACAGGTTACACAAATGACACCACATCATATTCAAGTGTTTAAAATTCAAGTTAAAAATAAAATTATTAGAAACTTTTAAAACCGATGGACATCTTTCAACAAACCATAAAGATAAAATGATCAGATGTATTCATATAAGCCAGTATTATCATATACTATTCTGATTGCTGATGTACGAGCATAAAAAAAAAACAAAACAGATTGTTACTGAATTTCTAAAAATGTGATGAACCAGTAGCAAACCTGATTTAAATTTCTTAAAATTAATAATAATAACTGAAGAATCTTATATCTGTAGCTTCAATAAAAAACAAAAATCCAATCATTGCAATGAAACAGCTGTATGATCCAAGAAAACTCAAAATAGCAAGATATAGACAAAAATTTATGTTTGTTATTATGAGGACATGACCTTCGTAAGTAATAAGATCCAAAAATATTTCTAGAAATGCCATGGATTTAAGTACTAGCTGCAGGTCATGCATAAGGCACACCTCCGCGGGTAGATCCTTTGGGCAGGTTGCCCTGGAGGGTGGAGTCTAATAATGGGATTTTAAATGCACTGTAAAGGGTTAAAAGTAATCTTCAGAAGTATTACAATGTATCACTTAATAGCTGATGTGAATAAAACATATTCATGAGCATTTTCCAAACAGTTTGAAGTAATAATTTATTTTTTGTAAAAATGATATTTTTGTTACAGAAAGATAAATATTTCTGTAACATTGATCAAAAGAAATGCAAAAGATTTATTGAGCATAATGATGAAATATGGTTTAACAATTTAAAAAGCCTACAAAATGAACTTCTTACATATACAGAAATACGGTTTCAGATATTTTTTTGATGTATTTTGCAGTTTTTTTTTCACTAGTGCTAAAAATTATTTTTTTAAATATTGTAATTCTTTATTAACAAACAAAACAAAAATCTATAAAATGGTTTTTGTAGTAAGCCTTGCCTTACCAATGTTCTATTATAAAATAGAACATTACCAATAAAAAAAAAAATAATAAAAAAATATGAGTCTGTGCACTAAAAACAGCTGCATATTTATTTAAATAGTATAATTTAATTGAAAACCATATATCAACTATCAACCCAAAACTGTGTGTAGAATAAACCTACACATTACATTCATGAATGTAAATGTTTGTGAAACTGTATTTATGTATACATAATATAATGTACACAAGCTGGTATTTGTAAATGTTTGAGAACCTCAGTTGTGGTGCTGATAGATGTTGAATTTCACAATCTATAATGACTTCCACACAACCTAATCAAAACCACAGCACAAACTTAAATGAAATTTTCAGTCAAGTCAGTTAAGCAGAAACTGTTTTAAAGCAGTTAGATAATGTCTACTACAATAGATTAAATGATATAGACTAAAAACAAATTTAATAAAGAAGCTTACAATAATGGAATAAATCATTTATAAATAAACATGTTATTTCTACTTTTCTGGTTATAGTGACATATGGTTCTATAACACTATGGGAAAATATATAGAGATTAAAAAAAATTGATATCTTTTTAAGTTTTGTGCTTTAAGGAGACACTGACTTTATCCATGTCTTTACTGGTACATGGAGGTACTAAAGATATTCTGATTTAAATAATTTGGAATGCATATTTTTTGATACAACAACTCATCCCTTCAGAGCAGATATTTACTTTGTGTAGTGTAATATAAAATACCTCTAAAAGATATGTAGTGTTTAATAGAGGCTTATGATTTTCTATGACGTGCCTAGCTGTATGGGTGAATAATGAAAAGACCTATTTAAATGTCAAACATTAGCATAATTAAAGTATCATCACATTTTGTAATTCATAAACTCTTCTGATTAATTTTACAGATTACATGATAATTTTGTGATTCCAAAATCACAATCTTTAAATTTTCATTCTTGAGTAATAAAGTTTTCTTAAGGTATTTAATTTAAATCTCAGTATTTAATGTTTTATTTATTTCAGCTGTTTTATTTCTACTTTACTTTACTAGAATCAAACTTCAAAACTGTTTATATACCTATAGGTATTCAAGAATAGAACATGCTTTAATTTATCTTGGTTATTTATAGAGAAATTTTGTTTCAATATTACTTTAATAAAGCACTTTGTAATCATGAAATGTAGAGTATAGTGTTCAAACTACTGCTTTGATGCATGTTCATTCTGTGATCTAATAATATCTTAAGAGTAGTTTGTAAAAGATATTTAATTAATTTTCTTATAATTTTATATTACTTTATCTATATTTTTAAATAATTTAAAACTTGTCATTTCTGTGTAATTTGTTGTAATGTGTATATTTTAATGTTATTGTAAGTAATTTTGTTCATATAAATTATCTTTTCTTTTTAAGTTTAAAATAGAACTTTTTAAATACTTCATCTTATCAGATATTTAATTATTCTATCAAACACCAGTTTCTTGTTGCCAGTAGCAAGTATACTTGTTTGTTAAAATAAGTTAGTCTGAACAACAAGGTTATGGAGCCTGTGGCTCTATAATAACAGAATACTTAGTTAAATTTAACGATATCTGTCAAATATGATCCTTTGGATGGTGTGCTGCAAAGTTTCACATGCATGCTTTTAGTTGCTTGTTTGTGCCGATTAAATACGGCAAAATTAGTTTTTACATTTTTCTGAAAAATTGATAAAATTGATGCTCAAAGTGTTATAAAGTACTTTGTTTCAAAAGGTTTAACCTGAATAGAAATATAAAAAGAGGTGCATTCCACTTCGTATCCAGCGTAGTTTAAAAGGATTCTCTCCTTTTATTTTTTATGGTAAAACAGTGAGCTCCTGAATTTAATGTGGTCTTGCATCCGTTCAAGATGATGAACACTCTAAATGTCCAAAAACAGTTGGCTGATGAAATCTATATCACAAATATCCAGAAAATCCAAAATTTTGTGTAAAAGTGGGGCATAAAAAGTAAAAATGGTTAAATCTGCAGCAAAAGTCTTGGCTACGGTTTTTTGAATTCCCAAAGTGTGATGCTCATAGGCTACCTGTGAAAAGGTAGGACCATCACTGGACCAATTGGAGGGTGCTATTCAGGCTAATCATGACACCTGGCCAAAAGGAAGGTGCTCTTTCACCATGATAATGCCTGCACACACATCTGGTTGTTACTCCAAAACTCTATGACTTCAAAGTTCTTCACATGCACTGTATTCATTTGATTTAGCTCCCAGTGACTACTTTCTCTTCCCAAAACTGAAGAATGGCTTGCTTGGATGAAGATTCATTTCAAATGAGATCAAAGTTAAGACAACTGCTTATCTTGCAGAGTTTAACAAATCCCATTATAGAGGTTATTAAAAAGTTGGAAAGTTGGTCTAAATGTATGAAACTGCAAATATATACAACCGAATGACTACATAGAAAAGGTTTTTGAGAATGTCACAAAATGTTGTGTTCTTTTTATCAGGCCGAGAACTTACTTCTTTCGTATAAACTAAAAAGCAATAAAAATAATGCAATAGCCATGTCTCACTCAAATTATTTTAGCCAGTCAGCAAAACTATTTTGATAGATTTTTCACAGTAAAAAATTATTTTAAAATCTGCAATGCAACCGAATAAATAAAACTACAAATAGCTTAGAAAAGTCTAGAATTAAAAGAGCAACAGAACTAAAATGACCAATTCTGCTTTGTCATTAATTTAAAAAAAAAATTTTTTTTTGCAAAAAAAGTTTGAGTCAACTTTTACTACACAATATGGACTAAATGTTTGAAAATGCTCATATACTAACCCTCAAGTCAATTTTCTATATCTCACTATAAAAATTTATTATTTTTTTTATGATTTAATACAAAACAAATTTTGACATAAGCCTAAACAAATGAAAATATCAAGTAATTATTTATATAGGTGAAATAATTCAAACTTATTAACAAGATAATTAACCAAATTAAAATAAAGTCAAAATATTTAATTTTTTCAACATTTAAATTTAACTAAGTATTCTGTTATTATAGAGCCACAGGCTCCATAACCTTGTTATTCAGACTAACTTATTTTAACAAACAAGTATACTCGCTACTGGCAACAAGAAACTGGTGTTTGATAGAATAATTAAATATCTGATAAGATGAAGTATTTAAAAAGTTCTATTTTAAACTTAAAAAGAAAAGATAATTTATATGAACAAAATTACTTACAATAACATTAAAATATACACATTACAACAAATTACACAGAAATGACAAGTTTTAAATTATTTAAAAATATAGATAAAGTAATATAAAATTATAAGAAAATAATTAAATATCTTTTACAAACTACTCTTAAGATATTATTAGATCACAGAATGAACATGCATCAAAGCAGTAGTTTGAACACTATACTCTACATTTCATGATTACAAAGTGCTTTATTAAAGTAATATTGAAACAAAATTTCTCTATAAATAACCAAGATAAATTAAAGCATGTTCTATTCTTGAATACCTATAGGTATATAAACAGTTTTGAAGTTTGATTCTAGTAAAGTAAAGTAGAAATAAAACAGCTGAAATAAATAAAACATTAAATACTGAGATTTAAATTAAATACCTTAAGAAAACTTTATTACTCAAGAATGAAAATTTAAAGATTGTGATTTTGGAATCACAAAATTATCATGTAATCTGTAAAATTAATCAGAAGAGTTTATGAATTACAAAATGTGATGATACTTTAATTATGCTAATGTTTGACATTTAAATAGGTCTTTTCATTATTCACCCATACAGCTAGGCACGTCATAGAAAATCATAAGCCTCTATTAAACACTACATATCTTTTAGAGGTATTTTATATTACACTACACAAAGTAAATATCTGCTCTGAAGGGATGAGTTGTTGTATCAAAAAATATGCATTCCAAATTATTTAAATCAGAATATCTTTAGTACCTCCATGTACTAGTAAAGACATGGATAAAGTCAATGGATAAATTTATAGTGTTTTCAAGTAAATTTTAAAATGGTTGAAGTATTTTTTTTTAATGTTTATAATATTGGACTCAATTGTCATATATATTCATTTCCACTGTGTGTTAGATGACACCTCAAAAATTCAAATAAACCATCAAAAAAAATATTCTAATCGAGCGGAATTAGTAGGCATAATAAGCTAATCAACAGGTCTTGTAATGAATTGAATAATCTGAGAGTAGTAATGAAGTTAGTAAGTTTAATTCAGAATCTAAGAAAGAAAGTTACTACAAATTATACAAAAAAATAAAAGATTAATTGGTAAGGTAAAGAAACACGAAACATTGTTGTCATTGTTCAACCTCCATAGAGTTGTACACATGTAAGACAAATGAAAAAAAAATAAGAAAATTTGGTAATATTCAATCCTAACAATCTAATTTAGAAGTTTTGAAAACTCATTCCACACCTGAACTAAACAAAAGCATCCACCTCCTTATGTAATATTAAGTACAATAATGAAAAAATAAAATAAAATTATATTCTATACCATGTCATTCTAGTGCTTGAAATTAATTTTCTGCGAGAATTTAAATCCAATATGAAAAATTTTCATAAGAGAAAACAGGTTCTGTCATCTAGTTCAGTTTAATAACAAAAGTGAATCAAACTGATTAAAATGTGTCATTTTCAAATAATATGAACATTTTGTTACAGTTGATGGGCAACATTATATTGCTTTTTCTCTCCCTTATGTTCTTTTAAACTCTTAAAAAAAGCAATATAATATCAATGGCAATCAGAATCATTAAAAAATAACATTAAGTCGCCTTATATATAACTAACATTTGTTAACTACTTAGAAATGTGTCAATTTTTTATTTATTAACCTCATCCCCAGGTGTAAGTATCCACATAACAATTGTTAAAGAGATTATGAAATATTATTAATTAAAATTATAAAGATTATGAAAATATACCTTAAATACTTGAAATTACATTATTCATAAGAAAATTTCTAGTGATACTATCTTGGGCAAATTCCTCACTTAATCAGATACGCAGTTTTCACTAGTTAATAATCGAATAAAAATTTTAATTCCATCTCAAATATAACTAATTATAATTACGAATTTTACGTTACGTAGTTTTACTTGTATTATATGTGACCTGTTGATCATGAAAAAGTTGAAAGCAGTTTTGTTTAATCTCTAATGTTACTAAGCAACATTTACAAGAATAAAACAGTCATTATTTGAAGTAAACAACACAAAACTAAAACTGAACTAACAGAGAAGAAGCATCATTAAAACAAGTTCATAAAAGAATAGGTAAAATTTTTGTAATTCAATAGGTCAATTTAGATAACTATTATTTACTAAAATAAGTTATATTACCTATCCAATAAACATCACGATTGCAGAACCGTTTATCAATATCATGAAGGAAATGGATATTAACAAACTCGGTAACCTAAACTTAATCAATTACAATTAGCATTTAAAAAGGAATACAAGTAGTTAGCAACTTAATAGCATAACTGAAATACGAATGTAATCCTACAACGCCGTCTAACGATAACCGGATAACTGTCAAACATATCCACGCTTTCTATGCCTTCTAAATTGTGCGTTAACCCTACCGTATCTATTAAAATTATATTTTGATACGTTTTAATACTACTAACAAGGGATAGAATATTTTAATAAGACAGGCTGTTCATTAGGTTGTAATTGAGGTTATTAATTAGTCTTATTCATACGTTAATTTATTAAAATGTACAGAGTTGTTAAGCTTAAACTACAAATGTTAAGATCTCTTCTTGGTAATAATTAGTGCTAATCGAGTGGACGAAATAGAAATATACGTAATAATACTTACTGTTAATACAAGTATCATAATAATATCAGTTTGAAGAATAAAATTTAGTAGTTAGAAACGCGTGTTCCATTAGTAATGTGTTAAATATATAATATCAAAAAGAATGCGGTTTTGTTCCCTCTAGTTACTTTCAGTGTTACTATTTATTTAAAGTGTTTCATTTCAACTAAATAAAGTCCATTGCACATTATCGCAAAGAACTACAGTTTTATCGTACAGGTACGGTAAATATATATTTTAAATGTATGAACATACTTTTTTAGCCGAAATTCGAGCATTTTTTAAATTTTTCATAAAAAGGTTACGTTATTTATTATAAAAAAACTGCAAGATGAATAAAAAAGATAATACATATTTTAACAAGTATAATCATAAGAATTCTTAATTTTTTAATCACTTGTCGAAATATTTTTATGTTCTGTAAACTCTTTCACGAATTTGTCAGTATTATTAAAAATAAATTAATCACTTAAATGCATATAAATTTTAAAATTCAGTTTACTCTTCAATAAACGTAATTCCAGAAATACTGCACTGATTTTCATAGAATAGTTGTGAATTGACTTGTCTGAAAGACACTCGTGCAATTGTGTGTATCACAGATTTGATAAAAGTGAAGTATTTTCGCATGTAATAGTCTGTGATGATTAATAGTCGCATGAAGTTATGTCTGTGATTCTTAAGACGAAAATTATTTGTAACTCGTTACGACCAGTATCATACAATTATTTTTTTTTTAAATGTAATATACAGAGTGAATACCGCTGTTCCTACAGATTCCTGTTCTTTCAGCCGGAGGGTAGCCCTAATTTATAACTATAAATAAATATTTTCAATAAAAATTGTTTCAAATCTAATTTGTTTCAATTCTTACCCTGGAATTTTTTACTAATAAAACGACATTAACAAAGAGAGTAAATAACAAAAATCTGTTTTCGAAAATTAAGGTAAGGGAACATCCGTTTTATATGCAAATAATCTGTATATAATTTTCGTTAGGTGAATCCTCAGTTATTATTTTTTTTTTTTAGTGCTTAATGTGAAGAATATATGCTGAAAAACGTTTTTTTTTTTTTAGGATAGACGTACTAGTAAATATTTTAAGTGCAGTTATAGTTAATGATTTAAACTGGTTATGTTTGGTTAAAATAATTCTATTCGACAAGATTCATTAAGACAGGTTTTGTCCTTTAACTTGATAAACAATTGGCTGCAAATGAAAAAAAATCGATACAAAAAGTTAATATAAAAATGGCTAACGGATCCCTGAAGTTAAACTGGTTGCCCTACAGTTTATCTTTTGGGTGACTGCCGTTTAACTGTGCGCCATATTCTATTTGATTGACTACGTTATCTGACATTGCGTCGTACATTTAAACGAACAATAAAAAATGGCATAGTATTGAATAATGACGGGCCAAAATTGAAAATTTTTAATATTTTTGAAGTTAGATTTTTATCTTAAGGTACAGTAAATTTTCCACCACTTTTCATTTTGGAGCAAACAGGAAAAGCTCTCTAAAAGAAAGAAATTAAAAATTCCTTCTTAGTTTCGATTCATATTTTATGTAGTCTAAATTATTTTTTATTAATTAATTTTTGTTTTCAGTATATCCGCTGTAATTTATTTTTGAGAGTTTAGAATTTTCACGTACAATTAGATTTTAAAAATGTTCTCATTAGTTTAGTTTTCAACTTCGTTTTTTTTGTATATTATACGTAAAAATAATCTTATCAAAGTTACTCTAATTCTATTATTTAAAAGTCCATTATATGAAGATTTTAATTATTTATTCACCATAATTAAAAAAATGTTTTTTTACTAATATCCTTTGTGGTTTTTTCCTTAAAATGAATTGCTGTTTAAATTTTTCGTAGTTTCAAGCACTCTGGGAATCCACTTTTCGTACCATAAGTGGGAGAAAGACGTTAAACTGCACTGATGTACATAGTGCGATTGCCGTAAGGGCGTTTTACCGACATTGTGACAGTGTGACAGCTGCACAAAAAATGTTTGGACGACACTTTGAGATCCCGGCCTGCGGTCAACTTTCTTCTTCACCGAATGGTTCGGCTTTAAAAAATACCTAGTTGCCGTGTATTGTCTGTACGTACGCCGGAAACATTGATGCCGTGAAAGTTGTAGTGGTTAGGAGTCCTCGTTTTTCGGTGCGGAAAATTGCCTCGTCATTGGAGCTCGGACGTCGAAGCGTGCAAAGAATACTCCAAAATCTGACATTTCATCCTTACAAGATTCAAATTGTTCAAAAACTGAAACCTAACGATTGTGTATTGCGTCTGCAATTTTTTTGAAAAATGTTGTCCAAAATCATTGAGAATGCTAACTTTATTGAAAATCTTTGGATGTGAGATGAAGCCTCCTCAGATGGGCTCTGCTGTCACTGTGACTTCTCAACGTTATGACGACATGGTAGAGACATATTTTCTCTTAGGCTCCATTCTCTTCCAAATCTTAACTTTCAGAAAACCTGGTTTCAACAGGATGGAGTCACCTCACACACTGCCCGACAATCTATGGCAGCAGTGAGACGTTTGTTGGGGAATCGCATAATTTCGCTTGCCCCATTTCTTAGACCTTTCAGTCTGCGACTTTCTTTTATGGGAACAGCTGAAGAGCGTTGTGAACCAGACTAGACCAAAAAATCTTCCCCAGCCCAAAACATAGGGTGAAGAGGAAATCACAAATATCCCAAAGAACACATTGCGCCGCGCTTTGCAAAATTTTCAAAATCGATTTGCTGAATGTGTAAGCAAAAATGGACATCACTTTAAGTAATTTTTAAAAAGTAATAAATATTGAAATTTCCACTCTTATAAAACATATCAGCATCAAATAAAAGTTAACACATAAAGGTTAACAATTTTTCCAACCAATTGCAACACATATATGATTCACTGTACAAAATTTCATCAAAATCGGTTTATCTAGTCAAAGGTTATTAAGCTTCAAACACGCCAACACATGTACATATGTACGTACATACGTTACACGACATTGTACATTGACGTTACAACGTTGTACAACGTTAACGTATGTACGTTCGTACATACGAGTATTATTCCCCATTTATTTTTATTTTTGGGTCCCTGGATCATGAAACATTGAGAAATGCGAAATCACCCATACCCTACTTTTTAACTGATTACCATACTTTCCTTTTTTGAGAATAGTTTTAGAGCTATGATGCAAGAAAAGTAAAAATTAAATTTAACATATGCTCCATCTCAAAACGATCAATATTTTATATGAGACTATCCTATCCCAAGAATCCAGTGGTTACAGTGGGTAGCAACTCAAAATTTTTAATGGAAAGGATAGGGTTGTGACACTCATTATAATGGGCGTTGAAATACAATTATTTTGACGTAAACTTCAGAGTATGACAACATTAACAAAAATCGTAGATATTTAATTTTTAATTTCCTGTCTAGCTCTATAGAAGAGCTATAGCTTTATAAGGGAACGTAATATTGGGCCCGGGTGCTGATAACACTTTGTCGTAAGCTCAGGGAAAAAACCTTCTCAACCATGTAGCATATTGTATTCCTTCTTTATACAGTTCGTATCCTTTTACTTTTCCGTCTAGCGCTATAGCTGTAGAAGGGAAAGTATGGTAATCGGTTCAATTTGGGCATATGCGGTTTTCACCAGATCTTGAAGTTTTGATACGTAAGGAACCCAAAAACCGAATGGAAATTTTCCGGATGTTCGTATGTACGTGTGTGTGCGAGTATGTTCGGTATCGCCTCTGAATCTCCAGAACTACTGGACCGATTTTGACCAAACTTGGTCAGATTACTTACTTACTTCTATATGTGGGGCATTGATGCATTTAAATTTTCAACTTAAAAGGTCAAGGAGTGAGTCTATAGAGCAAGGTCACCCTCAGGATCTCGAGATTTGCCTAATTAAGTTCATATTTTTTTTAGTTATAAATATTATCGAATTTAATAATTACAAAAAATCTACCCGTGAAATACTTGTTTGGAATGACTGATTGATTTAAACTTACTTCTATTTTCTTTTTGTCTTTTACTTTTTATGTCTCAGCCATTATGGTGATCCCATTTTATGCCCTATCCACTACAACCTTTGTGCAGTCTACTAAATTAAGGATGATCTTTTCTAAATCTTTATCGGTTCGAACATTCTAATCATTACCGATCTCACAGACTGCATTATCTATTTTAATCATATATATTTTCAAGTAGGAACAACTGTTTTTATCTACTGATATTATTTTGTAAGTCTGGTAAACACATATAACAATATTAACCTTATAATGGACTGATATAATGTAATAATTTCTCAGCTGTATTTTTCTGGATAAATATTTACTATAAAACTTATTTTGAATTCTCCTGGGTGCCCCGTTAATAGATGGATGTTTTTTATCATTTTTTTATACACCCTGCGCCGCCTCATTGTTACCATTAGACAGTAAATATTTAAAAGTTTTAAATTTTCATCACATAGTCAAACTCCTCTTCCTCTATCTTAAAAAATAATGTTGTTTCAAAGTTATGTCATTTCGATTTCTACTAGTGATTATGATATATATATATATTTCATTTTTATTTGGCCAGATCACCTTATCCTATCCTCCAGTCTTCTGTATAGTTCGCGTACACAGCTTTCATTTTTATTAAAAAGATAACTTTCATTTGCACATTTCTTATAATAATTCCTGCTGTGGACTAATGTGTGAAGATGAATTTTCTATTAGTTAAACACTTTTTCCAGCAGTATACTAAAAAGAAAGAAGGAAAACACATCCCCTTAACAAAACTCTGGAAAAGACTGCATAAGTCATGGCCAACAAACACTCTTTCTGAATGATTGACTGTTATTTCATCAGATTTATCATTTTCTTTGGGGATCCAAACTCTATCATCAAACACCTAATTAATCCCAACCACAATGTTATGACTACTATCATATGATATATAAACAAATAGAGTATATTCATTCTATATTCCCAACCTCTCTACATGTCTTCTTATGGAAAATATCTTGTTCGATGAAGTCCTTCCCTAGTTGAAAACCACATTCATACTCATGTTTTACTTTACTAGCATATGTCAATATTCTTTGGGTAGAATATTACCAAAAAAATCCTGTCAATTCTATTTTCGTTCTTGTACATAGAATCTATAATCCTGATGTATCTAAAACATACATTGTCGAGAGATTGTATCAGAGATGTCACACTAGAGTAAGTGGTTAAACAGCTACCTATCAGATATAAAACAATATGTTGAAAAATCAAACAGAACTGGCAACTACAAACTGGGGTTCAGAGAAATAAAATGCAGCGTGTCACGAGGTTCTGTACTGGGCCCACTACTTTTCATTGTTTATACGAATACACTGAATAAATTATTTGTGGATGGTAATGGAAACTGAAATCTAATACTCCACTCTAATGCTGATTTTATAACTAATAAAAATTCAGTTTACAAGTAGAAGAAATTAGTCAAAACTTGTTAAGTAAAATGAACAACTGAGTGGAAGAATATGATCGATCGAAGGGATAAACATAACAAGACACAATACTCTCTTCTAAAATAAAACTGAAAGACATTTAGAATTAAGTCTTAACAATGTCAACATTAAAAAGTCAGGCTGTGTGTGTTTCCTAGGAGTATACATAGATAAAAAATTAATGTGGAATGAACACATTAATAAACTATTTAAAAACTGGCATTATTAATACTAAATTTTTTCCTAACTTTTTTACTTTTTCCCAAATATTTTTTTACACAATGAATAGTTTTAAGTGTCTTGACCATATTCGATATTGAATAGTTTTGACTGTCTAGACAATATTTATGAATAATAAAGAAAATTGTATTATATATTAATATGCTATGCTTTCTCAGAATCTTTAGCATTTTCTCATCAGGCCATACCATAATATTACTTTATGTATCTGTTTGATCAAGTTTTTATACTTCTTTCCGAAGTTCACCAGAAATTCTTGATGACTTTCTAGTTTTCAACTTTTGAATTCCCTTCAGAACACTTCATCCATTGAAGGCTCCACCATTAACCTCTCCTTTATTTCCCACTCTTTATCCTCCTTATTTTGCTGATTCATAGCACATAGCACTTCATTAAGAAACCTTCTTTCATCTCACTGGAATTTACTTTTAATTGGTTTTTATCCTTTAAAAAACTCGATCTTGTCTTGAAACCTTATTTTCCTCTTCTAATTTCATTATTTTTTTTTTTTTTTGTCTTCAGTCATTTGACTGGTTTGATGCAGCTCTCCAAGATTCCCTATCTAGTGCTAGTCGTTTCATTTCAGTATACCCTCTACATCCTACATCCCCAACAATTTGTTTTACATACTCTAAACGTGGCCTGCCTACACAATTTTTCCCTTCTACCTGTCCTTCCAATATTAAAGCGACTATTCCAGGATGCCTTAGTATGTGGCCTATAAGTCTGTCTCTTCTTTTAACTATATTTTTCCAAATGCTTCTTTCTTCATCTATTTGCCGCAATACCTCTTCATTTGTCACTTTATTCACCCATCTGATTTTTAACATTCTCCTATAGCACCACATTTCAAAAGCTTCTAATCTTTTCTTCTCAGATACTCCGATTGTCCAAGTTTCACTTCCATATAAAGCGACACTCCAAACATACACTTTCAAAAATCTTTTCCTGACATTTAAATTAATTTTTGATGTAAACAAATTATATTTCTTACTGAAGGCTCGTTTAGCTTGTGCTATTCGGCAAAAATAAATTGCGTAAATTTTCGCCGATCAAGTTTGCCGGCTTAACGGATAATGAAGTACAGAAATAAATAATATTCGCTTTTTTTTTTTTACAGTTGACCTTGACAAAAGTTTAAGTAGGGGGCATTCAGTGGAGTTGGCTTCTAAATCAGCTGATCACGAGTTCAATTCCCGGAAAGAGTTTGGCATCTTTATATCTATCATTTCATTTATTCTATTTTCCATGTTAAAATCCGTATATGTTCGATGTATATATTTCCTATCTTTAGCTTTTATTTAAAAATTGATATTTTTCGAGTTTTTTCCCTTTAATGAATGAATCCAATTATTAACTTGTAATTGAGATGTGATAAAATAGTAAATGATGAAAAATTATCAAAACCAAATTGATAATGAAACCTAGGACATTCGGTATATTACCTTATTTGTTATATCAAGTGAACTATACCCAGGTAATTTTAAGAATAGTCAAAGAAATCGGATTTTTTCAGATTAATGATTCAAGGTTTAACCAAGGAATGAATTTCAACATGTCGGAACATTTAATACGTTTAAAAACAAATTTCAGATCTTTAAAAATTTAAAGATTTGAAATCTTTAAAAATATATATTACTAATTTTCAGAAGGAAAAATTTTAAATACGAGTATCAACCTTTTCCAGTAATTAAATAAATTACTTAAAATTCAATAACTAATTAATTCGTTCATAACATTTATTTATAATATTTTTTGATCTACTTTTGTTGGGAATCGAACCGAGTACCAACTGATTGTAAGAAAAACTAAAAAAATATTTTTAGTAATGTAAAATTAAAAATTAAGAAAAGTTTGTAAAGTATTGCGTAAACATTTATGTTTATGCAATGAATTTTAATCGTACAGGTATGTTTTTTAAATGTTTACAATCATTTATTCAATTTTATAAAATTATAAGCATCTACGTATATGTGGGTGGGTGCGCGCGCATATGTACAAATAATTTTTTTGGGGGAAATTTAAAAAAAATTATATATGTAAAGACCTTTTTAATACATAAAATAACACGATTTTATAAACTGACCGGTTGAAGATACCACACTACTAATTGTATTAGCAGATGCGATATTTGTGGCGAGCGAAATATCTTCTTGTTTGCGTTCCTTCATGCTAGTTCTATCACGCACTCCAGCTCAGCCTCCCCGCGACTAAAGCAACGCTTCTCTATCTGCCCCCGGACAAGCCCCTGCTGTTAGCGCCACACGCCTGCTCACTTCCACCTACACATCTGTCCCCCACCAACATCATATTTCAAGGGCATTTCGTCTACCCTGACGACTTCGTGTCATCCATCCGCTTCTGAATGTACCTTTTTTCTTATATAATACACCGTTTTCTAAGGGGGGTGATTAATCTAATAACAAGATATTTAATGACAATTTTATAGCTTAATGAAATTAATTGTCCGGCGTTATTCGTTAAATATTTAATCATTTTATAATTAAATATGCTTTCTACATCAAAACTTATTGTTGAAAACAAATCTGATTTAAATTTAATTTCGAAGAATAGTTATTATGGTATGTGTAAATGAATCGTTCATAAATTTCTTGCTTTTAAACCAAAAATAAAAAATTGATGGTATTTTAGGGTTTTATTTTATTTTACAAACTTTTCTGTACAACCGATCAATTTATTAAAAAAATCCGTTTTTTAAAAAAATACATAGAAATATCCTAATTGGCTGTTTTTTAATTTAACTCAAATTAAAAACCATATTAAACAAGAAAAAATTATAAATTATAAACAGTAAAATATAAATATATCTTCTAATCTAATAGGTAAATAATAATATATTACATAGTCATGTCAGGAATGTGTAGATATGGTACTTAAAAAATAAAAGGAAGGATATGCCCCAGTATTTATCCAGATGGGACAAGGGAAATCGTGGTGAACTCTTGATCAGAGCAGCATCACAAAATAAAAAAAAACTTATGTGACTAAAATCCATATTAATTATTTGAAATATATATACGTGACATAATATTAAGGTAACTACATGAAAATATTAATTATAAATAAAATGAGGTCTTTGGAACAATTCTCAGATAACCAATTTCGAGTGAGGTAAGAAACCTCACAAAAAATATTTTACTGGGAGGGTTCTTTTCAATGAGGGTTCATACGCACTGTATATACATATATTAATAAAATTTAGGAATCCTAAGACATCTTTTCAATCATTAAACATAGAAAAGTGTAATTTAGAAAATTTTCCTACCTCAAAAACAGATATTTTTGGCTTGAGACTATCCCATCCTCAGCAACCAGGATCTCCGCAGGAAATAAAAAATTTAAATAGAAAGAGTAGGATTGTGATGCATTTTTTTAAAGGACATTAAATAAAATTTGATGAAAAAACTTCAGGCTATAACAACCTTTCCAACTGCGACAATTTCATTTTTTTTCTTTTTAAATTAGTTTCAAAAGTGGCCCATACATTACCTCTTAAATAACTGCTCAACCGTAAAACATTAAAAAAAATAAAATTCACTGAATGATTTTAATCATTTTTTAATGCAACTACTACTTGGGTTCTACCGTAGACCACCTTCAAAACCAGCTGTAAAAAATTTTATACAGCCGCCATTTAGGTTAGAGAAGTCATAGCGAGATGTTTATAAAGTCAGAATTTTGTTTTTTAATGCTCTTCAAAATCATATTTCACAATCTTACCCTTTCTTTTTATAAGTCCTAAGTTGTTTCCTGGTGGGGGTCCTGAATGCGGGAAGCCTGGTGATCTCATGCAGAAAAATCTGCAGCTCATGCAGATTTGCATGAGATGCAAATCTCATGCAAATTTGGGTAGGAGCATTTGCTAAATTCCATTTTTTCATGTTTAACTATTGAAAAGCATACTTTATGAACAGGCTTTATTATTATTATATATATATATATAATATTATAATTATATAATATATATAATACTTCAGAATTAGTTAATTTTGCTGTTGCCTCTTTATTCCAGGATGTACGATATCTTATCAACGGGCAAAAAATACCGTCGGTAAAAAATTTAGGCGTGACCACGGTTATGAAAAACGCTGTTTCAGTGACAAACTCTCTACTACCATCGACCGAAATAGCCGGATGGATCAGTGGAAAAAATAAAGTCGATTTAAATGAGAATGGTACTTTTAATTAATGCCTACTGTTATCAATGTTGTTAGGTTTTTCCGAAGATTATAAAAAAATAATCATAAACAATTGACAGGAATTAGTGTTGAGGCGATTTGATAGTGATTTAAACGCGATATGCGCTACGGTTCCCGATCATAAATCTAAGATAGAATTAACAGACGTCGTACGGGTTGTTCCAAATTTAAAAGGCGCGCCTGGATATGAATTGGGATTAGCTAAGATAAAAGATCAAAATAAAGATGTATGTACGAAGTTCAGAGCGTGGGATTTTCATGAAAATACAGCGGTTCCTCAAACGAATTCTTTTATATGGAACGTGACAACTTTGTCTCAAATAGATAAACCGCGCTATGTTATTATAGGTTTTCAAACCGATTGGAAAGATAACACTGAAGCACACGTCAGAATTTGATTCTAGTAATGTAAAAAATATTATGTAATGATAAATTCAAATAAATATCCGTATGAAGATTTACAAGGGAATCAAAAGTAATATATAGGTTTGTTTATTAATTTTCAAAAAAGTATCCTATAAAAATTGGATACATCATCATCATCATTTACCGATTATAAAAACAAATAGCCTTTATATGTGATAGATTGCTTGCGACAATATGAATCAGTAAAGATGGGTGTAATAGATTTAAAAATTAAAGTTGAAGCAGAAGAAAATTTTAAGCCTAATACAACTGTGTATTGTTTATTAATATACGATATAGTTACATACTCTCCCTGGACGGGCACTGTGTAAAAACAATATTAATAAGTTAAAGATTGCAGATTATTTAATTTAATAATTTCATTTTTTAAAATTTTTAATTATATAAAGCTAATGATTGATGAAAGAGTGGATTCACTGAGAATTATTTTGGTAGCCGGAATTCCGTTTCGCTCGCGCTAGAATCTCGAGAACGGTTGGACCTAGATGCATGGGACTAGGGGACCTATCGTTCCGGGTGATCGCAAAGTACTCTTTGGTTAAGCCTTTAAAAATCTCTAGGACGCACCGTTAAATTAAAAAAGGAGATTAAGTCGGATTTGAACGGATGTGCCTTCCCCCTGTAATATCAAATATTTCATTAATTTCATTAGGCTATAACTATGAAACCAACGAATATAAGTACCACTTATTACATATCGTTCAATAGCTCTCAATGAGAGCTTGTTACTGCAATTAAGAAAAAATTAAAAATCCAGATTTTTTGGATTTTGGGCTTTTTTGGACACTTTTGGTCCAGTCGATTGGAGTCAAAAGGGGAGGTGCACAACTAGACGTTATAACAGTTCTAAATCCAAAATTTCGACATCCTACAGCTAATCGTTTTTGAGTTATACGTGATACATACGTACGTACGGACGTCACGCTGAAATTAGTCAAAATAGATTCAGGGATGGTCAAAATGGATACTTCCGTTGAAATCTGAAATTTTCTATGATCACAATACTGCCTTTACTTCGTACGAAAAGTAAAAATGAGAGTATCTTGCATTCCCATTTTAATAAAAAATATTGTATTAGAATGATAAAGTTAAAAAATATACAAACATCCTACATGAGTTAAATAACCAAAACCGGCTTGTATTGAAAAATTTGAAATACAATAAGCTAAACAAAAAAATAATGTATATAACACATACGTAGATTAAAAAAAAAAAAAAAATGAAAATTCAACTAGGTTACCGAACCCCCTCTCAAACTCTCTCTCTCTTTATTTTCAATAAAAATGACATTGGAGGTTATATTAATTAAATGTGAAAATAGACTAGGTTGCATAATATTAACAGATCAAAATTATTTAATAACTTTACAAATAAATTAAAAAAATAATAACCAATTTTTTATTATATAAGAGAATACTTATGTTTATGATAAAACACAAATGTTGAAATCAGATGGTGTTATATTCAAAAGCTAAATATTTTTTATAAAAAAGAAAATTGCGAAAAAAATCGGTAAAGAGGATACGATGTAAAGATTTATTTTTAATATAAAATTTTACGATAATCGATTAAAAAAAAAAAATCAAGGCAAGTGGAAAAAGTCGTCGATTTCGGAACAGTTTCTACGAGACGTTTCTAAAATTCTGTCTCACTGGAAACCACATACTACATTCATTCCAAAAAAGTGGATTATAACCCCTTTAAATCCCCGATAATAAGAATTTAATACCTTTATGTAGATAGTTCTTTAGATGTTAGTTTACCTTTATTGTGTACAATACGTAGACTAACTGCCTAAAGTTAATTAAAAAGCATGAAACATATGACCGTAGTAGGTTATCAGGCTAAACTGATTACGGTATTTCTTCGAAAGATGTATATTTTAAAAATATTTTTATTTAATATTGTTTGCTATTTATATTTTTAATTTTATTTATTAAATTTTCTATTGTAAAAAGAATTAATATTACAAATAATTGTACACGTTAAGTAAAACTAAATAATTGTAAACGTTAAGTAAAACTGATGAAAAAAACAGCTGTTTCTATTATTCCAACTTAAATTTTGATAGATTGATATTTAAAATAGTACCTATTTGTGTGAATAAATAAACAAATAAATCTACTAACTAATTATAATTAAGACATTAATTAATATATATTATTTAGTTGTATTTAAAAATATTATTTATTTAAGAGTTATAAACGTATTTCTAAAAAATTAATGTAGTAAACAAAAATAGTTGACCGCGGACGATTATTACGCGACTCAAATCGTTTGTCGACGCACAAACCTGTTGTAACTTGTTCATATTATACCATGTAAGTGAACAGATCAGATCGTTTTGTATTAGCTTAAATTGTTAATTTCCTATTTTAAGGTAAAATTGGGTAATTTTATTGAAAAGCGGCATATTTATTCGAGGAATAATAATTTGTAAGTATTTAAATTAATTATACAAATTAATATTCAGTTTTGACTGGTTACTGATTATTAATTATAAAGCCACGTGCTGTGCCTGTGTAGTAATGATAAAAAATTAGAAAATTGATTTTTCTGAAATAGGTAAATCATTTAAATTGTGTATTTAATATAATATTTATTGCTATGACATTTATACTTTAATATAATTTTCTCATTTTTAAAATTTGACATTATTTTTATAAAAAATGGTTTATAAAAATGCATGGTTTGTCCATGCTTTCATGGCCACATTTTAGTTTTTATAAACTGAAATTTCTAATCATTTTTTAATTTGTTAAATATACTGCTTTTGTTGTTTAGATACTATGATTGATATTCTAAAAAAATAAAATGAATTCTCACAATTTAAAAAAAAGATGATGCAATCGGTTGAAATTTGCTACAGTATAAATTAGGTGAAGATTATGCAATATAGTCTATTGTAAAATGCCAGTTATTTTTACACTGATTTGAATACTAGATCGTGGATACCGGTGTTCTTTGGTGGTTGGGTTTCAATTAACCACACATCTCAGGAATGGTCGAACTTCATTTACACTCATACATATCATCCTCATTCATCCTCTGAAGAATTATCTAAATGGTAGTTACCGGAGGCTAAACAGGAAAAAGAAAGAAAAGTCTATTGAAAAATAGCCATACAATCTAATTTATTAGTAAAACGTTTATCAATTTATTTATTAAATAACTAACCGATAATAGTAAAATGTATGCATTAGGGATTATGGCATATACTGAAAAAGGGTGTGTGTAGAAAGATTAATTAATCTTGAAATTAAAAAAAAGCATGCACCAAGGATTATTGCATACACCGACTATTTCAGTTAATGTAATGAACCAATTTGCATTGACAGCTTTCATATCAAGGCTGTTGTGAATAAACTGCTGCTTGAAACTTTGATGTGCATCTATAGCTTGAGAATTTTTTTTGGAGTAATGACTGGTTCATTTCCTCAAAAAAAAAGAAAAAAATTAATTATTCTATGTATTTAATCAAAATACATTGGCTTAAAGTTAAAACCAGTTATTACTGGAATTTTTTAAGTAGCTGTTTAGTTAAAAGTTTAAATATTAGATAATGTTTAATCAAAACGATGGAGTGAAAACAATAGAATAATATGCTATAAGTTGGCAGTATTAATGTACATTAATGTTACAATAATATCTAAATCAAATCATTAAGTTTAAACATAACTATTGGTGAATTTATTTGCTGATCAACAAAGTATTCTTTGAATACTTTGTTAATTTTTTTCTTCAATTGTGGGTAATGACTCGTGACAATGTTAAAAAATCTGCTGAAAAATTAATTTTATATTGTAGTTGATACACACAACCAAAAAATTATTGAATCGGGGATTTAAAGGGGTTATAATCCACTTTTTTGGAATGAATGTAGTATGTGGTTTCCAGTGAGACAGAATTTTAGAAACGTCTCGTAGAAACTGTTCCGAAATCGACGACTTTTTCCACTTGCCTTGATTTTTTTTTTTTTAATCGATTATCGTAAAATTTTATATTAAAAATAAATCTTTACATCGTATCCTCTTTACCGATTTTTTTCGCAATTTTCTTTTTTATAAAAAATATTTAGCTTTTGAATATAACACCATCTGATTTCAACATTTGTGTTTTATCATAAACATAAGTATTCTCTTATATAATAAAAAATTGGTTATTATTTTTTTAATTTATTTGTAAAGTTATTAAATAATTTTGATCTGTTAATATTAATATTTAAATTTATTAACTTTGTTGATTTTCCATATTTTGAATTGAATCTTTGTCATGAATTGGTCATGAATTCCGCCTTATTGAACAAAATTTTTAGCTCTACTTTTTCTGCGATTTCTTTTATGTGGTTTGTTGTTCTGCTACTGTGAGAGATTTTTTGAGAAAATTGCAGTGTCATTAGCAAAGGTTTGGCAGTTAATTCAAATAATTTTCAATTTCAGACCTAGTTTTATTTCATGATGTATTCCAATTTTTTTCACCTTTTTCTCCCATTCTCTTACTTTTTCTAAGACAAAGTTAAAAAGAATTGGTGATAAACTATCCCTTTGCTTTACTCCTGTTTTAATTTTAGATTCTTCTGAGAATTCTCCTATGAACATCTCTTATGAATCTATTTGTACAAATTATTACCCTTATTGTACAAAGTAAATGGTTGTATTTATTTCAGAATAATTACATGATATTTGAAACTGTTTTGAACCAGTTCCTATTATTGAATGTGTTACATCGTATTACAGGCCAGTAATTCTTTCAAATATATTGCCCAAGTACTCGTTTAATCTACCAATATATTTCAATATTACTGGTGTTATCAACCCCCAATGCAACAATATTCTTTTGTTCACTTCTATTCTGATACGGTGAATGAATTATATCTACTAATATTATTATAAAAATATTTTTGCTACTGTTAATAATTTTTTTGTCTTCATAATTTCATAATTAAATTGTGCTTTAATTTATGTTACTTTTCATTGTGAATCACCTTCAGCCTACTGTTGTAGCTCAGAAGTTATACCTTTCATTCTTTTTTAACAGTCAATTTAATGTATTTATGTTGTGGAATCAATCAGTTCCAAATCTTTAGGAAAGCATTTTCGAAAAATGTTTAACCTGTTTACATCATGTTGGTTTGTTTATTGTTCTGAGTGTAAATTTAATAAAATTTTATTATTTTTTCAAAATCTTGTTCTGTTTCATGCCATTTTATTACTACATTATCATTTCTGTTTCATTCTTATCACAGAGTATATGGGTTTTATCTTTTTTCTAGATATTTAAATAATAATATTGAGCTACAACTGTTCTAACCCAGTAAACTGACTGTCCGGGAAATATTATATTGCCCTATATCTTTGCTCGCCTAATAATTTTAAAAAGGGAATATTCTTCCTTCTTATAGTATTACAGTTTTCTTACTTTAGCTTATGTAGATAAAATATATTATAATAAAAATTCATTTGTTCTTAAAATATATTGTAGACATTGTTATTTGAGGAGAACATTGAAACGATTTGGGTGGCGATGCATGAAGCTATATTTGAAAGCTTCAAGAATGACTGGAAATGTTGAAATATAAAAATATAAATTTATTTTTGATTAGAAACTCCCAGTTTAATATATTGATACGAGTACCATATTTTCATAGTATAACTTGTGACAATAATAATATCTACTACTTTATTGTAATAAATTTGATAAACATGTTGCCATTAAATTTAATTGACAACATATAACTCAACATTTTGCCGTGTGAAAGAACAAATCCTTAACCAATTTTATCCCTTAAAAGTATAAATCCATGACAAAGTTCTGCTGCAGTACATTTTAAAACAAAAAATGGCAGTGCTGGAGATAAATAAAGTTGTTTATTATGGTGATTAAATATACCGTTTAATTCTTTTTTTTGCATAAAAAATAAAAACTATAGTGTGATGAAGAGAAGAAATGAATAATTTGATTCCAGAAGACTTGATATATTATTAGTTTTGTTAATTTATTTTACAATTTTTATACTAATATTTTTTCAACTTGTTTCATGGTTTTTTCAGGCATAAAAATATTTGTATAATTAAAAATTAATGTTGGAACATAAAACATAAAATAAAACTTAGAAAATTTCCATGTGATGACGAATGTATAACAAAATAAAGATGAAAAATGTAATTTCAACAAGGTCAAGTGAAGATGATCAGTTTAACAATAACAGTATCAACATCTAAATGACATAAGTGAGTAAAATTTTCAATTTATTAGATTATAAAAAAAGAATATAAAACCATATGATCAGATTTCTTTATGTAAAAAATTGAAGGATTTTTTTTTGTTTAAGACAGTATTAATTTTGACAACATTAATGTTACATCATTTCATGGAACGGTGCATTAGAGGTTTTACTAAAAACGATCAATTATAGTTATTTATCCTTAAATATTAATAAAAAGCTTCTTGTAAACTTTTACTACATTGAACATTTTATTTTTCTAAAGTTGAATCAATGGTATTAATTTTATATTTAATTTTTAATAATTATTTGTGTATGATTTGGTTCGTGTTAAGATATTTCTAATAGTACAACTTTTGTTGTATTCTCTGTAGACACATTATGTTTATCAAGCAACATATCTAACCTCAATTGTTGTAACCACTGGACCAGTTGTGTGAGCTTCTATCCACCAGCTAAAATATTAATCTGGTAAGTTATCATTTATTTAACAAAGTCACTAAATTATCTCTTACACGTAGTCGGTTACGGTTTGCATTCTGTTGCCAGAGTTTTTTGTTAGTATTACATTAAAGATTTCTAATCTGAGGAGAACTTTTTATATATTAACCACTGTATACGTGAATACATAACTGATTTTTATTGAAGTATATCAAGAAATCCTTCTTGTTATGAATGTTTAATTTGCATATTTTAAAATGAAGTTAGGGAAAAAAGTATGGGGTTTGCAGAAAACTTCTGCAGAAAACTTTATACAGTCCCCTATACAAGGGATTCATTCATCATGGTATTCTGTATTTGACATTAACAGTGTGAAAATAAATCATTTTTTAATTTTTGTTTGTAAAATGTGATTTAAAAAAAATATTATTCACTTCATAGACCGGCCATTGAAATCAATGTCTGTGTTTTATGGTCAGGATAACACCTACTTCTACAATTTATTCTGTGCTTCCATGCAATAAAATTTCATTCCTGTTCTTGATCGTTTGATACTGTAAAATAATTTATGATCAAAGCACACTCTCTTGTTATTCTTTCAAAGAAGTCAAAAGCAGTGGTTCCTTAACGTTTCGGACTCGCGTCGCCGTTTTTAATTACATCTTCCATTGTGCCATTCGCAACGAAAATCTATGACTGCCCGTAAGTAAGGGATTAAAATAAATACAATCTATTATGGGTTCATTGCAAAAATTAATAACTATAAAAATCTTTTTAAAAAATTTTATTATAAAACTTTAACAATATTTCGCGACAAGCGAGTGAAGAAGCATCTCGTATCATTTGTTGCAGGTACGACAACGATTAGATAAGTAGGTTTAGAGTGAAGAGCATTAATATGACAACAATGAAATTTATAATGCAAATTGAAAGGAGGATGGTATTACATTGCAACAGGTTCTCCATTTTTAGTAAGATTAGTTTCTTCTTCAGGTAATTATGTATTCTTTATTGGAAGCATGTGCATAGTGGAGTAATTTAGCGTGTTAGAACATTGGAAAAAATCGCATTTCACAGGTAATCATCTCAGTAGTTTGTAAATTTTCTTCATGTTAACTGGGTCATTAAGTATTATAAGTTAGAGATATGTTCAGTAGCGTTCCCGTTCCATACCCCATGATCTCGCTGCCCCTAAAACGGTTGTAACTGTTTTTTAATTATGTTTATTACTGTATCATTATGCATTTTACTTTGGAATTGGTTATGCTAATTCGCGTTCACGTCCCGAAATACCCGCCTCAAGAGTAAGTCTCTGCGTATGTTGTAAATGTTTTTAATTATGTTTTTGCATGTTGTCTTTATTACAGGTGTATTTTGTGTTTTAGGTTTTGACTTGTATTTTTTTAAGTCGCGTTCACGTTCCATACACTAATTCCCCTTAAGCCCCTCAGTGGATTTTAAATGTATTTTATGTTATGTGTTGTATGTTTTTTGTAGTGTTTTTGTGTTTCATTAGATTATTTTTGTTTAGTATGTTCGTCATTGTGTTAAGTAGTGTTATATGTGTTTAGTATTTTTACAAGTGCATTATGTTATTTAAGTTAAAATTAGTTATGTTTATCGCCCGCGCGTTTCATAAACGAAACATCAAATCTCCCTATTTTGAACTCCGATATAATTTTAAAAAGTTTTTGTTACTTATATTTAAAATTAAAGTGAATGCTCGTAAGCCAGGTAAAGGTATGGGTAGTTTACCTAAGTTTTTTTAAATTTTATTATGCAATATATTTTACATACATGTAACTGTGTTTTTATGAATTGATTTGATATTTTTAATAATTTTGTTTCAGATTGTTAAACTAATCAGGGATAAAAACTATGGTGTGATTTAGAGAAGAAATGAATAATTTGATTCCAGAAGACTTAATATATTATTAGTTTGTTAATTTATTTTACAATTTTTATACTAATATTATTTTATTTTGTTTCATGGTTTTTTCAGGCACAAAAATATTTGTATATTTAAAAATTAATGTTGGAACAAGAAAACTAAAATAATACTTAGAAAATTTCCATGTGATGATGAATGAATAACAAAAAAAAAAAAATGAAAAATGTAATTTCAACAAGGTCAAGTGAAGATGATCAGTTTAACAATAACAGTATCAACATCTAAATGACAAAGGTGAGTAAAATTTTCAATTTATTAGATTATAAAAAAAGAATATAAAACCTTATGATCAGATTTCTTTATGTAAACAATTGAAGGATTTTTTTTTTGTTTAAGACAGTTTTAATTTTGACAACATTAATGTTACATCATTTCATGTAACGGTGCATTAGAGGTTTCAATAAAAACGATCAATTATAGTTATTTATCCTTAAATATTAATAAGAAGCTTCTTGTAAACTTTTACTACATTGAACATTTTATTTTTCTAAAGTTGAATCAATGGTATTAATTTTATATTTAATTTTTAATAATTATTTGTATATGATTTGGTTCGTGTTACTATATTTCTAATAGTAAATCTTTTGTTGTATTCTCTGTAGACACATTATGTTTATCAAGCAACATATCTAACCTCAATAGTTGTAACCACTGGACCATTTGTGTGAGCTTCTATCCGCCAGCTTAAATATTAATCTGGTAAGTTATCATTTATTTAACAAAGTCACTAAATTATCTCTTACACGTAGTCGGTTACGGTTTGCATTCTGTTGCAAGAGTTTTTTGTTAGTATTACATTAAAGATTTCTAATCTGAGGAGAACTTTTTATATATTAACCACTGTATATGTGAAAACATAACTGATTTTTATTGAAGTATATCAAGCAAAAAAAAATAATTAATAATTTTTTCCCTCCTTCTTGTTATGAATGTTTAATTTGCATATTTTAAAATGAAGTTAGGGAAAAAAGTATGGGCTTTGCAGAAAGCTTCTGCAGAAAACTTTATACAGTCCCCTATACAAGGGATTCATTCATCATGGTATTCTGTATTTGACATTAACAGTGTGAAAATAAATCATTTTTTAATTTTTGTTGTAAAATGTGATTTAAAAAAAATATTATTCACTTCATAGACCGGCCATTGAAATCAATGTCTGTGTTTTATGGTCAGGATAACACCTACTTCTACAATTTATTCTGTGCTTCCATGCAATAAAATTTCATTCCTGGTCTTGATCGTTTGATACTGTAAAATAATTTATGATCAAAGCACACTCTCTTGTTATTCTTTCAAAGAAGTCAAAAGCAGTGCTTCCTAAACGTTTCGGACTCCCGTCGCCGTTTTTAATTACATTTTCCATTGTGCCATTCCCAACGAGAATCTATGACTGCCCGTAAGTAAGAGCTAAAATAAATACAATCTATTATGGGTTTATTGCAAAAATTAATAACTATAAAAATCTTTTAAAATTTTATTATGAAACTTTAACAATATTTCGCGACAAGCGAGTGAAGAAGCATCTCGTATCATTTGTTGCAGGTACGACAACGATTAGATAGGTAGGTTTAGAGTGAACAGCATTAATATGACAACAATGAAGTTGGTAATGCAAATTGAAAGGAGGATGGTATTACATTGCAACAGGTTCTCCATTTTTAGTAAGATTAGTTTCTTCTTCAGGTAATTATGTATTCTTTATTGGATGCATGTGCATAGTGGAGTAATTTAGCGTGTTAGAACATTGGAAAAAATCGCATTTCCCAGGTAATCATCTCAGTAGTTTGTAAATTTTCTTCATGTTAACTGGGTCATTAAGTATTATAAGTTAGATACATGTTCAGTCGCGTTCCCATTCCATACCCCATCATCTCCCTGCCCCTAAAACGGTTGTAATTGTTTTTTAATTATGTTTATTACTGTATCATTATGCATTTTACTTTGGAATTGGTTATGCTAATTCGCGTTCACGTCCCGAAATACCCGCCTCAAAAGTAAGTCTCTGCGTATGTTGTAAATGTTTTTAATTATGTTTTTGCATGTTGTGTTAATTGCAGGTGTATTTTGCGTTTTAGGTTTTGACTTGTATTTTTTTAAGTCGCGTTCACGTTCCATACACTAATTCCCCTTACGCCCCTCAGTGGCTTTTAAATGTATTTTATGTTATGTGTTGTATGTTTTTTGTAGTGTTTTTGTGTTTCATTAGAATTATTTTTGTTTAGTATGTTCGTCATTGTGTTAAGTAGTGTTGTATGTGTTTAGTATTTTTACAAGTGCATTATGTTATTTAAGTTAAAATTAGTTATGTTTATCGCCCGCGCGTTTCATAAACGAAACATCAAATCTCCCTATTTTGAACTCCGATATAATTTTAAAAAGTTTTGGTTACTTATATTTAAAATTAAAGTTAATGCTCGTAAGCCAGGTAAAGGTATGGTTAATTTTCTTATGTTTTTTTAAATTTTATTAAGCAATATATTTTACATACATGTAAGTGTGTTTTTACGAATTGATTTGATATTTTTAATAATTTTGTTTCAAATTGTTAGACTAATCAGGGATAAAAACTATGATGTGATGAAGAGAAGAAATGACAATAATTTGATTCCAGAAGACTTAATATATTATTAGTTTGTTAATTTTTTTTACAATTTTTATACTAATATTATTTTATTTGGTTTCATGGTGTTTTCAGGCACAAAAATATTTGTATATTTAAAAATTAATGTTGGAACAAGAAAACTAAAATAATACTTAGAAAATTTCCTAGTGATGATGAATGTATAACAAAAAAAAAGATAAAAAATGTAATTTCAACAAAGTCAAGTGAAGATGATCAGTTTAACAATAACAGTATCAACATCTAAATGACATAAGTGAGTAAAATTTTCAATTTATTAGATTATAAAAAAAGAATATAAAACCTTATGATCAGATTTCTTTATGTAAAAAATTGAAGGATTATTTTTTTGTTTAAGACAGTATTAATTTTGACAACATTAATGTTACATCATTTCATGTAACGGTGCATTAGAGGTTTTAATAAAAACGATCAATTATAGTTATTTATCCTTAAATATTAATAAGAAGCTTCTTGTAAACTTTTACTACATTGAACATTTTATTTTTCTACAGTTGAATCAATGGTATTAATTTTATATTTAATTTTTAATAATTATTTGTATATGATTTGGTTCGTGTTACTATATTTCTAATAGTAAATCTTTTGTTGTATTCTCTGTAGACACATTATGTTTATCAAGCAACATATCTAACCTCAATTGTTGTAACCACTGGACCATTTGTGTGAGCTTCTATCCACCAGCTAAAATATTAATCTGGTAAGTTATCATTTATTTAACAAAGTCACTAAATTATCTCTTACACGTAGTCGGTTACGGTTTGCATTCTGTTGCAAGAGTTTTTTGTTAGTATTAAATTAAAGATTTCTAATCTGAGGAGAACTTTTTATATATCAACCACTGTATATGTAAAAACATAACTTATTTTTATTGAAGTATATCAAGAAAAAAAAAATTAATTAATCTTTCCCTCCTTCTTGTTATGAATGTTTAATTTGCATATTTTAAAATGAAGTTAGGGATAAAAGTGTGGGCTTTGCAGAAAACTTCTGCACAAAACTTTATACAGTCCCCTATACAAGGGATTCATTCATCATGTTATTCTGTATTTTACATTAACAGTGTGAAAATAAATCATTTTTTAATTTTTGTTTGTTAAATGTGATTTAAAAAAAATATTATTCACTTCGTTGACCGGCTATTGAAATCAATGTCTGTGTTTTATGGTCAGGATAACACCTACTTCTACAATTCATTCTGTGCTTCCATGCAATAAAATTTCATTCCTGGTCTTGATCGTTTGATACTGTAAAATAATTTATGATCAAAGCACACTCTCTTGTTATTCTTTCAAAGAAGTCAAAAGCAGTGCTTCCTAAACGTTTCGGACTCGCGTCGCCGTTTTTAATTACATTTTCCATTGTGCCATTCGCAACGAAAATCTATGACTGCCCGTAAGTAAGGGATTAATGTAAATACAATCTATTATGGGTTCATTGCAAAAATTAATAACTATAAAAATCTTTTTAAAAAATTTTATTATAAAACTTTAACAATATCTCGCGACAAGCGAGTGAAGAAGCATCTCGTATCATTTGTTGCAGGTACGACAACGATTAGATAAGTAGGTTTAGAGTGAACAGCATTAATATGACAACAATGAAATTGGTAATGCAATTTGAAAGGAGGATGGTATTACATTGCAACAGGTTCTCCATTTTTAGTAAGATTAGTTTCTTCTTGAGGTAATTATGTATTCTTTATTAGATGCATGTGCATAGTGGAGTAATTTAGCGTGTTAGAACATTGGAAAAAATCGCATTTCCCAGGTAATCATCTCAGTAGTTTGTAAATTTTCTTCATGTTAACTGGGTCATTAAGTATTATAAGTTAGATACATGTTCAGTCGCGTTCCCATTCCATACCCCATCATCTCGCTGCCCCAAAACGGTTGTAATTGTTTTTTAATTATGTTGATTACTGTATCATTATGCATTTTACTTTGGAATTGGTTATGCTAATTCGCGTTCATGTCCCGAAATACCCGCCTCAAAAGTAAGTCTCTGCGTATGTTGTAAATGTTTTTAATTATGTTTTTGCATGTTGTCTTTATTACAGGTGTATTTTGTGTTTTAGGTTTTGACTTGTATTTTTTTAAGTCGCGTTCACGTTCCATACACTAATTCCCCTTAAGCCCCTCAGTGGATATTAAATGTATTTTATGTTTTTTGTAGTGTTTTTGTGTTTCATTAGAATTATTTTTGTTTAGTATGTTCGTCATTTTGTTAAGTAGTGTTATATGTGTTTAGTATTTTTACAAGTGCATTATGTTATTTAAGTTAAAATTAGTTATGTTTATCGCCCGCGCGTTTCATAAACGAAACATCAAATCTCCCTATTTTGAACTCCGATATAATTTTAAAAAGTTTTTGTTACTTATATTTAAAATTAAAGTGAATGCTCGTAAGCCAGGTAAAGGTATGGGTAGTTTTCCTATGTTTTTTTAAATTTTATTATGCAATATATTTTACATACATGTAACTGTGTTTTTACGAATTGATATGATATTTTTAATAATTTTGTTTCAGATTGTTAAACTAATCATGGATAAAAACTATGGTGTGATTTAGAGAAGAAATGAATAATTTGATTCCAGAAGACTTAATATATTATTAGTTTGTTAATTTATTTTACAATTTTTATACTAATATTATTTTATTTTGTTTCATGGTTTTTTCAGGCACAAAAATATTTGTATATTTAAAAATTAATGTTGGAACAAGAAAACTAAAATAATACTTAGAAAATTTCCATGTGATGATGAATGTATAACAAAAAAAAAGGTGAAAAATGTAATTTCAACAAGGTCAAGTGAAGATGATCAGTTTAACAATAACAGTATCAACATCTAAATGACAAAGGTGAGTAAAATGTTCAATTTATTACATTATAAAAAAAGAATATAAAACCTTATGATCAGATTTCTTTATGTAAAAAATTGAAGGATTTTCTTTTTGTTTAAGACAGTATTAATTTTGACAACATTAATGTTACATCATTTCATGTAACGGTGCATTAGAGGTTTTAATAAAAACAATCAATTATAGTTATTTATCCTTAAATATTAATAAGAAGCTTCTTGTAAACTTTTACTACATTGAACATTTTATTTTTCTAAAGTTGAATCAATGGTATTAATTTTATTTTTAATTTTTAATAATTATTTGTATATGATTTGGTTCGTGTTACTATATTTCTAATAGTAAATCTTTTGTTGTATTCTCTGTAGACACATTATGTTTATCAAGCAACATATCTAACCTCAATAGTTGTAACCACTGGACCATTTGTGTGAGCTTCTATCCACCAGCTTAAATATTAATCTGGTAAGTTATCATTTATTTAACAAAGTCAGTAAATTATCTCTTACACGTAGTCGGTTACGGTTTGCATTCTGTTGCAAGAGTTTTTTGTTAGTATTACATTAAAGATTTCTAATCTGAGGAGAACTTTTTATATATTAACCACTGTATACGTGAGAACATAACTGATTTTTATTGCAGTATATCAAGTAAAAAAAAATTAATTAATCATTCCCTCCTTCTTGTTATGAATGTATAATTTGCATATTTTAAAATGATGTTAGGGAAAAAAGTATGGGCTTTGCAGAAAACTTTATACAGTCCCCTATACAAGGGATTCATTCATCATGTTATTCTGTATTTTACATTAACAGTGTGAAAATAAATCATTTTTTAATTTTTGTTTGTTAAATGTGATTTAAAAAAAATATTATTCACTTCGTTGACCGGCTATTGAAATCAATGTCTGTGTTTTATGGTCAGGATAACACCTACTTCTACAATTCATTCTGTGCTTCCATGCAATAAAATTTCATTCCTGGTCTTGATCGTTTGATACTGTAAAATAATTTATGATCAAAGCACACTCTCTTGTTATTCTTTCAAAGAAGTCAAAAGCAGTGCTTCCTAAACGTTTCGGACTCGCGTCGCCGTTTTTAATTACATTTTCCATTGTGCCATTCGCAACGAAAATCTATGACTGCCCGTAAGTAAGGGATTAATGTAAATACAATCTATTATGGGTTCATTGCAAAAATTAATAACTATAAAAATCTTTTTAAAAAATTTTATTATAAAACTTTAACAATATCTCGCGACAAGCGAGTGAAGAAGCATCTCGTATCATTTGTTGCAGGTACGACAACGATTAGATAAGTAGGTTTAGAGTGAACAGCATTAATATGACAACAATGAAATTGGTAATGCAATTTGAAAGGAGGATGGTATTACATTGCAACAGGTTCTCCATTTTTAGTAAGATTAGTTTCTTCTTGAGGTAATTATGTATTCTTTATTAGATGCATGTGCATAGTGGAGTAATTTAGCGTGTTAGAACATTGGAAAAAATCGCATTTCCCAGGTAATCATCTCAGTAGTTTGTAAATTTTCTTCATGTTAACTGGGTCATTAAGTATTATAAGTTAGATACATGTTCAGTCGCGTTCCCATTCCATACCCCATCATCTCGCTGCCCCAAAACGGTTGTAATTGTTTTTTAATTATGTTGATTACTGTATCATTATGCATTTTACTTTGGAATTGGTTATGCTAATTCGCGTTCATGTCCCGAAATACCCGCCTCAAAAGTAAGTCTCTGCGTATGTTGTAAATGTTTTTAATTATGTTTTTGCATGTTGTCTTTATTACAGGTGTATTTTGTGTTTTAGGTTTTGACTTGTATTTTTTTAAGTCGCGTTCACGTTCCATACACTAATTCCCCTTAAGCCCCTCAGTGGATATTAAATGTATTTTATGTTTTTTGTAGTGTTTTTGTGTTTCATTAGAATTATTTTTGTTTAGTATGTTCGTCATTTTGTTAAGTAGTGTTATATGTGTTTAGTATTTTTACAAGTGCATTATGTTATTTAAGTTAAAATTAGTTATGTTTATCGCCCGCGCGTTTCATAAACGAAACATCAAATCTCCCTATTTTGAACTCCGATATAATTTTAAAAAGTTTTTGTTACTTATATTTAAAATTAAAGTGAATGCTCGTAAGCCAGGTAAAGGTATGGGTAGTTTTCCTATGTTTTTTTAAATTTTATTATGCAATATATTTTACATACATGTAACTGTGTTTTTACGAATTGATATGATATTTTTAATAATTTTGTTTCAGATTGTTAAACTAATCATGGATAAAAACTATGGTGTGATTTAGAGAAGAAATGAATAATTTGATTCCAGAAGACTTAATATATTATTAGTTTGTTAATTTATTTTACAATTTTTATACTAATATTATTTTATTTTGTTTCATGGTTTTTTCAGGCACAAAAATATTTGTATATTTAAAAATTAATGTTGGAACAAGAAAACTAAAATAATACTTAGAAAATTTCCATGTGATGATGAATGTATAACAAAAAAAAAGGTGAAAAATGTAATTTCAACAAGGTCAAGTGAAGATGATCAGTTTAACAATAACAGTATCAACATCTAAATGACAAAGGTGAGTAAAATGTTCAATTTATTACATTATAAAAAAAGAATATAAAACCTTATGATCAGATTTCTTTATGTAAAAAATTGAAGGATTTTCTTTTTGTTTAAGACAGTATTAATTTTGACAACATTAATGTTACATCATTTCATGTAACGGTGCATTAGAGGTTTTAATAAAAACAATCAATTATAGTTATTTATCCTTAAATATTAATAAGAAGCTTCTTGTAAACTTTTACTACATTGAACATTTTATTTTTCTAAAGTTGAATCAATGGTATTAATTTTATTTTTAATTTTTAATAATTATTTGTATATGATTTGGTTCGTGTTACTATATTTCTAATAGTAAATCTTTTGTTGTATTCTCTGTAGACACATTATGTTTATCAAGCAACATATCTAACCTCAATAGTTTTAACCACTGGACCATTTGTGTGAGCTTCTATCCACCAGCTTAAATATTAATCTGGTAAGTTATCATTTATTTAACAAAGTCAGTAAATTATCTCTTACACGTAGTCGGTTACGGTTTGCATTCTGTTGCAAGAGTTTTTTGTTAGTATTACATTAAAGATTTCTAATCTGAGGAGAACTTTTTATATATTAACCACTGTATATGTGAAAACATAACTGATTTTTATTGAAGTATATCAAGTAAAAAAAAAATTAATTAATCATTCCCTCCTTCTTGTTATGAATGTATAATTTGCATATTTTAAAATGATGTTAGGGAAAAAAGTATGGGCTTTGCAGAAAACTTTATACAGTCCCCTATACAAGGGATTCATCCATCATGGTATTCTGTATATGACATTAACAGTGTGAAAATAAATCATTTTTTAATTTTTGTTTGTAAAATGTGATTTAAAAAAAATATTATTCACTTCATTGACCGGCCATTGAAATCAATGTCTGTGTTTTATGGTCACACCTACTTCTACAATTTATTCTGTGCTTCCATGCAATAAAATTTCATTCCTGGTCTTGATCGTTTGATACTGTAAAATAATTTATGATCAAAGCACACTCTCTTGTTATTCTTTCAAAGAAGTCAAAAGCAGTGGTTCCTTAACGTTTCGGACTCGCGTCGCCGTTTTTAATTACATCTTCCATTGTGCCATTCGCAACGAAAATCTATGACTGCCCGTAAGTAAGGGATTAAAATAAATACAATCTATTATGGGTTCATTGCAAAAATTAATAACTATAAAAATCTTTTTAAAAAATTTTATTATAAAACTTTAACAATATTTCGCGACAAGCGAGTGAAGAAGCATCTCGTATCATTTGTTGCAGGTACGACAACGATTAGATAAGTAGGTTTAGAGTGAAGAGCATTAATATGACAACAATGAAATTTATAATGCAAATTGAAAGGAGGATGGTATTACATTGCAACAGGTTCTCCATTTTTAGTAAGATTAGTTTCTTCTTCAGGTAATTATGTATTCTTTATTGGAAGCATGTGCATAGTGGAGTAATTTAGCGTGTTAGAACATTGGAAAAAATCGCATTTCACAGGTAATCATCTCAGTAGTTTGTAAATTTTCTTCATGTTAACTGGGTCATTAAGTATTATAAGTTAGAGATATGTTCAGTAGCGTTCCCGTTCCATACCCCATCATCTCGCTGCCCCTAAAACGGTTGTAACTGTTTTTTAATTATGTTTATTACTGTATCATTATGCATTTTACTTTGGAATTGGTTATGCTAATTCGCGTTCACGTCCCGAAATACCCGCCTCAAAAGTAAGTCTCTGCGTATGTTGTAAATGTTTTTAATTATGTTTTTGCATGTTGTCTTTATTACAGGTGTATTTTGTGTTTTAGGTTTTGACTTGTATTTTTTTAAGTCGCGTTCACGTTCCATACACTAATTCCCCTTAAGCCCCTCAGTGGATTTTAAATGTATTTTATGTTATGTGTTGTATGTTTTTTGTAGTGTTTTTGTGTTTCATTAGATTATTTTTGTTTAGTATGTTCGTCATTGTGTTAAGTAGTGTTATATGTGTTTAGTATTTTTACAAGTGCATTATGTTATTTAAGTTAAAATTAGTTATGTTTATCGCCCGCGCGTTTCATAAACGAAACATCAAATCTCCCTATTTTGAACTCCGATATAATTTTAAAAAGTTTTTGTTACTTATATTTAAAATTAAAGTGAATGCTCGTAAGCCAGGTAAAGGTATGGGTAGTTTACCTAAGTTTTTTTAAATTTTATTATGCAATATATTTTACATACATGTAACTGTGTTTTTATGAATTGATTTGATATTTTTAATAATTTTGTTTCAGATTGTTAAACTAATCAGGGATAAAAACTATGGTGTGATTTAGAGAAGAAATGAATAATTTGATTCCAGAAGACTTAATATATTATTAGTTTGTTAATTTATTTTACAATTTTTATACTAATATTATTTTATTTTGTTTCATGGTTTTTTCAGGCACAAAAATATTTGTATATTTAAAAATTAATGTTGGAACAAGAAAACTAAAATAATACTTAGAAAATTTCCATGTGATGATGAATGAATAACAAAAAAAAAAAATGAAAAATGTAATTTCAACAAGGTCAAGTGAAGATGATCAGTTTAACAATAATAGTATCAACATCTAAATGACAAAGGTGAGTAAAATTTTCAATTTATTAGATTATAAAAAAAGAATATAAAACCTTATGATCAGATTTCTTTATGTAAAAAATTGAAGGATTTTTTTTTTGTTTAAGACAGTATTAATTTTGACAACATTAATGTTACATCATTTCATGTAACGGTGCATTAGAGGTTTCAATAAAAACGATCAATTATAGTTATTTATCCTTAAATATTAATAAGAAGCTTCTTGTAAACTTTTACTACATTGAACATTTTATTTTTCTAAAGTTGAATCAATGGTATTAATTTTATATTTAATTTTTAATAATTATTTGTATATGATTTGGTTCGTGTTACTATATTTCTAATAGTAAATCTTTTGTTGTATTCTCTGTAGACACATTATGTTTATCAAGCAACATATCTAACCTCAATAGTTGTAACCACTGGACCATTTGTGTGAGCTTCTATCCACCAGCTTAAATATTAATCTGGTAAGTTATCATTTATTTAACAAAGTCACTAAATTATCTCTTACACGTAGTCGGTTACGGTTTGCATTCTGTTGCAAGAGTTTTTTGTTAGTATTACATTAAAGATTTCTAATCTGAGGAGAACTTTTTATATATTAACCACTGTATATGTGAAAACATAACTGATTTTTATTGAAGTATATCAAGTAAAAAAAAATTAATTAATCTTTCCCTCCTTCTTGTTATGAATGTATAATTTGCATATTTTAAAATGAAGTTAGGGAAAAAAGTATGGGCTTTGCAGAAAACTTTATACAGTCCCCTATACAAGGGATTCATTCATCATGTTATTCTGTATTTGACATTAACAGTGTGAAAATAAATCATTTTTTAATTTTTGTTTGTTAAATGTGATTTAAAAAAAATATTATTCACTTCGTTGACCGGCCATTGAAATCAATGTCTGTGTTTTATGGTCAGGATAACACCTACTTCTACAATTTATTCTGTGCTTCCATGCAATAAAATTTCATTCCTGGTCTTGATCGTTTGATACTGTAAAATAATTTATGATCAAAGCACACTCTCTTGTTATTCTTTCAAAGAAGTCAAAAGCAGTGCTTCCTAAACGTTTCGGACTCCCGTCGCCGTTTTTAATTACATTTTCCATTGTGCCATTCCCAACGAGAATCTATGACTGCCCGTAAGTAAGAGCTAAAATAAATACAATCTATTATGGGTTTATTGCAAAAATTAATAACTATAAAAATCTTTTAAAATTTTATTATGAAACTTTAACAATATTTCGCGACAAGCGAGTGAAGAAGCATCTCGTATCATTTGTTGCAGGTACGACAACGATTAGATAGGTAGGTTTAGAGTGAACAGCATTAATATGACAACAATGAAGTTGGTAATGCAAATTGAAAGGAGGATGGTATTACATTGCAACAGGTTCTCCATTTTTAGTAAGATTAGTTTCTTCTTCAGGTAATTATGTATTCTTTATTGGATGCATGTGCATAGTGGAGTAATTTAGCGTGTTAGAACATTGGAAAAAATCGCATTTCCCAGGTAATCATCTCAGTAGTTTGTAAATTTTCTTCATGTTAACTGGGTCATTAAGTATTATAAGTTAGATACATGTTCAGTCGCGTTCCCATTCCATACCCCATCATCTCCCTGCCCCTAAAACGGTTGTAATTGTTTTTTAATTATGTTTATTACTGTATCATTATGCATTTTACTTTGGAATTGGTTATGCTAATTCGCGTTCACGTCCCGAAATACCCGCCTCAAAAGTAAGTCTCTGCGTATGTTGTAAATGTTTTTAATTATGTTTTTGCATGTTGTGTTAATTGCAGGTGTATTTTGCGTTTTAGGTTTTGACTTGTATTTTTTTAAGTCGCGTTCACGTTCCATACACTAATTCCCCTTAAGCCCCTCAGTGGATTTTAAATGTATTTTATGTTACGTGTTGTATGTTTTTTGTAGTGTTTTTGTGTTTCATTAGAATTATTTTTGTTTAGTATGTTCGTCATTGTGTTAAGTAGTGTTATATGTGTTTAGTATTTTTACAAGTGCATTATGTTATTTAAGTTAAAATTAGTTATGTTTATCGTCCGCGCGTTTCATAAACGAAACATCAAATCTCCCTATTTTGAACTCCGATATAATTTTAAAAAGTTTTTGTTACTTATATTTAAAATTAAAGTGAATGCTCGTAAGCCAGGTAAAGGTATGGGTAGTTTTCCTATGTTTTTTTAAATTTTATTATGCAATATATTTTACATACATGTAACTGTGTTTTTACGAATTGATATGATATTTTTAATAATTTTGTTTCAGATTGTTAAACTAATCATGGATAAAAACTATGGTTGGATTTAGAGAAGAAATGAATAATTTGATTCCAGAAGACTTAAAATATTATTAGTTTGTTAATTTATTTTACAATTTTTATACTAATATTATTTTATTTTGTTTCGTGGTTTTTTCAGGCACAAAAATATTTGTATATTTAAAAATTAATGTTGGAACAAGAAAACTAAAATAATACTTAGAAAATTTCCATGTGATGATGAATGTATAACAAAAAAAAGATGAAAAATGTAATTTCAACAAGGTCAAGTGAAGATGATCAGTGTAACAATAACAGTATCAACATCTAAATGACAAAGGTGAGTAAAATTTTCAATTTATTAGATTATAATAAAAGAATATAAAACCTTATGATCAGATTTCTTTATGTAAAAATTTGAAGGATTTTTTTTTTTAAGACTGTATTAATTTTGAAAACATTATTATTACATCATTTCATGTAACTGTGCATTAGAGGTTTTAATAAAAACGATCAATTATAGTTATTTATCCTTAAATATTAATAAGAAGCTTCTTGTAAACTTTTACTACATTGAACATTTTATTTTTCTAAAATTGAATCAATGGTATTAATTTTATATTTAATTTTTAATAATTATTTGTATATGATTTGGTTCGTGTTACTATATTTCTAATAGTAAATCTTTTGTTGTATTCTCTGTAGACACATTATGTTTATCAAGCAACATATCTAACCTCAATTGTTGTAACCACTGGACCATTTGTGTGAGCTTCTATCCACCAGCTTAAATATTAATCTGGTAAGTTATCATTTATTTAACAAAGTCACTAAATTATCTCTTACATGTAGTAGGTTACGGTTTGCATTCTGTTGCAAGAGTTTTTTGTTAGTATTACATTAAAGATTTCTAATCCGAGGAGAACTTTTTATATATTAACCACTGTATATGTGAAAACATAACTGATTTTTATTGAAGTATATCAAGTAAAAAAAAATTAATTAATCTTTCCCTCCTTCTTGTTATGAATGTATAATTTGCATATTTTAAAATGAAGTTAGGGAAAAAAGTATGGGCTTTGCAGAAAACTTTATACAGTCCCCTATACAAGGGATTCATTCATCATGTTATTCTGTATTTTACATTAACAGTGTGAAAATAAATCATTTTTTAATTTTTGTTTGTTAAATGTGATTTAAAAAAAATATTATTCACTTCGTTGACCGGCTATTGAAATCAATGTCTGTGTTTTATGGTCAGGATAACACCTACTTCTACAATTCATTCTGTGCTTCCATGCAATAAAATTTCATTCCTGGTCTTGATCGTTTGATACTTTAAAATAATTTATGATCAAAGCACACTCTCTTGTTATTCTTTCAAAGAAGTCAAAAGCAGTGCTTCCTAAACGTTTCGGACTCGCGTCGCCGTTTTTAATTACATTTTCCATTGTGCCATTCGCAACGAAAATCTATGACTGCCCGTAAGTAAGGGATTAACGTAAATACAATCTATTATGGGTTCATTGCAAAAATTAATAACTATAAAAATCTTTTTAAAAAATTTTATTATAAAACTTTAACAATATCTCGCGACAAGCGAGTGAAGAAGCATCTCGTATCATTTGTTGCAGGTACGACAACGATTAGATAAGTAGGTTTAGAGTGAACAGCATTAATATGACAACAATGAAATTGGTAATGCAATTTGAAAGGAGGATGGTATTACATTGCAACAGGTTCTCCATTTTTAGTAAGATTAGTTTCTTCTTGAGGTAATTATGTATTCTTTATTAGATGCATGTGCATAGTGGAGTAATTTAGCGTGTTAGAACATTGGAAAAAATCGCATTTCCCAGGTAATCATCTCAGTAGTTTGTAAATTTTCTTCATGTTAACTGGGTCATTAAGTATTATAAGTTAGATATATGTTCAGTCGCGTTCCCATTCCATACCCCATCGTCTCGCTGCCCCTAAAACGGTTGTAATGGTTTTTTAATTATGTTTATTACTGTATCATTATGCATTTTACTGTGGAATTGGTTATGCTAATTCGCGTTCACGTCCCGAAATACCCGCCTCAAAAGTAAGTCTCTGCGTATGTTGTAAATGTTTTTAATTATGTTTTTGCATGTTGTGTTTATTACAGGTGTATTTTGCGTTTTACGTTTTGACTTGTATTTTTTTAAGTCGCGTTCACGTTCCATACACTAATTCCCCTTAAGCCCCTCAGTGGATTTTAAATGTATTTTATGTTATGTGTTGTATGTTTTTTGTAGTGTTTTTGTGTTTCATTAGAATTATTTTTGTTTAGTATGTTCGTCATTGTGTTAAGTAGTGTTGTATGTGTTTAGTATTTTTACAAGTGCATTATGTTATTTAAGTTAAAATTAGTTATGTTTATCGCCCGCGCGTTTCATAAACGAAACATCAAATCTCCCTATTTTGAACTCCGATATAATTTTAAAAAGTTTTGGTTACTTATATTTAAAATTAAAGTGAATGCTCGTAAGCCAGGTAAAGGTATGGGTAGTTTTCCTATGTTTTTTTAAATTTTATTATGCAATATATTTTACATACATGTAACTGTGTTTTTACGAATTGATTTGATATTTTTAATAATTTTGTTTCAGATTGTTAAACTAATCAGGGATAAAAACTATGGTGTGATGAAGAGAAGAAATGAGAATAATTTGATTATAGAATACTTAATATATTATTAGTTTGTTAATTTATTTTACAATTTTTGTACTAATATTATTTTATTTTGTTTCATGGTTTTTTCAGGCACAAAAATATTTGTATATTTAAAAATTAATGTTAGAACAAGAAAACTAAAATAATACTTAGGAAATTTCCATGTGATGATGAATGTATAACAAAAAAAAGATGAAAAATGTAATTTCAACAAGGTCAAGTGAAGATGATCAGTTTAACAATAACAGTATCAACATCTAAATGACATAAGTGAGTAAAATTTTCATTTATTAGATTATAAAAAAAGAATATAAAACCTTATGATCAGATTTCTTTATGTAAAAAATTGAAGGATTTTTTTTTGTTTTAGACAGTATTAATTTTGACAAAATTAATGTTACATCATTTCATGTAACGGTGCATTAGAGGTTTTAAAAAAAAACGATCAATTATAGTTATTTATCCTTGAATATTAATAAGAGACTTCTTGTAAACTTTTACTACATTGAACATTTTATTTTTCTAAAGTTGAATCAATGGTATTAATTTTATATTTAATTTTTAATAATTATTTGTATATGATTTGGTTCGTGTTACTATATTTCTAATAGTAAATCTTTTGTTGTATTCTCTGTAGACACATTATGTTTATCAAGCAACATATCTAACCTCAATTGTTGTAACCACTGGACCATTTGTGTGAGCTTCTATCCACCAGCAAAAATATTAATCTGGTAAGTTATCATTTATTTAACAAAGTCACTAAATTATCTCTTACACGTAGTCGGTTACGGTTTGCATTCTGTTGCAAGAGTTTTTTGTTAGTATTAAATTAAAGATTTCTAATCTGAGGAGAACTTTTTATATATTAACCACTGTATATGTGAAAACATAACTGATTTTTATTGAAGTATATCAAGAAAAAAAAAATTAATTAATCTTTCCCTCCTTCTTGTTATGAATGTTTAATTTGCATATTTTAAAATGAAGTTAGGGAAAAAAGTATGGGCTTTGCAGAAAACTTCTACAGAAAACTTTATACAGTCCCCTATACAAGGGATTTATTCATCATAGTATTCTGTATTTGACATTAACAGTGTGAAAATAAATCATTTTTTAATTTTTGTTTGTAAAATGTGATTTAAAAAAAATATTATTCACTTCATTGACCGGCCATTGAAATCAATGTCTGTGTTTTATGGTCAAGATAACACCTACTTCTACAATTTATTCTGTGCTTCCATGCAATAAAATTTCATTCCTGTTCTTGATCGTTTGATACTTTAAAATAATTTATGATCAAAGCACACTCTCTTGTTATTCATTCAAAGAAGTCAAAAGCAGTGGTTCCTAAACGTTTCGGACTCGCGTCGCCGTTTTTAATAACATTTTCCATTGTGCCATTCGCAACGAAAATTTATGACTGCCCGTAAGTAAGGGATTAAAATAAATACAATCTATTATGGGTTCATTACAAAAATTAATAACTATAAAAATCTTTTAAAATTTTATTATGAAACTTTAACAATATCTCCCGACAAGCGAGTGAAGAAGCATCTCGTATCATTTGTTGGAGGTACGACAACGATTAGATAAGTAGATTTAGAGTGAACAGCATTAATATGACAACAATGAAATTGATAATGCAAATTGAAAGGAGGATGGTATTACATTGCAACAGGTTCTCCATTTTTAGTAAGATTAGTTTCTTCTTCAGGTAATTATGTATTCTTTATTGAATGCATGTGCATAGAGGAGTAATTTAGCGTGTTAGAACATTGGAAAAAATCGCATTTCCCAGGTAATCATCTCAGTAGTTTGTAAATTTTCTTCATGTTAACTGGGTCATTAAGTATTATAAGTTAGATACATGTTCAGTCGCGTTCCCATCCCATACCCCATCATCTCCCTGCCCCTAAAACGGTTGTAATTGTTTTTTAATTATGTTTATTACTGTATCATTATGCATTTTACTTTGGAATTGGTTATGCTAATTCGCGTTCACGTCCAGAAATACCCGCCTCAAAAGTAAGTCTCTGCGTATGTTGTAAATGTTTTTAATTATGTTTTTGCATGTTGTGTTTATTACAGGTGTATTTTGTGTTTTAGGTTTTGACTTGTATTTTTTTAAGTCGCGTTCACGTTCCATACACTAATTCCCCTTAAGCCCCTCAGTGGATTTTAAGAATATTTTATTTTATGTGTTGTATGTTTATTGTAGTGTTTTTGTGTTTCATTAGAATTATTTTTGTTTAGTATGTTCGTCATTGTGTTAAGTAGTGTTATATGTGTTTAGTATTTTTACAAGTGCATTATGTTATTTAAGTTAAAATTAGTTATGTTTATCGCCCGCGCGTTTCATAAACGAAACATCAAATCGCCCAATTTTGAACTCCGATATAATTTTAAAAAGTTTTTTTTACTTATATTTAAAATTAAAGTGAATGCTCGTAAGCCAGGTAAAGGTATGGGTATATTTCCTATGTTTTTTTAAATTTTATTATGCAATATATTTTACATACATGTAACTGTGTTTTTACGAATTGTTTTGATATTTTTAATAATTTAGTTTCAGATTGTTAAACTAATCAGGGATAAAAACTATGCTGTGATGAAGAGAAGAAATGAATAATTTGATTCCAGAAGACTTAAAATATTATTAGTTTGTTAATTTATTTTACAATTTTTATACTAATATTATTTTATTTTGTTTCATGGTTTTTTCAGGCACAAAAATATTTGTATCTTTAAAAATTAATGTTGGAACAAAAAAACTAAAAATATACTTAGAAAATTTACATGTGATGATGAATGTATAACAACAAAAAGATGAAAAATGTAATTTCAACAAGGTCAAGTGAAGATGATCAGTTTAACAATAACAGTATCAACATCTAAATGACATAAGTGAGTAAAAGTTTTTCAATTTATTGGATTATAAAAAAAGAATATAAAACCTTATGATCAGATTTCTTTATGTAAAAAATTGAAGGATTTTTTTTTTTGTTTAAGACAGTAATAATTTTGACAACATTAATGTTACATCATTTCATGTAACTGTGCATTAGAGGTTTTAATAAAAACGATCAATTATATTTATTTATCCTTAAATATTAATAAGAATCTTCTTGTAAAATTTTACTACATTGACCATTTTATTTTTCTAAAGTTGAATCAATGGTATTAATTTTATATTTAATTTTTAATAATTATTTCTATATGATTTGGTTCGTGTTACTATATTTCTAATAGTAAATCTTTTGTTGTATTCTCTGTAGACACATTATGTTTATCAAGCAACATATCTAATCTCAATTGTTGTAACCACTGGACCAGTTGTGTGAGCTTCTATCCACCAGCTAAAATATTAATCTGGTAAGTTATCATTTATTTAACAAAGTCACTAAATTATCTCTTACACGTAGTCGGTTACGGTTTGCATTCTGTTGCAAGAGTTTTTTGTTAGTATTACATTAAAGATTTCTAATCTGAGGAGAACTTTTTATATATTAACCACTGTATACGTGAGAACATAACTGATTTTTATTGAAGTATATCAAGAAAAAAAAAATTAATAATTCTTTCCCTCCTTCTTGTTATGAATGTTTAATTTGCATATTATAAAATGAAGTTAGGGAAAAAAGTATGCGCTTTGCAGAAAACTTCTGCAGAAAACTTTATACAGTCCCCTATACAAGGGATTCATCCATCATGGTATTCTGTATATGACATTAACAGTGTGAAAATAAATCATTTTTTAATTTTTGTTTGTAAAATGTGATTTAAAAAAAATATTATTCACTTCATTGACCGGCCATTGAAATCAATGTCTGTGTTTTATGGTCAGGATAACACCTACTTCTACAATTTATTCTGTGCTTCCATGCAATAAAATTTCATTCCTGTTCTTGATCGTTTGATACTGTAAAATAATTTATGATCAAAGCACACTCTCTTGTTATTCATTCAAAGAAGTCAAAAGCAGTGCTTCCTAAACGTTTCGGACTCGCGTCGCCGTTTTTAATTACATTATCCATTGTGCCATTCGCAACGAAAATCTATGACTGCCCGTAAGTAAGGGATTAAAATAAATACAATCTATTATGGGTTCATTGCAAAAATTAATAACTATAAAAATCTTTTAAAATTTTATTATAAAACTTTAACAATATTTCGCGACAAGCGAGTGAAGAGGCATCTCGTATCATTTGTTGCAGGTACGACAACGATTAGATAAGTAGATTTAGAGTGAACAGCATTAATATGACAACAATGAAATTGATAATGCAAATTGAAAGGAGGATGGTATTACATTGCAACAGGTTCTCCATTTTTAGTAAGATTAGTTTCTTCTTCAGGTAATTATGTATTCTTTATTGGATGCATGTGCATAGTGGAGTAACTTAGCGTGTTAGAACATTGGAAAAAATCGCATTTCCCAGGTAATCATCTCAGTAGTTTGTAAATTTTCTTCATGTTAACTGGGTCATTAAGTATTATATGTTAGAGATATGTTCAGTCGCGTTCCCATTCCATACCCCATCATCTCGCTGCCCCTAAAACGGTTGTAATTATTTTTTTGATTATGTTTATTACTGTATCATTATGCATTTTACTTTGGAATTGGTTATGCTAATTCGCGTTCACGTCCCGAAATACCCGCCTCAAAAGTAAGTCTCTGCGTATGTTGTAAATGTTTTTAATTATGTTTTTGCATGTTGTCTTTATTACAGGTGTATGTTGTGTTTTAGGTTTTGACTTGTATTTTTTTAAGTCGCGTTCACGTTCCATATACTAATACTCAGTAGTTTGTAAATTTTCTTCATGTTAACTGGGTCATTAAGTATTATAAGTTAGAGATATGTTCAGTCGCGTTCCTATTCCATACCCCATCATCTCGCTGCCCCTGAAACAGTTGTAATTGTTTTTTAATTATGTTTATTACTGTATCATTATGCATTTTACTTTGGAATTGGTTATGCTAATTCGCGTTCACGTCCCGAAATACCCGCCTCAAAAGTAAGTCTCTGCGTATGTTGTAAATGTTTTTAATTATGTTTTTGCATGTTGTGTTTATTACAGGTGTATTTTGTGTTTTAGGTTTTGACTTGTATTTTTTTAAGTCGCGTTCACGTTCCATACACTAATTCCCCTTAAGCCCCTCAGTGGATTTTAAACGTATTTTATGTTTTTTGTAGTGTTTTTGTGTTTCATTAGAATTATTTTTGTTTAGTATGTTCGTCATTGTGTTAAGTAGTGTTATATGTGTTTAGTATTTTTACAAGTGCATTATGTTATTTAAGTTAAAATTAGTTATGTTTATCGCCCGCGCGTTTCATAAACGAAACATCAAATCGCCCAATTTTGAACTCCGATATAATTTTAAAAAGTTTTTTTTTACTTATATTTAAAATTAAAGTGAATGCTCGTAAGCCAGGTAAAGGTATGGGTATATTTCCTATGTTTTTTTAAATTTTATTATGCAATATATTTTACATACATGTAACTGTGTTTTTACGAATTGTTTTGATATTTTTAATAATTTAGTTTCAGATTGTTAAACTAATCAGGGATAAAAACTATGCTGTGATGAAGAGAAGAAATGAATAATTTGATTCCAGAAGACTTAATATATTATTAGTTTGTTAATTTATTTTACAATTTTTATACTAATATTATTTTATTTTGTTTCATGGTTTTTTCAGGCACAAAAATATTTGTATCTTTAAAAATTAATGTTGGAACAAAAAAACTAAAAATATACTTAGAAAATTTACATGTGATGATGAATGTATAACAACAAAAAGATGAAAAATGTAATTTCAACAAGGTCAAGTGAAGATGATCAGTTTAACAATAACAGTATCAACATCTAAATGACATAAGTGAGTAAAAGTTTTTCAATTTATTGGATTATAAAAAAAGAATATAAAACCTTATGATCAGATTTCTTTATGTAAAAAATTGAAGGATTTTTTTTTTTGTTTAAGACAGTAATAATTTTGACAACATTAATGTTACATCATTTCATGTAACTGTGCATTAGAGGTTTTAATAAAAACGATCAATTATATTTATTTATCCTTAAATATTAATAAGAATCTTCTTGTAAAATTTTACTACATTGACCATTTTATTTTTCTAAAGTTGAATCAATGGTATTAATTTTATATTTAATTTTTAATAATTATTTGTATATGATTTGGTTCGTGTTACTATATTTCTAATAGTAAATCTTTTGTTGTATTCTCTGTAGACACATTATGTTTATCAAGCAACATATCTAACCTCAATTGTTGTAACCACTGGACCAGTTGTGTGAGCTTCTATCCACCAGCTAAAATATTAATCTGGTAAGTTATCATTTATTTAACAAAGTCACTAAATTATCTCTTACACGTAGTCGGTTACGGTTTGCATTCTGTTGCAAGAGTTTTTTGTTAGTATTACATTAAAGATTTCTAATCTGAGGAGAACTTTTTATATATTAACCACTGTATACGTGAGAACATAACTGATTTTTATTGAAGTATATCAAGAAAAAAAAAATTAATAATTCTTTCCCTCCTTCTTGTTATGAATGTTTAATTTGCATATTATAAAATGAAGTTAGGGAAAAAAGTATGCGCTTTGCAGAAAACTTCTGCAGAAAACTTTATACAGTCCCCTATACAAGGGATTCATCCATCATGGTATTCTGTATATGACATTAACAGTGTGAAAATAAATCATTTTTTAATTTTTGTTTGTAAAATGTGATTTAAAAAAAATATTATTCACTTCATTGACCGGCCATTGAAATCAATGTCTGTGTTTTATGGTCAGGATAACACCTACTTCTACAATTTATTCTGTGCTTCCATGCAATAAAATTTCATTCCTGTTCTTGATCGTTTGATACTGTAAAATAATTTATGATCAAAGCACACTCTCTTGTTATTCATTCAAAGAAGTCAAAAGCAGTGGTTCCTAAACGTTTCGGACTCGCGTCGCCGTTTTTAATTACATTATCCATTGTGCCATTCGCAACGAAAATCTATGACTGCCCGTAAGTAAGGGATTAAAATAAATACAATCTATTATGGGTTCATTGCAAAAATTAATAACTATAAAAATCTTTTAAAATTTTATTATGAAACTTTAACAATATCTCGCGACAAGCGAGTGAAGAAGCATCTCGTATCATTTGTTGCAGGTACGACAACGATTAGATAAGTAGGTTTAGAGTGAACAGCATTAATATGACAACAATGAAATTGATAATGCAAATTGAAAGGAGGATGGTATTACATTGCAACAGGTTCTCCATTTTTAGTAAGTTTAGTTTCTTCTTCAGGTAATTATGTATTCTTTATTGGATGCATGTGCATAGAGGAGTAATTTGCGTGTTAGAACATGGGAAAAAATCGCATTTCCCAGGTAATCATCTCAGTAGTTTGTAAATTTTCTTCATGTTAACTGGGTCATTAAGTATTATAAGTTAGAGATATGTTCAGTCGCGTTTCCATTCCATACCCCATCATCTCGCTGCCCCTGAAACAGTTGTAATTGTTTTTTAATTATGTTTATTACTGTATCATTATGCATTTTACTTTGGAATTGGTTATGCTAATTCGCGTTCACGTCCCGAAATACCCGCCTCAAAAGTAAGTCTCTGCGTATGTTGTAAATGTTTTTAATTATGTTTTTGCATGTTGTGTTTATTACAGGTGTATTTTGTGTTTTAGGTTTTGACTTGTATTTTTTTAAGTCGCGTTCACGTTCCATACACTAATTCCCCTTAAGCCCCTCAGTGGATTTTAAACGTATTTTATGTTTTTTGTAGTGTTTTTGTGTTTCATTAGAATTATTTTTGTTTAGTATGTTCGTCATTGTGTTAAGTAGTGTTATATGTGTTTAGTATTTTTACAAGTGCATTATGTTATTTAAGTTAAAATTAGTTATGTTTATCGCCCGCGCGTTTCATAAACGAAACATCAAATCGCCCAATTTTGAACTCCGATATAATTTTAAAAAGTTTTTTTTACTTATATTTAAAATTAAAGTGAATGCTCGTAAGCCAGGTAAAGGTATGGGTATATTTCCTATGTTTTTTTAAATTTTATTATGCAATATATTTTACATACATGTAACTGTGTTTTTACGAATTGTTTTGATATTTTTAATAATTTAGTTTCAGATTGTTAAACTAATCAGGGATAAAAACTATGCTGTGATGAAGAGAAGAAATGAATAATTTGATTCCAGAAGACTTAATATATTATTAGTTTGTTAATTTATTTTACAATTTTTATACTAATATTATTTTATTTTGTTTCATGGTTTTTTCAGGCACAAAAATATTTGTATCTTTAAAAATTAATGTTGGAACAAAAAAACTAAAAATATACTTAGAAAATTTACATGTGATGATGAATGTATAACAACAAAAAGATGAAAAATGTAATTTCAACAAGGTCAAGTGAAGATGATCAGTTTAACAATAACAGTATCAACATCTAAATGACATAAGTGAGTAAAAGTTTTTCAATTTATTGGATTATAAAAAAAGAATATAAAACCTTATGATCAGATTTCTTTATGTAAAAAATTGAAGGATTTTTTTTTTTGTTTAAGACAGTAATAATTTTGACAACATTAATGTTACATCATTTCATGTAACTGTGCATTAGAGGTTTTAATAAAAACGATCAATTATATTTATTTATCCTTAAATATTAATAAGAATCTTCTTGTAAAATTTTACTACATTGACCATTTTATTTTTCTAAAGTTGAATCAATGGTATTAATTTTATATTTAATTTTTAATAATTATTTGTATATGATTTGGTTCGTGTTACTATATTTCTAATAGTAAATCTTTTGTTGTATTCTCTGTAGACACATTATGTTTATCAAGCAACATATCTAACCTCAATTGTTGTAACCACTGGACCAGTTGTGTGAGCTTCTATCCACCAGCTAAAATATTAATCTGGTAAGTTATCATTTATTTAACAAAGTCACTAAATTATCTCTTACACGTAGTCGGTTACGGTTTGCATTCTGTTGCAAGAGTTTTTTGTTAGTATTACATTAAAGATTTCTAATCTGAGGAGAACTTTTTATATATTAACCACTGTATACGTGAGAACATAACTGATTTTTATTGAAGTATATCAAGAAAAAAAAAATTAATAATTCTTTCCCTCCTTCTTGTTATGAATGTTTAATTTGCATATTATAAAATGAAGTTAGGGAAAAAAGTATGCGCTTTGCAGAAAACTTCTGCAGAAAACATTATACAGTCCCCTATACAAGGGATTCATCCATCATGGTATTCTGTATATGACATTAACAGTGTGAAAATAAATCATTTTTTAATTTTTGTTTGTAAAATGTGATTTAAAAAAAATATTATTCACTTCATTGACCGGCCATTGAAATCAATGTCTGTGTTTTATGGTCAGGATAACACCTACTTCTACAATTTATTCTGTGCTTCCATGCAATAAAATTTCATTCCTGTTCTTGATCGTTTGATACTGTAAAATAATTTATGATCAAAGCACACTCTCTTGTTATTCATTCAAAGAAGTCAAAAGCAGTGGTTCCTAAACGTTTCGGACTCGCGTCGCCGTTTTTAATTACATTATCCATTGTGCCATTCGCAACGAAAATCTATGACTGCCCGTAAGTAAGGGATTAAAATAAATACAATCTATTATGGGTTCATTGCAAAAATTAATAACTATAAAAATCTTTTAAAATTTTATTATAAAACTTTAACAATATTTCGCGACAAGCGAGTGAAGAGGCATCTCGTATCATTTGTTGCAGGTACGACAACGATTAGATAAGTAGATTTAGAGTGAACAGCATTAATATGACAACAATGAAATTGATAATGCAAATTGAAAGGAGGATGGTATTACATTGCAACAGGTTCTCCATTTTTAGTAAGATTAGTTTCTTCTTCAGGTAATTATGTATTCTTTATTGGATGCATGTGCATAGTGGAGTAATTTAGCGTGTTAGAACATTGGAAAAAATCGCATTTCCCAGGTAATCATCTCAGTAGTTTGTAAATTTTCTTCATGTTAACTGGGTCATTAAGTATTATATGTTAGAGATATGTTCAGTCGCGTTCCCATTCCATACCCCATCATCTCGCTGCCCCTAAAACGGTTGTAATTATTTTTTTGATGATGTTTATTACTGTATCATTATGCATTTTACTTTGGAATTGGTTATGCTAATTCGCGTTCACGTCCCGAAATACCCGCCTCAAAAGTAAGTCTCTGCGTATGTTGTAAATGTTTTTAATTATGTTTTTGCATGTTGTCTTTATTACAGGTGTATGTTGTGTTTTAGGTTTTGACTTGTATTTTTTTAAGTCGCGTTCACGTTCCATATACTAATACTCAGTAGTTTGTAAATTTTCTTCATGTTAACTGGGTCATTAAGTATTATAAGTTAGAGATATGTTCAGTCGCGTTCCTATTCCATACCCCATCATCTCGCTGCCCCTGAAACAGTTGTAATTGTTTTTTAATTATGTTTATTACTGTATCATTATGCATTTTACTTTGGAATTGGTTATGCTAATTCGCGTTCACGTCCCGAAATACCCGCCTCAAAAGTAAGTCTCTGCGTATGTTGTAAATGTTTTTAATTATGTTTTTGCATGTTGTGTTTATTACAGGTGTATTTTGTGTTTTAGGTTTTGACTTGTATTTTTTTAAGTCGCGTTCACGTTCCATACACTAATTCCCCTTAAGCCCCTCAGTGGATTTTAAACGTATTTTATGTTTTTTGTAGTGTTTTTGTGTTTCATTAGAATTATTTTTGTTTAGTATGTTCGTCATTGTGTTAAGTAGTGTTATATGTGTTTAGTATTTTTACAAGTGCATTATGTTATTTAAGTTAAAATTAGTTATGTTTATCGCCCGCGCGTTTCATAAACGAAACATCAAATCGCCCAATTTTGAACTCCGATATAATTTTAAAAAGTTTTTTTTACTTATATTTAAAATTAAAGTGAATGCTCGTAAGCCAGGTAAAGGTATGGGTATATTTCCTATGTTTTTTTAAATTTTATTATGCAATATATTTTACATACATGTAACTGTGTTTTTACGAATTGTTTTGATATTTTTAATAATTTAGTTTCAGATTGTTAAACTAATCAGGGATAAAAACTATGCTGTGATGAAGAGAAGAAATGAATAATTTGATTCCAGAAGACTTAATATATTATTAGTTTGTTAATTTATTTTACAATTTTTATACTAATATTATTTTATTTTGTTTCATGGTTTTTTCAGGCACAAAAATATTTGTATCTTTAAAAATTAATGTTGGAACAAAAAAACTAAAAATATACTTAGAAAATTTACATGTGATGATGAATGTATAACAACAAAAAGATGAAAAATGTAATTTCAACAAGGTCAAGTGAAGATGATCAGTTTAACAATAACAGTATCAACATCTAAATGACATAAGTGAGTAAAATTTTTTCAATTTATTGGATTATAAAAAAAGAATATAAAACCTTATGATCAGATTTCTTTATGTAAAAAATTGAAGGATTTTTTTTTGTTTAAGACAGTAATAATTTTGACAACATTAATGTTACATCATTTCATGTAACTGTGCATTAGAGGTTTTAATAAAAACGATCAATTATATTTATTTATCCTTAAATATTAATAAGAATCTTCTTGTAAAATTTTACTACATTGAACATTTTATTTTTCTAAAGTTGAATCAATGGTATTAATTTTATATTTAATTTTTAATAATTATTTGTATATGATTTGGTTCGTGTTACTATATTTCTAATAGTAAATCTTTTGTTGTATTCTCTGTAGACACATTATGTTTATCAAGCAACATATCTAACCTCAATTGTTGTAACCACTGGACCAGTTGTGTGAGCTTCTATCGACCAGCTAAAATATTAATCTGGTAAGTTATCATTTATTTAACAAAGTCACTAAATTATCTCTTACACGTAGTCGGTTACGGTTTGCATTCTGTTGCCAGAGTTTTTTGTTAGTATTACATTAAAGATTTCTAATCTGAGGAGAACATTTTATATATTAACCACTGTATACGTGAATACATAACTGATTTTTATTGAAGTATATCAAGCAAAAAAAAAAAATTAACAATTTTTTCCCTCCTTCTTGTTATGAATGTTTAATTTCCATATTTTAAAATGAAGTTAGGGAAAAAAGTATGGGCTTTCCAGAAAACTTCTGCAGAAAACTTTATACAGTCCCCTATACAAGGGATTCATCCATCTTGGTATTCTGTATATGACACTAACAGTGTGAATATAAATAATTTTTTAATTTTTGTTTGTAAAATGTGATTTAAAAAAAATATTATTCACTTCATTGAAATCAATGTCTGTGTTTTATTGTCAGGATAACACCTACTTCTACAATTTTTTCTGTGCTTCCATGCAATAAAATTTCATTCCTTTTCTTGATCGTTTGATACTGTAAAATAATTTATGATCAAAGCACACTCTCTTGTTATTCATTCAAAGAAGTCAAAAGCAGTGGTTCCTAAACGATTCGCGTTCGCGTCCCGTTTTTAATTACATTTTCCATTGTGCCATTCGCAACGAAAATCATTGACTGCCCGTAAGTAAGGGATTAAAATAAATACAATCTATTATGGGTTCATTGCAAAAATTAATAACTATAAAAATCTTTTAAAATTTTATTATAAAACTTTAACAATATTTCGCGACAAGCGAGTGAAGAGGCATCTCGTATCATTTGTTGCAGGTACGACAACGATTAGATAAGTAGATTTAGAGTGAACAGCATTAATATGACAACAATGAAATTGATAATGCAAATTGAAAGGAGGATGGTATTACATTGCAACAGGTTCTCCATTTTTAGTAAGATTAGTTTCTTCTTCAGGTAATTATGTATTCTTCATTGGATGCATGTGCATAGTGGAGTAATTTAGCGTGTTAGAACATTGGAAAAAATCGCATTTCCCAGGTAATCATCTCAGTAGTTTGTAAATTTTCTTCATGTTAACTGGGTAATTAAGTATTATAAGTTAGAGATATGTTCAGTCGCGTTCCCATTCCATACCCCATCATCTCGCTGCCCCTAAAACGGTTGTAATTGTTTTTTAATTATGTTTATTACTGTATCATTATGCATTTTACTTTGGAATTGGTTATGCTAATTCGCGTTCACGTCCCGAAATACCCGCCTCAAAAGTAAGTCTCTGCGTATGTTGTAAATGTTTTTAATTATGTTTTTGCATGTTGTCTTTATTACAGGTGTATTTTGTGTTTTAGGTTTTGACTTGTATTTTTTTAAGTCGCGTTCACGTTCCATATACATATCCCCTTAAGCCCCTCAGTGGATTTTAAAAGTATTTTATGTTTTTTGTAGTGTTTTTGTGTTTCATTAGAATTATTTTTGTTTAGTATGTTCGTCATTGTGTTAAGTAGTGTTATATGTGTTTATTATTTTTACAAGTGCATTATGTTATTTAAGTTAAAATTAGTTATGTTTATCGCCCGCGCGTTTCATAAACGAAACATCAAATCTCCCTATTTTGAACTCCGATATAATTTTAAAAAGTTTTTGTTACTTATATTTAAAATTAAAGTGAATGCTCGTAAGCCAGGTAAAGGTATGGGTAGTATTCCTATGTTTTTTTTAAATTTTATTATGCAATATATTTTACATACATGTAACTGTGTTTTTACGAATTGATTTGATATTTTTAATAATTTAGTTTCAGACTGTTAAACTAATCAGGGATAAAAACTATGGTGTGATGAAGAGAAGAAATGAATAATTTGATTCCAGAAGACTTAATATATTATTAGTTTGTTAATTTATTTTACAATTTTTATACTAATATTATTTTATTTTGTTTAATGGTTTTTTCAGGCACAAAAATATTTGTATATTTAAAAATTAATGTTGGAACAAGAAAGCTAAAATAATACTTAGAAAATTTACATGTGATGATGAATGTGTAACAAAAAAAAGATGTAAAATGTAATTTCAACAAGGTCAAGTGAAGATGATCAGTTTAACAATAACAGTATCAACATCTAAATGACATAAGTGAGTAAAATTTTCAATTTATTAGATTATAAAAAAAGAATATAAAACCTTATGATCAGATTTCTTTATGTAAAAAATTGAAGGATTTCTTTTTGTTTAATACAGTATTAATTTTGACAACATTAATGTTACATCATTTCATGTAACGGTGCATTAGAATTTTTAATAAAAACGATCAATTATAGTTATTTATCCTTAAATATTAATAAGAAGCTTCTTGTAAACTTTTACTACATTGAATATTTTATTTTTCTAAAGTTGAATCAATGGTATTAATTTTATATTTAATTTTTAATAATTATTTGTATATGATTTGGTTCGCGTTACTATATTTCTAATAGTAAATCTTTTGTTGTATTCTCTGTAGACACATTATGTTTATCAAGCAACATATCTAACCTCAATTGTTGTAACCACTGGACCAGTTGTGTGAGCTTCTATCCACCGGCTAAAATATTAATCTGGTAAGTTATCATTTATTTAACAAAGTCACTAAATTATCTCTTACACGTAGTCGGTTACGGTTTGCATTCTGTTGCAAGAGTTTTTTGTTAGTATTACATTAAAGATTTCTAATCTGAGGAGAACTTTTTATATATTAACCACTGTATGCGTGAATACATAACTGATTTTTATTGAAGTATATCAAGCAAAAAAAAATAATTAATAATTTTTTCCCTCCTTCTTGTTATGAATGTTTAATTTGCATATTTTAAAATGAAGTTAGGGAAAAAAGTATGGGCTTTGCAGAAAACTTCTGCAGAAAACTTTATACAGTCCCCTATACAAGGGATTCATCCATCATGGTATTCTGTATATGACATTAACAGTGTGAATATAAATCATTTTTTAATTTTTGTTTGTAAAATGTGATTTAAAAAAAATATTATTCACTTCATTGACCGGCCATTGAAATCAATGTCTGTGTTTTATTGTCAGGATGACACCTACTTCTACAATTTTTTCTGTGCTTCCATGCAATAAAATTTCATTCCTTTTCTTGATCGTTTGATACTGTAAAATAATTTATGATCAAAGCACACTCTCTTGTTATTCATTCAAAGAAGTCAAAAGCAGTGGTTCCTAAACGTTTCGGGTTCGCGTCGCCGTTTTTAATTACATTTTCCATTGTGCCATTCGCAACGAAAATCATTGACTGCCCGTAAGTAAGGGATTAAAATAAATACAATCTATTATGGGTTCATTGCAAAAATTAATAACTATAAAAATCTTTTAAAATTTTATTATAAAACTTTAACAATATTTCGCGACAAGCGAGTGAAGAGGCATCTCGTATCATTTGTTGCAGGTACGACAACGATTAGATAAGTAGGTTTAGAGTGAACAGCATTAACATGACAACAATGAAATTGATAATGCAAATTGAAAGGAGGATGGTATTACATTGCAACAGGTTCTCCATTTTTAGTAAGATTAGTTTCTTCTTCAGGTAATTATGTATTCTTTATTGGATGCATGTGCATAGTGGAGTAATTTAGCGTGTTAGAACATTGGAAAAAATCGCATTTCCCAGGTAATCATCTCAGTAGTTTGTAAATTTTCTTCATGTTAACTGGGTCATTAAGTATTATAAGTTAGAGATATGTTCAGTCGCGTTCCCATTCCATACCCCATCATCTCGCTGCCCCTAAAACGGTTGTAATTGTTTTTTAATTATGTTTATTACTGTATCATTATGCATTTTACTTTGGAATTGGTTATGCTAATTCGCGTTCACGTCCCGAAATACCCGCCTCAAAAGTAAGTCTCTGCGTATGATGTAAATGTTTTTAATTATGTTTTTGCATGTTGTCTTTATTACAGGTGTATTTTGTGTTTTAGGTTTTGACTTGTATTTTTTTAAGTCGCGTTCACGTTCCATATACATATCCCCTTAAGCCCCTCAGTGGATTTTAAATGTATTTTATGTTTTTTGTAGTGTTTTTGTGTTTCATTAGAATTATTTTTGTTTAGTATGTTCATCATTGTGTTAAGTAGTGTTATATGTGTTTAGTATTTTTACAAGTGCATTATGTTATTTAAGTTAAAATTAGTTATGTTTATCGCCCGCGCGTTTCATAAACGAAACATCAAATCTCCCTATTTTGAACTCCGATATAATTTTAAAAAGTTTTTGTTACTTATATTTAAAATTAAAGTGAATGCTCGTAAGCCAGGTAAAGGTATGGGTAGTTTTCCTATGTTTTTTTTAAATTTTATTATGCAATATATTTTACATACATGTAAATGTGTTTTTACGAATTGATTTGATATTTTTAATAATTTAGTTTCAGACTGTTAAACTAATCAGGGATAAAAACTATGGTGTGATGAAGAGAAGAAATGAATAATTTGATTCCAGAAGACTTAATATATTATTAGTTTGTTAATTTATTTTACAATTTTTATACTAATATTATTTTATTTTGTTTCATGGTTTTTTCAGGCACAAAAATACTTGTATATTTAAAAATTAATGTTGGAACAAGAGAACTAAAATAATACTTAGAAAATTTACATGTGATGATGAATGTGTAACAAAAAAAAGATGTAAAATGTAATTTCAACAAGGTCAAGTGAAGATGATCTGTTTAACAATAACAGTATCAACATCTAAATGACATAAGTGACTAAAATTTACAATTTATTAGATTATAAAAAAGAATATAAAACCTTATGATCAGATTTCTTTTTGTAAAGATTTGAAGGATTTCTTTTTGTTTAAGACAGTATTAATTTTGACAACATTAATGTTACATCATTTCATGTAACGGTGCATTAGAGTTTTTAATAAAAACGATCAATTATAGTTATTTATCCTTAAATATTAATAAGAAGCTTCTTGTAAACTTTTACTACATTGAACATTTTATTTTTCTAAAGTTTAATCAATGGTATTAATTTTATATTTAATTTTTAATAATTATTTGTATATGATTTGGTTCGTGTTACTATATTTCTAATAGTAAATCTTTTGTTGTATTCTCTGTAGACACATTATGTTTATCAAGCAACATATCTAACCTCAATTGTTGTAACCACTGGACCATTTGTGTGAGCTTCTATCCACCAGCTAAAATATTAATCTGGTAAGTAATCATTTATTTAACAAAGTCACTAAAATATCTCTTACACGTAGTCGGTTACGGTTTGCATTCTGTTGCAAGAGTTTTTTGTTAGTATTACATTAAAGATTTCTAATCTGAGGAGAACTTTTTATATATTAACCACTGTATACGTGAGAACATAACTGATTTTTATTGAAGTATATCAAGCAAAAAAAAATAATTAATAATTTTTTCCCTCCTTCTTGTTATGAATGTTTAATTTGCATATTATAATATGAAGTTAGTGAAATAGTATGGGCTTTGCAGAAAGCTTCTGCAGAAAACTTTATACAGTCCCCTATACAAGCGATTCCGTCATCATGGTATTCTGTATATGACATTAACAGTGTGTAAATAAATCATTTTTTAATTTTTGTTTGTAAAATGTGATTTAAAAAAAATATTATTCACTTCATTGACCGGCCATTGAAATCAATGTCTGTGTTTTATGGTCAGGATAACACCTACTTCTACAATTTATTCTGTGCTTCCATGCAATAAAATTTCATTCCTGTTCTTGTTCGTTTGATACTGTAAAATAATTTATGATCAAAGCACACTCTCTTGTTATTCATTCAAAGAAGTCAAAAGCAGTGGTTCCTAAACGTTTCGGGTTCGCGTCGCCGTTTTTAATTACATTTTCCATTGTGCCATTCGCAACGAAAATCATTGACTGCCCGTAAGTAAGGGATTAAAATAAATACAATCTATTATGGGTTCATTGCAAAAATTAATAACTATAAAAATCTTTTAAAATTTTATTATAAAACTTTAACAATATTTCGCGACAAGCGAGTGAAGAGGCATCTCGTATCATTTGTTGCAGGTACGACAACGATTAGATAAGTAGGTTTAGAGTGAACAGCATTAACATGACAACAATGAAATTGATAATGCAAATTGAAAGGAGGATGGTATTACATTGCAACAGGTTCTCCATTTTTAGTAAGATTAGTTTCTTCTTCAGGTAATTATGTATTCTTTATTGGATGCATGTGCATAGTGGAGTAATTTAGCGTGTTAGAACATTGGAAATAATCGCATTTCCCAGGTAATCATCTCAGTAGTTTGTAAATTTTCTTCATGTTAACTGGGTCATTAAGTATTATAAGTTAGAGATATGTTCAGTCGCGTTCCCATTCCATACCCCATCATCTCGCTGCCCCTAAAACGGTTGTAATTGTTTTTTAATTATGTTTATTACTTTATCATTATGGATTTTACTTTGGAATTGGTTATTCTAATTCGCGTTCACGTCCCGAAATACCCGTCTCATAAGTAAGTCTCTGCGTATGTTGTAAATGATTTTAATCATGTTTTTGCATGTTGTCTTTATTACAGGTGTATTTTGTGTTTTAGGTTTTGACTTGTATTTTTTTAAGTCGCGTTCACGTTCCATACACTAATTCCCCTTAAGCCCCTCATGGATTTTAAATGTATTTTATGTTATGTGTTGTAAAAATACTAAACACATATAACACTACTTAACACAATGACGAACATACTGAACAAAAATAATTCTAATGAAACACAAAAACACTACAAAAAACATATCACCTCTTTGGAAAATATCACCTCTTTTTAGAGGTGATATTTTCCTGGGCACCACGTGAATATTTTTTCTAGTAACATTATTATTGTTCACGTAACCAAATTTAGACGAAGTGAATGCACTAATAAAAACTATTTAATTATTATCGAGATTTGTTTTTTATTACCGACACCGAGAGAGTTGTTTGGACAATTACCCTTTATGGTCACGTTCTTCTTTAATACAATATATTGTAAAATTACAAATCGTAAAAATCGCAAGTTATTTTACATAGGTACTGCATTATGGTTCAAAACTTTTTCGAAATGACAGTTTTGTTACCCAGAACAAGTAATCTATCTTTCTTTACAAGCCTACCTTTATTTTCAGATAGAAACTTACTATTCTACAGTCGATATTACTGTTTGATTGATTTTTCGATATGAGAATCGAGAAAAAGGTTTTATAACCGTTATTTACTAACTTTCTTGTTCGCTTGTTGCCTACTTTTAGAAATCGATCTTTCTGTCATCAGAAGTTAACAAACTTTCTTCGTTTTCCGTGAACCTCATTAAAGAAAGATAAATTGCAATTCTTCAGTTATTTCTGTTTAAGTAGCATACTGCATAAATGTCTCTTTTCTTTAGCCTTCTATATTTTTAGTGATTTCAGAATTGATGTTTATAGCTATCGTTTACATTGGTATTAATACAACCAAAAATTTTGTCCAAAGAAAAATTTTGTCTTCCACGAAAAAATTAATGTTACTCGCGAGCAAGAAAAGATTGTTACGTAAGTTGACGTTTGTAAAAACATTCAATAACCTAGATCGTTTGTAGGCACGTATAGAAAACAGAGAAAAAACAATTAAAGCTTTTAATTCAGGAAGCAACTTCAGAAATATTCGTAGACCAGAATTCGAGTAAATTAATTAAGTCTCTTGTAGATTACGGCGAACGAAAAGTATAAACATTGCAGTAAACTGTCCATTAATAAAAACAGAAACTTAATCCTTCCAAAAAATTAGGGTTTTCTGAATTTTAAAGGTTCTAATGGTCGGCTTGTCAAATTCAAGCAATGTCGTTTCCCAAAATATTGTTTAGTGAAGCTAAGGATGTTGATTTAAATTTTACAAGTACCTGGATAATTTTAAGGAAGACGACTTATTCAGTGCTGATGAAATAAGAATATTTTATAAGCTACTTAGTAAAACTTTAAAATTTTAACGATAAAAATGTGCCGGCAGAAAAATTTCCAACGAATCAGTCACCGTTTTATCTGAGCCAATATAACAGGAACGGAAAAACGTCCGTTATTATTAATTAATAAGTCAAAGAATTCAAGATGTTTCAAAAACGTTAAAATCAACCTGTAGAGAATTGAAATAACAAATGAACACGAATGATTTCTGAAAATTTTTAAGAAGAAATTCATTCGTGCGATGATGAATGCGGTAAGGTCGATCGGAAAATTTTGTTACTGAGAGGTAAGTAAACGGTCGGTAGGTTACTAGGTAGTGCAACCCACCGGGTTGGTTCGGCGATCCCTTACCGCTATGTCAGACTGATGCGGTCATATGTGCTAGACCGACATTTTGTCGTGCGCGTAGGGGAAACGATTTCCTCTACCAGAGAAATAGCCGCTGGGGTTCCCCAAGGAGCAGTGCTTTCCCCGTTCTTGTACACTTTGTACGTGAACGATATGCCGCTGTCGGAAGGGGTCAAAACGGCCCTTTACGCAGACGACACGGGATATTTCTACGAATCCGCAAATGTGGATTACGCGGTCCGGAGGCTCCAAAGGCAGCTGGACTTAGTGGAACCATGGCTCGATATGTGGAGAATCAGGGTCAACGGTGAAACATCGGTGGCCGTGATGTTCACATACAAGACACGAAAACCGGCCAGACAGCTGGAAATCTCAGGGGAGAAAATCCCTTTTGAGAAAACGGTTAAGTACCTGGGGGTGGTGTTGGACAGGCGGCTTACCTTCGGCGAACATGTAAATTATGCGACCTGGAGGGCTAAGGCCGCCAGAACCTCGCTATACCCAGTGCTGAACAGTGCCAGCCCGTACCCACTGGCAACTAAGCTACTCATTTTTTGGCTGTAGTACTGCCGATTCTGAATATGCTTACCCGGCATGGGGGGGCAGTGTTGAGCTCCTCGCTTCAAAAGAAGATCGAGGCCGTCCAAAACATCGCGTTGCGGACGATCTTTGGAGCTCCGTGGTTCGTCAGGAACGACACTCTCCGATCTGATGCGAGATTTCAATCCGTGTCCGAGGTGGGGGTGGCGCAGGCGCGCAGACTGTTTGGGAGAGCGGCTGTGTCCGAACACAGTCATCTTCGGGACATCTGCCGAGAGGACCCAACCCCGACAGTTGTAAGGAAGCGGCCTCACGCCGTACTGGACGAACCACCGTGATGGTGCGGTGCGGGAGCCGAGAATCGACAAACCAGGCTTAGGGGCCTCCATATCGCATGAGCCATAAACGGAATAACGCGTCAGAGGCGTTTCCGGGGTCGCGAGTGCTTAATTTTCGCGAGTTATATAGTCTGCAACGTCAAATACGGTAAGTCGCGCATAAAACAAAAACGCGGTCCTAATTTTTAATTTTTATTTTTTCCGCGTGTGTTTTGTTCTGTTTCTCTTGTTTCAGAAACGGGAGAAACGTGGATGTGGAACGACTCGTCGTGCCGTCTTGGGAAACGGCCTTTCCTTCCTCTCATCCTGCCAGTCCAAAGGAAAGTAAAAATCAAATTTTTTTATTTATTTATTTATTTTTGGTTTTTTCTTCGTGTGTGTGTGTTCTGCTTCTTTTGTTGCAGATACCAACAGCCACCCAAAACAAATGGTTTCTTCACTGCGGCCACGCGGTCCCCCAAACCCCTTCCCGGACACACGTGTGTCTGAAGGTTAATAATTACGTGGAGTGAATAATTTCTGTTTACTTCTTCTAAGAAAACCGCCGCCCCAAAACCGCGATCGCGAATAGGTATCACCATTTTGTAAGTTCCCTATTACCTTCCTTTAAGAAAGAAGAACGAGGGAACGAGCCCAGCAGCCATCAGCCCAGCAGTCACAAGCCCAGCAGCCACTGACAGCACGGAAGAACGAAGAAACCTGCACTTTCCCCCGTTCAGCCCTTCGGGGCCTCGGGAATTTCAAGGTTAACGGCATGTAACTTCGGTTACTGCCAATTCTTGGAAAGTGCAGGCCAAAGAAGAATAAAGAGGTCTTCGGAAGAAGAAGAGGGAGAAGAAGAAGATGAAGAAGAAGGAAGACCCTCTACTCGTCCCAACATCACGGACTGGAGTCCGGAACAGAGCCCAGCAGAGATGCGTCCTGGAAGGCAGCCATAACAGAAGTGGAGGAAGAACTTCTACACAACCTTTCCTTTCTAAAACTTACTAGTTAGATAAAAATAAACCAGCAACTGCGACTCCTCCGGAGTAGGGGTCGCATTGCTCCCTCCTTATAGTTAGTGCCCCGTTGTGGCGTATTCCTGCTACCCTATTAAGCGTTAACACCGAAAGGACTTCAGTAGACGGTCTGAAGGGGAATTGCGTCGGGAGAACAGGCTTCATAAGCCTAGCCTTCCGCGGTCGCCCCATAAAATGGGTTCGATAACGCTGGTTCAACAACGGATTGGAATGCAATTAAATCCGTCTTAAATTAACTAAATAATAATAACCAAAACTTGAAAAAATTAGACCCGCTATATAAAATAACCCTTTAAAAAAAAAACAAGCCCGATTAGAATGATCCAGCAGCAAGGGACTCTGTCCAGGTTCTGCGATAAGTAGGGAGAAATAAACTCCCGTCAACTTTGCATTCCACCGGGTTGGTCTAGTGGTTAACGCGTCTTCCCAAATCAGCTGATTTGGAAGTCGAGAGTTACAGCGTTCAAGTCCTAGTAAAGCCAGTTATTTTTACACGGATTTGAATACTAGATCGTGGATACCGGTGTTCTTTGGTGGTTGGGTTTCAGTTAACCACACATCTCAGGAATGGTCGAACTGAGAATGTACAAGACTACACTTCATTTACACTCATACATATCATCCTCATTCATCCTCTGAAGAATTATCTAAACGGTAGTTACCGGAGGCTAAACAGGAAAAAGAAAGAAAAGGTTACTAGGTAGTGCAGCCGTCCAGGGACCTTACGCGGGAAACAGTGGTGATCGCACAGGCGGACTTCCTCCTAATATCAGAACCCAATAAGCGAATGGCGGGAGAAGGTCCCTGGCTATTAACCAAGACGGAGATGCTGCGATTGGAGTTGTGTCCAATAAATATGCAATAGAACGAACTATCGTAGGGAGAGGCTTCATGGCGGTAGTGCTAACAGACTGCCTACATATCCCCAAATAGCGGACTAGAATTTCCAAGAAATATTGTCGTGACTAGAGAGCTGGTTCATAGAACACGAAACCAGTTATTCTAGTCGGGGATTTGAACGCCGAAAGTGCGGAGTTGGGAGGATTGAGGTCCACCATCCAGGGTTACGAAATGGCGGCGCTGATGTCATCGCTCGGGATGGTGGTCATAAATATGCCTGCTGTTCCCACGTTCATCGGAAGGGGGATGGGTCACTCCTCAACATAACAGCTGGATCGGAAGGACTGGCACCAATGGTGGAGAGGTAGGAAGTGAGCTACGAAGAATTTGGAAGTGATCACGAGCGATAATCTTTGTGGTCGGAGACACTCGCACCTGCCACCCTCCCCCTCGCGGAGGTGGAGGCCCACTGAATATCAGCTACAAAGGATAGCGGATGCGGTTGTTGATGAGATAGGAGACGTCCAGCCCCTGACTCCGGAAGACCTGATGACTGTTCTACAGAAACAATGTGCCCAGGTGGCACAATCGTCGAGAACACCACGAAGACAATTTTACTTGACTAATGGACATTGCTCTCTCAGGAAAGAGACCCAACGCAGGCAAAGGATCCTGATGAGGGCCAGAGGTCAATGAAACACCCAGCTTGAACAATTAGATGAATTAAGGGAGGAGTATAAAGCTGTGAAAAGACGGCTGAGAGATGCAATCCGGAGAGCAAAACAGGAAGCTTAGCGACGACTGGTTAGTGAACTGGATGCGGCCCTGGTGGAAGACGTACCAAATTCTAATGAAGAGGTTCGGCCGACGCCTCCCCAGGTTGTTCCGCACTCAGACTACAAGAGCGATTTTGTCGCTATTTACAGCCATAGAGGAAGGAGACTGGACGGAAATGAATGCCGGCCATGCACTGCCCTTCTCCTTGGATGAAATTCATTGGGCGACGTCCAGGATCAACATCAAGAAGAGCCCAGAGCCAGACGAAGTGCCTGCGACGATGATAAAATGCCTTGTCGCGCGACACCCAGGGTTGTGCGACAAGGCGGTGTTTCAGAGTCTCCAGGGCGGTGTTCATTATATCCTTGGACATAATGAACACCGCCCTGGATAGAGGCGACTTCCCTCGCTGCTGGAAGGAAACAAAGATGGTACTCCTTCCCAAGCCGGGGCTTCCACCCGGGAGGGAGATTAAGTATAGGTTAATATGTTTTCTCAACACTAGGGGCTAACTGTATGAGAGCTTAATATCAGAATGACTCAAGGAGGAGCTAACAGCAGCGGAGGGACTCTCCCCTCGTCAATATGGTTTCACAAGGGAAAGTCAACGGTGAATGTGATCAGGATGGACTGGTCGAAAGAACGTGCTGCAGGTACTTGGCGGCGACAGAAGATCCCGTTGGTGGTTCTACTAGATATCCAGAATGCTTTTAACAGCGTCCCCTGACATGTCATAGTTGATGAGTTAAAGTATAGAGGAATCAGTGATCCACTCCTGTCGGTGTTCAATAACTATTTCAAGAATAGAAAGATGTTTGTAGAACCGAGAAGAAGAGTTGATTTTGACATGTACGGGGGAGTATCACAGGGCTCGGTCCTAGAACCGCTTCTCTTGAATGTGGCGTACGACGGCCTCCTGCGAATAGAACTACCAGGAGACGCGCAGGTGGTCGCGGAGACTGTAGTAAAGGAGACCGCCAACGAAGCGGTTAGAGGAGTAAGTGCATGGCTCGAAGAGAGGGGGCTGAGACTAACTCCGCAGAACAAGGCGGTGGTGGCCTTACCCGGTCGCAGACATCTGCGGAGGATGGGGATACAGGTCGACGGCTGTACGGTACAAGAGGAGAAGAACGCAAAGTACCTCGGCGTATGGTTGGACCGATCTGGCCGCTTCACCCTCCACATCAAGAAAGTAACGGAGAGGACAGTAAAGGTCCTAGCGGACTTGGGTGGTCTCCTGGCACCTCGACAGGGGCCGCGGGCGAGTAAATGAAAGATGCTTCTGTCCGTGGCCACATCGATTGGGCTATATTCGGTTACGGTGTGGTTTGAGGCGCTGGAAGTTAAGCGTAACGCCAACAGGCTGGCTTCTTTACAACGACGCGCCAACATCAGTCATATCAGCATATCGGACCATATCCGAGGCTGTAGCAGAGGTGATAGCTGGAGTCCCGCCCATCCACCTCAGAGCGTTGGAGATCAAGAGAGTTCATGACGGCATACCAAAGATAGAGGCTAAACGGAGGCGCAATGAAGAGTGGCAATCCGAATGGGAGGCGTCGAACTCAGGTCGGTGGACTAAACGGCTCATCGGCTCATACTACGCCTGGAGTTGTGGCTCCAGGGAGGATTTGGAGATGTAAACTACTTTCTGACTCAACTCCTCTCTGGACATGGAGTCTTCGGTGCCTATCTCTTCAGCTTCGGTAAAAGGATGTCTCCAGATTGTGTTTATTGTGGCAGTGAAGATACGCCGGAGCATATATACTTCGGGTGAAGAAGATGGGAGCGAGCATGAATGTTGCATGGCCTCAACTAGATAACCCTGGAGAAAATGGTGAAATACATGCTCCAGGGAAAACGACAGTGGAGTGAAATTCCTTGCAACACATTCTGAAAAAAAGAGAAGCTGTTCTCTGGGATGCGGAGTAACATTTGGCAAAGGACATGGATATCTGGACACCATGGTTGGCGGTAATTAGAAAAAAAATGAATTACAGGGAGCTGACTAAAAAGATAGCATAGCCAGAGGGGTTGAAACACGGAATCTTGCAGGGCCAGGGAAGTAGCCTTCTTGCTGAGGATGTCTTGGCTCAATCACATGCAAGAGTGACTAGAGTGACTAGAGGGACACTCTGATGACGCATGAAGAACCTTCGAAGTTTGTGAGGCGGGCGCGCAAGGGTCTGGGGGGCATGCAAGGGAAGCATACCCGGTCTAGTCGGACCCCGACTAGAAGTAGAAACGTAAAGGGTGGCCCAACTGGGGAGGAGCTCCACGGCATCCAGAAACGGAGGCGGTGTCGCTTCAATGGTGGTGGCCTCGTAGAAGGTTGTTTTAAACACACCAGTGCATACGATTAAGTCTTTGCGCTGGGCACTCCTTAAATTTTGAATTAGTGCTCGATTTCTTTCCAACCTATGCGCCCAAACGGACGCAACATAAGAAGTCATGCTTTCGAAGACACCTCGGTACACAAATACAAATGACGGCCCGACAGCCCGTAATCCTTCCGAGCAATCCTCCTAAGCTTGTGCATCAACAAATGGCGTTCGCCGCTACTTGCCTAATGCGGTTGCTAAACAGCAACTTCTCATCAAACAAAACACCTTGGTAATTATGAACTCTAACTCGGCTGATTACACAGCCTTTGTACTTAATATGGGGGTTGCGAATGTACGATAATTTGTCTGCACCCTTGAGAAGCATACACTTCGTCTTGGACACTGAACTCTTTTAAATTTTGCATGTACATCCAACCTTCTGCGGTTGAGAAAGCCTCTTGCGCCCGGTCTTCTAGCTGTGGTTGTGAATTACCACGAACTAACAGGAGACAGTCATCGGTAAAAGCCCGGACCGTGACTCCTTCTGGAAATGTCAACCCCAGAAATCCGTCCAATACCAGATTCCACAGCAAGGGACTGAGAACGGAACCCTGCGGGCTTCCCCTGGTGACTGATTTTTCCACAACTAGGTGCGCAACAGAGTCGTACGTTAGACAAACAGTCACGTACCACGGTCTGCAGGGCTACGGGAACATTGTGACGTTCGAACTAAGAGAACAGAACTCCAATACAAGGAAGGAAATTCTGCCTCTATGTCAATAAAAATTGCCAAAACACCGGTGTGGTTAAAAAAAAGAAAAAAGTCATTAAATAGGTATACGTCGCATAACCCACCGGGTTGGTCTAGTGGTGAATACGTCTTCCCAAATCAGCTGATTTCGAAGTCGAGGGTTCTAAGGTTCAAATCCTAGTAAAGGCAGTTACTTTTATACGGATTTGAATATTAGATCGTGAACACCGGTGTTCTTTGGTGGTTGGATTTCAATTAACCACATATCTCAGAAATGGTCGACTTGAGATTGTGCAAGACTATACTTCTTTTACAGTCGTACATATCATCCTCTCAAGTAATCCTGACGGTGGCTCCGGAGGCTAAACAGTAAAAAAAATGTATACGTCACATATTGATATCACAGGCTTTAAAAGAATTAAGCAATTTTTCTTCGGGACATAATATATGTGTACTACAGCCGATGGACCAGGGTGACATAAAAACTGCAAAAGGTTACTACCAAGAGAAAATCTTGTAAAACTTACTTTAGATACGTTAGAAAAACTTAATTTATACGATCCAGTATATCCAAAGCAAAAAAGAAAACCCATTGAAAATATTCGTACTGATTTATTATTTCAATTCTTTACTGGTCGATTTTAATGCTTTTGAAGCATGTTGAATTCCTTGATTTATGGATAACTAATAACGGATATTTTTTCGTTCATGTCATATTCGCAAAGAATAAACGGTGACTCGTTCGTTTGAAACTTTTGTGCCGAAACATTTTTATCGTTAAATTTTTAACAACAGTAAAAAAAAAATAATTTTAATATGCTGGCCATATTCAAAATACAAAAACGAACTCTACTTATGATGAAAAAGACAATCATCCACTAAGTATCCAGTTATTGATTAAACTTATTATTGATCTTTTTTGATCAAATAGTTCATCTAAAGTTTTCCAGTTTCTTCAGTAAATAGATTAAATTTTTACATAAGGATTTCAGACGATTTGGATAATTGGTACTTTTTGCAACGTTGTTATGGAAAGCGTTGTCTTTATGAAAAAGTTTTTTGTAGTCTTTGTTTTCCTTATACTTAAAACCTAAACCTAAGGGCTTTTGCATCAATAGCTTGTTTGTTTTAATTTGTGCCCATTACCTCGATTTTTGTGTTTTACATTTTGTACTGGATTATGCATGTACAACATTTTACATGAAATAAATTTAAAATTGATTACGTCAGATCCAGTGGCGGCTCGTAGCTAAAATTAGTGGGGGTGATGCTCCAGAAAAAATTTTCTGGACCTTTTCAAGACCACGGTTAAAGTTTTGTGTAAAATAAAAATTAATCAAATAGAATAGCTAGAAGCAGGATAATAATCTAATTCTATACTTTATCACATTCAAGAATATGGTACACTGTTTTTAAGCACAGTTTAAAGCAGTTATTTTAGAGTTAAAGTGAGTTTACTGAATTCCTAGTGGAAACCTACTGGGATGGTGTAAGTACTTGCTTGTCCAATTTATTGAGTTTACAAACACAAAAATAATTAATTGTTGCTTTTATTAAATTCTGGTGATTAAAAAATATATGCATAAGATGTTCATTAAATCTAATGATCACATTAAAATATATTTATTAATGAATATATATTATTCAAATTAATTATTATGTATACATTTTAAAGCATGTATTAAAAAATAGTCATTAAATCTAATATTATTTTTGTAAAAAAGTAAAAAACAGTAACCAAAATCATATTCAAACCATCATTAACCTGGTAAGTTAATTTGATTTAGGAACTTACCAGAATTCCGTGTAATAAGTTTTCAAATCGTCCTTTGTACATTGTTTGACAGTGTGCCACTTAAGTATAACAGGAAGAAACTATATAATTCAGCACTGAAGTGACCTCATCACTAAAAATTATTTTATTTAATGAATAAAGGATCTACATCATTGTTAGCAGTCATGATTTTGCAGAACTTGACTATAGTTGAAATCAACCCAATAACGTTTGCAATAAATATATATCAAAAGGTTTAAATTTTTTACTTTTCAATATTGCAACAAATGAATTTGGGCGATGTGATGTGATGTGATCTGATGTGATGTTCTTGCACTATTTTTCAAGTATGGAATGGAGATTTTCAATAAACTTGTAATAAATCTGACAACCCATCTCCTAGTCATTCGCTTATCCTGTGCTGCTGCCTGTAATTTTTTTCTTCGAAACACTAAACCTTTATTGACACTGTACATTTAAAAATAGAAGCAAAATTAGAGAAGGAAAACATATTTAACTGTAATAAGATGAAAAATATGTATGTAGTTAATCCTTTCTCTATCTTTATGAATTGTTTCAAAAATACTCATCCTATACCACCAAATCTCCAAACAAATGAATGTTCACTCGATTTTGAATACTTTGAAACTGGTAGTACCCCAATCTTTGTTCATCTGTATTTTGTGGCTGGAATATCCTTGAGAATTCTTTACACCATTTTTTTTTTGTCTTAATGAAAACTTTGAAATGAACTGCTGTGTGATGTAAGCTGCTAGTTAAAAATGTGACTTCCTCTCCCAAAGGGAGATAAATTTCATTATCATCAACAAAAGGTAGAGTAAAACTAACCTAAACACACTCCTCAGCATTTCAAGTCTCCATGTGAAACATCTTCAAAAATTAGAAAGATTACTTTTGAGTAACTGTAAATATTATAATTGCCTTCTTAAAATAAAAGAATAGTCTTGACTTTTTTAATATTTTTTAAATTAGTTTCTTTCTGTGGAAGATCATCAGAGTCCCAAAGAATTTATGTGAGAATGTAATTTTACCCTTATGAAGTTCAAGTAAGAGTATTTTCAATACAAGAGTAAGAAAAATTATCTTTACTGAATTGGCAGTAGGCACATATTAGATTAGTAAAATAAAAACTATTTGAAAATTTGTTTCAAATATTGTTCATAATAGCGCACAAAAAATTCAATTGCTCGTATAAAATTATACAGAATCCCATTAATGTGGATTTTCAGATTTCTTAAATGTAAGATTTTTTTTAAAAAAGCCTAAATTTATTTACACAAACAATTTGAATACTACATACTACTCACTATCTAATATTTATTGCTTAAGGTGATGGTGTATACAATGACATTCTGGTATTCAAAATTATTTTGCATGAAAATTCAAGAAAATCAGCCAGACTCATTAAGGTAATAACTACTCCTACATTCCATAGGCAAAAATTTGATATCACTTTATTTTACATTGTTTCTTTGCATTCCATTTCTTTTTTTTATCACGACCCACGTTTCTTGCCTTTTTCATTTCTACTGAAAATTTTTTTTTAGGCAGAGAGCATTTTTTTGTAGGCGTATTTGTATTTTAATTAGAAACAAATCTAAAAGAATTTAAACAATATAAACTTCAAAACACAATTAAAAATTAAAAAAAAATTCTTCTCTATTCTAAATTTCAATTTTTTGAGGTCTCACAGAAATTATGAGTTAGCAGTCGTTTTTAAATTGCCACCAACTACAAAAAAATCTCAAATTTCAGAACTATGGAAAAAAATTTAATTTTTCACTTTTTAGCTAGGATTTTTTTAAAATCAGTTTTATTTTTTTAAAGTTGTTTATAGTTACGTAATTCTACAAAACAGATGTTACTTCGTCAAGAATGTGCAACTGAATAACATTTACTTAATTATCACTGCAACAGCTGTCACAAGTCAGGCAAACACACAAATATTTATTTACATTTAGTTATCTCCTGAATATTTGCTCCTTTTATAACCACTAAACCATCAAAAAATTTATTTCTATGCAAAACTAAATTTTAAGATGGTCTTAAAGGCAGATTCCTGCAATTATTCTATGAATAAAATAAATGGGATAGTAACTAGACGAGCATCAATAAGCTGACTGATGATCAGTTGGTATAATTATAACATTAAAGAATTTACACTAGATGAAATCAATTTTTATCAGATGGGACATAGATGCCACTCATAAATGCAGTAATTTTTGTTACTTTTTTCACCTGTATATTTATTTTTCCTTTTTTTTATTAGTATATTATTAGTGCTTATTGTCATATAGTTAGGCAGTAGTAAACCTCATTATGATATCTTGAACTCCTCTAAAAGAACTATCAATAACAAAAATTATTAATTATTAAGTTATTAAAAAATTAATAATCTTAGTAACCGAAACTGCTAGGGAAATGAATAACATTACCTTTGTGAAAAATGAGATAATTTTGTTTAAACTATGCTATAGGTCTTCTTTTTAGTTTACGCTGAGGTGAAAAAGAAATATTTTAAGTTCAAAAAGAAAATGCATAGATTACTAAAGAAATTCAGCTGCAATCTAAGGAACTAATTTTTCTATTGACTTGCAAAATTAATTGAAAAGTTACCAATTAATATTCAAAAGTTTTTCTTGGTATCAAAAGTTTAATGATTATTTAAATTGTAATTCCAGTAATAAAGAAATTTGATGGGAATATTATTAAGCAAGAAAATGTAACTTATAGTAAAACTACTAAAACAACTTTACAGAAATTACACAAACATTACTTCTGTTACCATTTCTGCTACTGTTATACTATAGTAATTGATTTTATATTAATTTTAATAATTCCAACCAGCAAAATACTGATCCTATACTAAGTAAACAATTCACCTTGAATAATTTTTGTTGATGGTTCAATAAATTGTTTCTCAAAGATTCCAAGAAAATAAAAAATTGAATTTTATGTATAAAAAACAAATATTCAGTTTGTATTAAATGACACCTTGGTTTTTAAAGAAATCATAGATGATAAAATTTCTCCTCAACAAATTTAAACAATGAATCTTTTACTAATGAAATATTTCTAACTTACTAAGGAATTCTATTTGTTAGTTTTAATGAAATTATACTAAAAACATTGTAATTATATAATATGTAAAATTTAAATGTAATTAATTTAATTATTTAATATGTAAAAAAAAAAATTATTAAATAAATAAAAACATTTTAAAAACATGTTTTAAAAAAACCCCAAATATCAGTAACAATCCCAGTTTTATGCCACTGTAATGTATTTATGTGTATGCAAACCTAAACATATTACATTTATACATTCACAAGACCAGTGTCAATCGTAGTTTTGTTCAATAGAAATAAGTCAACAGTGTAATGTTAGTTCAGAAAGAGAACGAAACATCTGAAGAACGAGAGGTTTGATTAACACTTAGGCATCAGCGTTATTCACAAATTCATGCAGCAGAGTTAATTGAAGAGAGCGAGGCTCGATTAGAAAGTTATGTATGCATTTTCAAGTTAACAAAATATTAATGATATCGTTCTTAAATAAAAACAAAAAAATAAAAAATGTTTAAAAACATGCTTTTAAAAAAAATCTAAAAAATTGATTACTTAGTAAACATAAATAGAAGATAATTTTGTTTTCAACAAAATAATATATATAAAGTTGCCTATTTTCACAAGACCACAATGAAAAGCATGGGGCATGCTTACATATTCAATATCTACATAAATTCTTTAAATATGACAAAGGTTTTGATGTAAAATAGAATGATCGCTTCAATATACAATATCTAGTAAATCTCTTTGAATGAATAAAGTTAAGGTGCAAAATACAACCTCAGTCGTGCCCCATTCTTTTCATTGTGGTCTTGAGAAAATAGCCATCGTTATACATATTATTTTGTTGAAAACAAAATAATTATCTTCTGTTTATGTTTAGTGGGTAATCCATTTTTTAGATTTTTTAAAAGCATATTTAAATTTTTTTTTCCCCCAAATAAAATGACTTAATTTAATAAAATTAAAAATGACTATTTCCCTTGCAAAACATACATCAACTAACCTTTAGCATGATTTATGAAAATTCTATATCTTAAAATTTAAAATAACATAACTTTTAACAATTTTAAACTTTATTTTAAAAAAAAAGTATATTAACGTTCTACAACAATTCACATAAGATTATCACAGATAGCTGTTTTATTTTTTTAATTATTTGGTCTATTATTATTGTGAAAAAATTATTACTTAACTTGATACTAATTTACAGTACTAGAATTAACAATGAATAAAAACAATTAATATTTAGCCAAATTGAATGTAAAGTAGAGGACATGAAAACAGTCACAAAATTACATTGGTTTTCTGACATAATTCAGCTACTTCTTAATCGTTTTTAAAAAATAAAATTGTCATTTTGTTCAAAATAAAAAATTTTATATTTTAGCAAAAATATACATGGTCGCCATTTTGTAACTCTGTATATATGCTATATTTGCAAGAATATGTGATCACTTCTAGCTGTATCAAGTCCTAGTAGTGTCATATGCTAAATGTGCAAGAAGAATCATTTAAAATTTTACACTTATTTCCATCCACATTGATGGGTTAAGACTATATCTGAACAAATGTAGACTAACTGCTTTTAGCCTACACTATTTCAGTCATTATTTATGTGATAATTATCACTTCTGCCTTGCTGCAGTAAACAAACACAACTGAGGAAATTATTTATTTTATTTAAAGAATAGTAAAACATATATATTGCATTGAACTCTAGCTTTATTCATGCAATTACAAGTTATAAGACTAAATAACAATATCCTACACATAAGTTTTATTATGAAAATAAAGTATTAATTTCTAAGAGAGAAAAAAATACATAAGCTATAAGCCTAAAAATGTTTAATCTGAATAAACAAAATTATCACTAATAAAGAGAAAAAATATCTTTTCATTTTCTCAGTAGATATATTACTATGTTCTCTAGTAAATCTCAGCAAAATGAATAATTTAATAATTTGTTTCTACAGATTTGTTTTTCACAATTCCAGTTGCATTCAGAATATTTATAACTATTTTGAAAAAATTGTCTATCATAAATGAAAAGATTATTAATAAATGATTAGGTGTGTTTGATTAAATATAACTAGTGAGATTCAACTGCATTCATCATTTCACGTTTTACATTTTTAGAAACAGAACAGATTTTAAAATTTTATTGACTTAAATTGTGATGCTTTGCTCTTGAATAGACATACACACACATTCACATTTATTTATGAATTTTTATATGATCCTCAGTTCACATTTTTTGCCATTATGCATATGTTGGAAAAGTTGATATATTTTTTTTTACCTATCATTATGAACTACTTATCTTTTATGTTCCTTAGTTTTCTGCTGCTTAATACTGCTCTGATCTGAGTTTTCCTTCCCAAAGTTGTTCCTCAAAAAACAAATCCTTATAAATGTTTAACTAGTTCTTTGTTATAAATGGAATTACAAATCTATCATTTATGAGATGATCTAAGTGGTGTATGATCTTTTATAATGTAGATGTAGTACATAATAAATTTGTATTTTAAACAAAAAATAACAATTTGACCAGCTCAGAATGCAAAGTTTCTTCTCTCACATTGTTAAGCAAATAGGAGACATATTTTACTTCTGGGAGGATTGTATTTTTTTAAATATATTTTAGCAAATGTTTCAAATCTAAATGAAAGGTCATGCAAACTTTCAGTTGTTAGAACTTGAGATTTGCAGATATTACATAGAATAAGTTGAAATTTATGTTTCCTCATATATGTAAGTAAGAGTGAACCTCATTTTGAACCTTTAGACATTGTTACCTCTAGTTCAATGTTAGTAGTTTTTGAATACCCACTGTGTAATGAATATGAAAAATTTTATCATCCAATCAACTTGAAAAATAGAATTATGGACATCACTTTCAAAGACTGAATTCATTTTAATCACCTAAGATTAATATTTTGAATTCAAAATCAATATTTGATCAACTTTGAAAGTTATCAAATTCCATTAAATTTGCTTGCTTTCTGAATGTTTAGAAAGTACAGTTTGGATGATATAGTCACATAGTTCGGCTACTATTTTGTAAATTTAAAGGAATAAACACAAAATTTCTATTATATTTGAAAAATGTTACATGGCATTTATTTAAATCCAAAATAATCTTAAAAAAGAAGGTAGGTAGTGTAATTTTCATTCTAATTTCACGTAAATGAAATTATTTTAAAAAGTTATTTTTAAATCTTAAATTGTATTAAAAAGAATTTTAAATTAGTAGACTAAATTCTCTGTTTTAAACTTATGAAAATAATTCTTTGTAATATATCCTTCATTCCACATCATTATTTTTTCATAAAGTTTTCATTTTATCATTAGATTTGTTCCATATTTCCTACCTCCTCTGGTGTATTAAATCTTTGTTCTACTTTTATTGTTATTTAGTAAAAAAGTGAGCTGAAAGTATCGCAAACTATCTGATGAACATTTCAGTTTTCAAATCTTCTTATTTGAAAACTGAAGCATTGAAATAGCTGCACAACTATGATTATCTCATGGTTTAGCAAAAATAAAATAATAGTATGAACCATTCAATAGACACAAAAATATCATCAATGTTGATCTTATTGCTTACATAAATCAGCTGAATCTTTTAAAAATGGGTGTGAACTGAAGATCTGAATAGAAGACTAAAGGTACCTAAATAAAGCTTACATTTATTTATTAAGCTTAGAACAAAAGAAGATTTACAGAAAACAAACACTAAATGATACAGAATTCATTAAAATAATTTTAGAGAAATATTTTAACTAAATTTTATAAAATTATTACCAGTAATAGATGGGTTAACCTATGATTATTTAGGCAATTTGTTTAATTAGATTTTAAAAGTAACTTTCATGATTACATCCTATTTCTTAAAAGGCAAACATTAACAATTAATTGAGAAGTGGGAAAGTTAAAGAATACAAGCTGCACAAAGTGTAATATTTTTTTTATAGCTAATACCAAGACCAACAGCCTAGAAACTGTCATATGACCAAATAATTTTTTACCTATGTCCTAGTGCCACTTTACATAATTTTTTTTTTTTTTTTTTAGCGTACCCCAGAATAAAAGTTAGATGACCTTGATAGCAGCATCGAACTAAATTGCCAAAACATACATTGAAACAGAAAAATTAAAATATTTAATTTCTAGCCACACTTATACAAATTCTGAGATGTTTTGGATCAATAGAAAAACAAATACCTAAAATATAAGGGATTGAAGAGCTCAAAGATGAAATAGGCAGCATAAGGCCAAAAATGTCTTTCAAAGTGATTGAAATCAATTTTTGATTCGGCTCTTTAGCTAATGAGTTTATTAAAACCAACAACCTAAAAATTATAAATTTTCAAATATCACAGATTCATTATTACTAGAGTCATAAGTGATCAACCTAGAACTATTTAAATTAAAAACTTCTTCAATGCGATAATAAAATGGAAAGCCTACTTTCTGGTAAAAAATTAACCAAAATCTTATAAACCATCAGGCACAATTTCTGAAAGATAAACTACTTGAATCTAAGCCATTGTAAAACTAAATAGAATAATAATGCAATTTACATTTTTATATTTTGGATTGTGTTACATAAAAAGTGAAAGAAAATAAAAAACATAATTAATATCAGGGGCAGAAATAATGAACACTAACATAATCGATTGAGTCATACAAAATTGCTAGTATATTTTAAACAAGGTGAATTATTTTTATAGATTTAAAAAAACCTTTAAGTATTAAGAGTTACCCAGGTAAATTGGATATGCATTCACTTACACATTTGCAGAATCTTCACGAGCACTAATCATATTAGAATCAATTTGCAAAATCTATATATATATACATAGAAAATGGATATTCATACAAAGATATTAATGATAAATTACAAATTTATGTATTACACATAAAAGTCATAAACTCAGCTCACTTAAATAATTAAAAATTAAAGTTTAATCTTTAATGACTTGTATCGGTTCTGTAAGAACAGTAGCAACCTCACAATTTTTACCATTACCAATAATTTTACTCAAAATTTCATTTTCAAAGCCATCCTTATCAATTTGTAATGATGTTATCAGTTCCTCTACAACAACCTGAAAATTACAGATTTTAATAATAACATGAATTTATTATATTAGTAAATTATTCTATACTGATGTGTGCTAAATTCACAAAAACACTAACTTATCAGAAATGAAAGAAAACCTTATTTATTAGTATATCTATTAAGGAGTAGTTGCTCAAGTAATGCAGAGAAGTTTTAATAAATGTATAAATATTGAATAATGATTAGTATAATAAACACACATCATATGACAATCAATAATACTTATTGGTAGTAAGCAGTATTTCGTACCATACTAACATTTATTTTATTTTATTTTTTTATTTAAACATCCTAGGAACACTTGGCATTAACTGAATTGCTCTCAATTGTCATGGGTCCCAGTCTGAGTGACTCTCCCGCTCTTATGTGAAGGCAAGTAAGGATATCCTAGGCAAGGAGGCTGTCTGCCTGGCACTAGACAATGCCACGCTTCATCCTGACTTCCTTACTTTTTGAAGTCTCTCCTTGTATATGGTTTTTTTTTACAAATTTATTATTTATTCATTATTCGGTTAATACTGTTGTATTAACCGAATAATACACAATAAAACCACAATTTATCAAATACCAAATACAAGAATAACACATAATTTGTAATAGAACAAGAAATAAATGCATATCTAAAGTCACCTTCCCGTCACACAGGATAACCGCTAAACCATGGGCCACAATTCCCACATTACATTAAATACAAATCACTATCACTACAATTATAATTATCCTGGATCTAATCCTAAACGGATGGCACCAATTGCCACCGATCACATTCAGTCCAGCCCCCAAGCTACAACCTCCTCCGTCTTGGACTGCAGGATGCCTGAGACCAAAGTTGACACTTCCAATTTGATGATCTCCTACTTACCTGAAGGCTTAACCTTTAGATAAATGCATGACCTTTTTATAGTTAAATATCCTGAATTGGCTGACTTAGTAAAACATCAGTTTTACTAGGATTAGTTCAGGAAAGATTTTTTACTAAGTTGTGGCTGCCCTGCCAAAGACACTTGTACAGCTTGTGAGGAACTAGGAATTAAATTAAGATCTCCATCTTTAAATGATGTTTCAAAGCGAGTAGCAGCACAAGTTTGTTCATTCCTTCCACATACTCAGTACGAGTTTCAACTCTGTTCAACCAACACATTATTTTTGACAGCGCCATCAGTGAAGTTGTGTTTTACGAATATAGAGCATCAGAATTTAGAGCAACGTTATGCAATCAAGTTTTGTGTTAAACTTGGGGAATCCGCGAGTGAGACTTTTGAAAAGTTGAAACAGGCTTATGGGGAACATTGCTTATCAAGAACACAAGTTTTCCGCTGGCACAAATCATTTTTGGAAGGCCGAGAACTCATTGAAGATCAATCTCACTCAGGGAGACCTTCAACTTCAAAATCTGGTGAAAACGTTGAGCATGTGAGGGTTCTTGTGAGAGATCAGACCATCATTTAACAATAAGAATGATGAGTGAACAGTTAAATTTAAACACTTTCATTGTACATCAAATTTTGACTGACAATTTGGACATGCGAAATTGGTGCCGAAAAACCTCACAATGGAACAGAAGGACAATCAAAGAAATGTGTGTGTTGATCTTCTTCAGAGGATTGACAATGACCAAGAATTCTTCAATCATGTGATTACAGGTGACGAATCCTGGATATTTGGGTACGATCCTGAAACAAAGCGGCAAAGCGGAGAGTGATTCACACTCCGTCATCTCCTCGACTGAAAAAATGACGAATGAGCAAATCAAACATCAAAACCATGCTGATTTTCTTGTTTGACAGTAGGAGTATTGTGCATAAAGAATTTGTTCCTCCAGGACAAACTGTCAACCAAGTGTTTTACAAAGGTGTCCTTGAAAGGCTCAGGAAAAGAGTGGTTCGCGTGAGACCAGACATTGGAGACAAGTGGATGCTTCATCATGACAATGCCCCGTGTCACACAGCCATTTCCATCAGGGAATTTTTGACCTCAAAACGCATTCCTACGGTTCCTCAACCCCCCTATTCGCCTGATTTGAGTCCTTGTGACTTTTTCCTTTTCCCGAAATTGAAACATGTCTTAAAAGGACGTCATTTTGGAACTCTGGAGAACATCCAAAAGACTGTGACCGACCAGTTAAAAGCCCTACCAGTTAAAGCCTTCCAGCACTGTTACCAGGAGTGGGAACAATGACTCCACCGGTGTATAGCTGCCCAAGGGAACTACTTTGAAGGGGATAATATTGTTGTTTGAAAAAATAAAAACTTTGGTAAGTAAAAAGTCAGTCTCATTACTTTTCTCACACATCTCGTATACAAGAACTGATGGAGAAAGATAATTCCAAAACATATCCAACAAACCATGAAGTATTTTCTTAAAAAAATACTTTAGGATAGTTTATGGGTGGGATCACTTCTGCTCTGTGAAGGAATGATGAACAGTGAAAAATATTTTACACAACTTAAGCCTGCTGAACCTGTCATATTTTGAAATATGACATAAGAAATTGGACAATATCACTTAAAAAGAAGGTAACAAAAGTTTTTCAGGACAAAGGGATAAAAGTATTCAACTGATCTGGGAACCATGATATGAATACCACTGAAAACTTGTGATTCATTTGAAAGTCCAAGTTCAAAAAAAGTATTGCACACATTAAGAGAGATGATTTCACAACTTAAATGAGTCTAGTTTCATGATGCAGAGATTCAGGGAAAAGTGTAAATGATTGGTTAAGTTGATGCCTAATAATATTAAAATGTTAATTAAAGCTAAAAGAGGACTTAGTAACAACTAAAAACCTTTTATAAAGCTATTTCTTTTGTTTTGCCACCATAGAGAAATAATACATTTATATTGTAAAATTAATCATGCTTCAATTACTTTACACAAGGCTGTAACCATGGCAGCAGTTTTAGTCTAAAGTCTGTTACCGAAAACTGACAATACTCAATAATTGGCTGGAATTTTTTCTAAATTTACTTCAAAATTATAATTGAAGTATGAGTGTGAATACAATTAAACATTGTGAATAGTTAGTAATGCTTAAATGTTAATAATTATTTAATATAATATATTAAGTAATATATTTAAGTAATATATATTATATTTAATATAATATATTATTTAACATACATAATCATGATGTGCATTAGCCATCAGGAGAGCAGTATTGTTATATTTATTAAAAACTTTTATTTCTGCACCTGCTGATAAGAGAAGCTTAATTACTGAGATACTATCTCCATTATTGGTAAGCACTGCTTGCATTAAAGGTGTCTGACCACGAACATCACAAACATTTACACATGCTCCTTTCTGTATCAACTCTGATAAAGCTGATGTTTCACTACCAAGATATACTGAAAATTTATGAGAGATAATCACAGATCATTAATTTGCAATTAAATGGATTTTTTTTTCTACATTCAAAAGAGCATTTCTGAAATTATAAATTTCTATACTTCTTTTGATCAAACAGTAGTAAAGTGAATTTTCTGTATGGTTTGAAATACGGTCATTGTCTTAATCTAATAAGACATAAAAACAATCAGAAAGTTTAATTTTTAACCATAAGTGTATAAGAAAAATCAAGTAAATTCATCATATGCTATACTGTTAATGTAAAGAAAATACCCTTTCTCATTGAAAAAAAATAAAATTAACTGTATTTGGGTGTCATCTAGTAGTTAAACATATATAAATGAGTACATGTAAGTTCTTATAAATGTTCTTACATTTATGAATAAAAACAAGAGAAGATCTGTTCCATTTTCTGAAGGAAGAATCAATCATGGATAAAAAGTGTAAATTGGTGAGTTATGTATTGAAGGTCATTCTACTGCTGCTTGCTATGTTTGCAGAATACTTTTAATGCATTTATAGAAAATATGATGCTATGCCTGTCATTTAAAACAGATTTCTGAATTTACATATTTGATCAAAAATGTTTAAAAATTATAACAAAACCGTTTTTGAATGTCTCAAAAATAATTTGTATACATTGTTAATTTTAAATTTTAATGATTAATTGTATCTATTTCATTCTAGAAGACTGAAAGAGTTTTTTATAAATCAAAATTGGAATTCAAAACAATTTCTGATGCCTCATAGTATAGAGATTTTTTCTTTTAGGTAAACCATTTTATTTCTCAACCAAGTAGTTTGATTACTTCTTTTTATATATGCTAGTACTTAAGATTTATTTATTTACTTAATTATTTTATGACCTCAGATGTGAATTAATATACATATTTTAATGAGAAGCTCTTTCTTCTATATCCAATAAAGGTTTTCCATTCACACTTTTGATACTGATACAGCCAAAGTTTTCTCCATATTTGCATTTGTGGCATCATAGCTCTACAGCTACACTGTAAATAGTAAAATATATTAATCAGTCAAAAAATAGGGTTTGGGTTTTTTGCATTCTAAATGTTTCATGATCCACAACCCCAAAAAAAAATTTGGGGGATTTATGTACTTAAGCATGTGTGTTGGTGTGATTGAAACTTAATAACTTGATTGGATGAACCAATTTTGATGAAATTTGGCACAGAGACTTGAGAATATTGGACGATTTGTAGTTAAAAGTTTGGGGTCAATATCTCCAGTGGAGTAGATAGTTTCTTTGGAGTCAATGTTCTTAAAACTTTGCAAATGTACACCATTTTATATTAACTTCAGTACTTGCATACATGCGTATCATACCATTTTTAAAAAAAATTCTACCCCTTCCCAAAAATCAAAAAGCTATCTTTTTATTTCTGAATATTTTTAACCAGAATCTTTTTATATCTTTCTAAGCAAAGTAGTAGGGCAATATTAGGGGTGGGAGAGCCAATCAAGTTTAAAAATATGGATTTTTTTGATTTTTAAAACTTTTTAGCTTTTTAAACTTTTAATAATAAAATTTCATCATAATTCACCCCCACTCCAAAAAAAAAATTTAGGCATTTTTTTTCAGTGGAATTTCATTTAGTTTCTTTTAATTTAGTAAATGTAGACAAATCAACAAATTTTCTTGGGAAGTGATTTTGGGAGTGGACAGAAGAAAGAGGTAAAAATATAATTTTTTTTAATTTAAAAAATTTTTTTCATATATCATTTTTCCAAGAATAAATAACCATTTCCAGGAATTATAACAACTTTATTGTCAGCTTTTTTTCTGTGTGCTACAAATTCCTTACACATAATCATGCTTTTCACTACCTCATTTCAGCTCTCCTCCTTCAACCATTCTTCCTTTGCTACTAAATATTCCTTATTAATTTTATTTCATATGTCAATGCAATCTTTGTGCCTCCATTAACTTTTGCATTTTTATACTTTCTGCGTTCATTCATCAGGCTTAATCTTCTCATTTATCAGCCTATATACTAGGATCATATGTGTACTACACATTATTGTTATGTAATTATGTGAGGTAATTATGCAGTTTAGTTGAGAATAAATATAACAGCAACGTTTTTTGGTTTTCTCTACTTACTGTACACAGTACATTTTGACATCCTTTATTACTCTTAATGTTATTGAATAGATGCCCTCCTTCTGTGCCACTGCACAAGAAGGAGGTAGAGCAGTGTGAATTTCTGATAGAAATGGTCTCAAATATTTGCATCTGAATTTTGGCATATGGAAATTATTTTGATCTTCATTTTTTGTAATTTCAGTTGTTTAAAAAATAATTTTGCAAAATTAGATCTATAAAAAAGGGAAGGATATTGTCATAGCGTATGATTATTACTTTTGAGGTGAAAAATTATATTCAGATATTATACCTGCGCGCACGCGCATGCACACACATACCAAACATATGCACACTGAGTATTGATCAATAAATATTCTCTAGGTTGCCAACCAAACGCAAATGCAGTTATAGTGTGATATGTAAGAGTTTAGAAGCTCTAAGCCAGTTGCCTGTTGTAAAATGTCAGTTTACCTGTTGTAAATTGTCATGTTTAGAATAAATAAATACATGATTGTGACTACATTCAATATTAAGTGCGTCATTTAGTTTGAATAAAATATCTCTAATATAATGAATGATTATTATAACATTATTCATTATCATCATCATATCATAATATTTTTTATATACTTACAGACAAATTGTTTTATTAAAAAATTGTATAATGATTCCATGAAAAAAAATGACCAAAGTTTTAAGGGTCTTTTTATTTGTAATTACTTTATCTGCTTTGAAATGAAAAAGTAGTGAGTACCTCCACGTAAAAGTGGTGTCCATCCATTATTATCTCTTTCTTCTATATTAGCTCTACATTCCAGTGCAAAATTAATTAATTCCTTCTGTGAGTTGTCCACAGCATAATGAAGAGCAGTACAACCATAACTGAAAAATTTCATTATTCATCAAAACTTTTTACCAAATAAAATAAATAATCCTTATTATTCGTTATTCTTTCAAGTAATTACAGGTTCACTATTATTATTTACAGTTCAGATGACGTTGTATTTGACGTTGAATTTTTCTAACATGCAAATAAACTAAGACTGGGATTTAAACCTAGAACTCTCTGTGTGAAAGATTAAGAAGCTACAACTTTGCCATGCAGACAATAAAAACAAGAACTCAAACCACCTTTACCCATATAAAACCAGCAAGTTTTGATCGATAACCATTAAAAAATAAAAAGTTCCAAATAAAGCAGAAAATTTAATAATTAACCGAAACAAATACCTATTGATAATGATGATTATAAATAAGAGATGATTTGATAAACTCTGCATACATAAAAACAATATCACAATAAAAAACAACCAGCACTAATAGCAATTACCATTCTAACGATAAACACGATAAAGCAGACCACTATACCACTATACCACTACCTACTCAAAATTTAATATGACATCAGTATTAAAAAAATATATCATTAATTCCTTTAAGAAAGATAATTACTGTAACCTACTGACCATAAATTGCCCCCCTCAAAAATAATATACATATACATATTTACATACAAAATACATATATTCTCTGTTCATTCTAAGGAGATAATAAATAAACAAACTGCGAATGTGGTAGTGCGTGTATCTACAGCACACTAATGTACGCGCCAAGCTGTTGTAACTACCGAATGTTTATAAACAAACATCGCTGTTTATCACCAGCTTCAAAATTGCGGTATAAATAAATATTCTCTTTTTCCATACTAGATATTTTTAATTTTCTTTTAATTGTAGTTCTGAGTTTCAGTACTTTTTTTGGTACACATGAGTGTGTGTGTATATTCGGTTATTGTGTGAGTATTGTGCGGTTTTTTACTATGCGATTATTACTGATTATTATGAGATTTGATAGTGTGATTAGCCTCTTATAGAGGCTAATCAAGCCTCTATATGGCTGATAATTCAGCCGTCTATCAGCCTATATGGCTGATAATTCAAGAACGTCTTTTAATAAGCATAGAAAAGGGAAAGATTCGCGAAGTGGTGAAAAAAAAATTTAAACGTATTCAATCAACTGCTGGAGAAAAATCTTACATTGATTAAAAAGGAAATAGTGAAATTTGCTTCTGAATTAACTGGTGTGTCGGTTAGTAGTATTAATAGATTACGGACTGAAGTAAATAGGAAAGGAAAGATGACTCCTGTTTAAAATAGAAAACTTTAACTCCTGTTAAAAATAGAAAACGTGAATAACCTGTGCTAGGAAAATGGGATGAATTTGACAAAAATGTAATAAGATTGACTGTACATAATTTCTTTTTTCAAAATGAAATAACAACCTTAAAAAAATTTTCTGGCTCTGATAAACTGTGACAAGAGTTTACCAAAGATTGGACGCACTAGTTTATACAACTTACTGTTGTCGATAAATTTAAAATTTATTAAAAGAAATAAAGTGTAATTGTTGATCAAGAGATCATGATACGGCGACATAATTATTAAAAAAAAATAGCAAATAATAGAAAAACGGGTAAAAATACATTTTATTTTTTTATTTTTATTTTTTTGAGGTTTTTAGGGGCATCGACTACTTTGGTCATTAGCCCCATCACACTTCAAAAAAAAAGAAAAAAAAAAGGTTCTTTAATTCATATTTCCATGAAGAAAATAAGTGATCAAAATTTCAATCTTCTAATTTAAAATCCAACAAATTACCTAGGCTTTCCTTTCGGCCATCCTTTCTTACGTTTTTCCATTCTGCGGACGGCCTCAACTTCCGACGACAGAGTGTCTGAGGCTTCGGACATGGCATCGTCTTCTCTTTCTGACGCCAATGACGTTCGCCGGCTTACATCAGGTGATGAAAGCTTCAATGGTGCTGTGAGCATCGTTGCAATTGAGTCTAAACTTGCAACCGATGCACTTTCGGCGGCTGATGAACTTGATTCAATGTCTAAGGCTGTGCTTGGGCCGGCTGATACAGATGCTCTCGCCACAGTTGTTCTCTGAGCTTTTGGGGCCTCTGTAGGTACAGTTTTAATATCGTCTGTGTCCGGTGCTTTTTCGATAGTTACTTGCACCTCCATTTTGGTTGACGCAGATTTTTCCTGTACTCTTGTCACAGTATCCTTAGCTATATGACTCGTCGTCGGGGTGATCTTTAGATCTTTGTCGGATAAATCAAGATTTTTCTTCATTACGTCTATTGCTGGAGTTATAATCGAAGATTTTGCCGGTTTTTTAAACTGCGCTGGTACGGGTCTTCTGTCGGCGACGTCAGTCCGGGAATGAGCCTTCTCATGTTTACTTTGTTGTATCTGATGAGTCGACTCGATCTTGGAATCAATGATTCTTTCTATCATTGTCGCGAGACTTGGTGCCATCGTATTAAGCAACTGCTCCACGTTGATTTTAGGTGTGGGGGGAGCAGCAGCTGCTTCTGCGTATGTAGTCGATGGTCTAGGTGTACGTAGGTTTACAATCTTCTTCGCTTCAGGGTAGCTGACTTTTTGAAGCGTTTTAACCTCCTGAATGGCTGTTTCTGATTTGTGTACTGGGCAGTTCCTGGATCGACAGTTACGGTGCCCTTTACAATTAATGCAGACTGGAGGGTCTTTACATGGATCACCCTCATGTATCTTCATTCCGCATATACAAATTTCCTGCGCTTCACATCTAGCTGCAGTGTGTCCGAAACGTTGACATCTAAAACATCTCATCGGCTGCGGAATAAATGCCCGTACATCAAGCCGATGGATGCCAGCTCGTACCTTTTCAGGAAGACTTGGCCTATTGAATGTCAACACATGAGAGGCCGAAGGAAGAATCTCACCATTTCGTCTCATAGAAAGTCTGCGACAATGTGTCACTCCCTGACTAGGCATTTCCTGCACTATTTCTTCTTCAGTACAGTTAAGAAGATCACGGCAAACAACAACTCCTCTAGATGAATTAAGTGTACTATGCGGTTGGACAGTAACCGCAAATTCACCGATCTTCTTCAACGCCTGGACTTTCTGGCTTTGGATGTCGTTTATAGTTTCGACATGTAATCCGTTAAACGTCTTACGGATTTCCTTGACAGGACCACCAGCACAATTTGTAATCTCTCTAACAATTAAGAATGGACTTACCTTTTGGAAGTTACCATTCTCTTTTGTAATGACCAAAAATCTTGGTTTGGGAAAATTATTTCCAAACAAAGCTTTTCTTAAATCTTTACTGATTTTATCAGCATCTTTTCTTAACTTATCACTCTCCTTACTTTTTTTCCTCTTCGCTTGTGGCGAATCGGCGGTTTCTAAACGAGGGTGTTTACGTGCACCCTCTGCCACGTTAGTTTGTTCAGGAAAATTCATGAACATTGATCCCTTCTGTAGCAAGGCTAGCCGCCGGGATACACCCCCACTCCAGGGCTACTAACCTTGGAGGTCCGATCCGGTACTCCGGTGGAACCGGCATATGTCCTGGCAGAGAGCGGATGCGCAGTCTCTGCACTGACTCCAGGCTCCTACTCACCGAAGCTTTCAGAGCTCCCATGCACCGACATACATGGGCACCATTGCTACATGCTTGCCATCGCAGGGGGCATGTGGACAACGGAAGGGTCTCCATTGACCCTGGCCGCCACATCGCCAGCTCTAAGAGTGGTATAAATCCATTTCCAAAATCGTTTATTATTCCATTTCCTGCAGGTAGCCAAAAATCCAGTCCGTTTAGTGACCTGAAGTTGGAACCAGGTCAAACCTAACAAAGCATAACCGAGGAATTTACTCGGAACCCCGTTAGCCAGCTATATGTGATGTAGAAAGGTACAGCTGTTGCCGCCCTGGACGTGGAACATAGATGTTGTGTTCCGGACGTGGGGATTATCTACCTCAGGGCAAATTTTATTTGGATTAGACATGGGTAAATGAAGGCCACACCACCACTTCAAGAATTTGGTGCGATACGACAGTTACATCGGTAAAACAGCATTTCTGTTAGGATTAAGCAGGGACCTGCAACCTCCAAAAAATAAAGGAGAGATATTAATTGTGGTACATATTGGCAATGAAAAAGGATTTTCAGAGGGAGGATTATTCATTTTTGAATCCAAAAAATCTGGAGACTACCACGATGACATGAACGGAGATATTTTAGGAAGTGGTTTGAAAAAGTATTGTCATTATTACCCGAAAATAGTATTGTTGTAATGGACAATGCTCCTTACCGTAATGTAAAACTGGAAAATATTCCGAACAGTTCATAGTGGAACTGATATTGTCATACAAGATATTGTCATAGTCAAACAAGAAATTGCTTTACGGCTGCGATCAAAAAAACCCACTTTGGAGAAAACAGTTTAAAAGAACTCCTTGAACATAAAACACAGTCGTGACAAATTTAATAAATGTTTAATCGATGATTTGGTTGAAACGAAAGATCATATGGTGTTAAGGTTCTCCGTTATCATTGTAACCTTAATCCAGTTGAGTTAGTGTGGAGCCAAGTAAAAGGTTATATTGCCCAAAATAATAATACATATAAAATGAAAGATGTTAAAATCCTGCTTGAAAAAGGCATGAGCGAGCTATCAACTGATAAGTGGAAACAGTGCGTGAAGCATGTTATAGAAGAAAAAAAGAAAATGTAGGATTGAATTAGATACTACACGCTTGTGCGTGCCAACTGATCCACTTCGGCTTGCGCAAATCTTCATGGTGTGCTACATCGGCTCGCGCAACTTCCGTAACTTACTGAAAATACATTCTGATTAGTTTCTTCTAACGTGCCAAAAGAAGTATAACTTCAAAAAATAAGCTTGAAAACATTATATTTCAGTTCAATTAGATTTTTAATAAAGAACAGTTTCAAGAAATATCGCGAATTTTGTTATATAACGTTTTTTTTCTCCATTTGATGAACCGCGGGACTCGAATATGTCACTTTATTAATTTTTTTAAATTTTCCAAACCGCGCCGCTAAGTAGCAGTACTTGATAGTACTAGGTGCGTACAAAAACTTGGTAATGTAGTTGAAATAATAAAATTTAAAGGAAAATATATATACTACAACTTGTTTTAATAGTAAATGGTCTTATGTAAATGAAAGTACTGAATATGAAACAATTTTTTTAATTCCCATCACTTCTTTAAAAAAAATTAATGTATTAGTTTACAACAGATTATACTAGTTTTATTAAAAAATGAAAAATATGGCATGAAGTGAATGATATGACTATCAGCAAAAAAAATTGACCGTGAAATTAAAAAAAAAGTATATTTGTTTGTTCTAGAAAGGCACTAAATTTTAGTGCCAATAAATTTTAAAGCACTAAAGGCACTAAAATTTTAAAGGCAATAAATCCATAAAATAACAATCAGTAATTCATAAAAAAATAAAAGAATAATCTAACAAAATGCAGTGATTTCCAAAAAAATTACAAAGAAATTGTAAACCATACGGTAAGTCTCGCAGATGTAATTTCTTCCGCTCAAATAATACATACCACATTTACAGAAATAAGACAATTCTTATGATTATTCGTTGTTTATAAATGCAATCGGGCCAGTGAGATTTTTGTAACAAATTTTTCTATATTTTTCATGGAACGCTTAAACATCGTTTATTATCTATTATTGTATCTATTGTCTATTACATATATTTAAAATGCGTTTTTTTTAAACAAATTCTAAATTAATAACAGATTTTGATAATAGAAATGTAGTGTCTTACCTTTTTTGATATCATTATCGTTTTGTTAAAAACAGTTTTATTTATATTACAGAAGTTTTTGTTTTTTGAGCGGAAGAAATGATATCTGCGAGACTTTTAACGTACGGTTTATAATTTCATTTTAATTTTTTTGGATACATAATAAACACATATAATCACATGCAAAAACTAAACCAATAAATTAGAATCTATTTGACGAATCTGATACATATTAAAAATTAAATATGTTAAAATGGTAAAGCTGTAATCATATTTACAAGGCAGAGTAAAAATATGAGCATTTTACAATTGAAAAATTGAGCATGTTACGAATGAAAAACAATTTAATTAGTAAAGTATACATTAAACTATATAAAAAAATTAAACTTTTAAAAATATGCTTTTCTTTCAAAAAAAAATAAATAACAAAAACAAACAAAACAATTTATACAACAAAGTAAAAAATATTTCTCTTTTTAACAAAATTACTTTTAAAAAATTTTCTATTTATGCATGATTAAAAATAAAACTGTGGAGCATGCTCTCTAATTATAATTGGACATATATAATTGCTCTAATTATAATTATAACATATGAGAGTGCACCCTACGCTTTTCGTTTAGTCATAATAATATAAATTTTTTTTTAAAGTATCCTAATTTTCTTAAAAACAGAATTATTTTTTTACTTTGTAGTACAGGGTTTTTTTTGAAGAGGGGTGTTTTTTAGTTTTTCTACTTTTTAGTCATAATTAAATGAAATTATCAAATTTATTTTTCTCATATGTTCCGTCTCTGCTATGGCATCATTTTTACAAGGTTTTCGCTTGTTAAATTTGGATTGTTCAGTTCTTAAATTCAAAGACCATCAAGAGATCTTTCTTTTTCTGTTTAGCCTCCGGAACCGCCGTAAGGTATTACTTCAGAGGATGAATGAGAATTATGTGTAAGAATGTAAATGAAGTGTAGTCACGTACAGTCTCAGGTCGACGACCATTCCTGAGGTATGTGGTCGACTGAAACCCAACCACCAAACAACACTGGTATCTGCGATCTCGATGGTCATTTCTCGATGACTTCAAAGACATCCTGAGCGAAAATAATTGCTTGTCCTTTGAGATTGCCCGTATAAAACATCAAATTTGATGACCTTGATGAATGGTATTACGAATGACAGTAATCACTGTTCTGATTGCAAGAGTATTTGAATCACGTTTGGTCCAGGTTGACAATTGTTCCAATAAGCTTTACGTGGTGCTGTCGTTTTTCGGCTTGATATATGAGATTTACAGCGGTGACAAATTGGCAATTGATTTTTTTGTTTTAATTCATTCGGTAGATATTATGGTTCTGCTACAGCAAATCGAAATGTTGAAACCTGGTTAGGAGAGCATCGTTTTATACAAATTTCATAGATGCTTCACAAAACGTGCTGGTTGCATTCTCGAATGCTGTAAGATCAACATTCAATTCATGGCATTGTTGGTCGCATATGCTCAACTAATTTCACGTTCTTATGCTTTCTCTAGTGCCCTACATTCTAAAAAGGCTGGCGTTGACTTTTCAAGAGAGCTTCGTGGTCTTGAGGTGTCTCTGTTGGACGATATTGCGATTCGTGTTGGCGTCAAAGTTGCAAATCGAACTTCACGCTGTTCTGGTGTTTGATTGCGTTGTACTAGTAATGAATATCCAATCTTGTCTGCTTGGCTTCTTTATCTTCATTCACCTTTTTTTATATCTTTGACATGCGTCCTCTAATCGTCTGTTCGTTGAGTCGCTACCTCGTTCGTCATCGCTGTAGAAGTTTGTTACTTTCCTTTCCTAAATGCTTACTAAGATTCGGTGTCATTCAACACTTATTCTTTTAAAATTACTTATGTTATTTTTTTCTTATCGTATAAGTATTTAAACTGATAAGTTTTTTTACTTTTAGTTTTTTTGATTCTTTAGCAAACAAAAAATATTTACATGCAGTTTTATTCTATATAACCTGGATAACTACTTTTCATTATTATAAATGATACCAGTTATTTATAAATAAATCAGATGATTTGCGTACATAAATTTTAGAAGGTAAATTTACGCTGTTTACATTAAAATCCACTTCAACAGCCACCTTATCTATCGTACTGACATCATATCGACAGTCGAGATCAATCGGATCGATACCTACATCTTATCGATTTAGCTCCCTTCCTCAAGACATTCCCCTTAGTTTAAATTTAAAATTATAGAAATATATGGAATTAACATGTAATATTGTATTGTCACCTGACTTACATTGCTGTGTAAAATTTCACCACGTATGATGTCGGGAAATGACTTTAATTTCCTGACAAGATTTAGGAAATGGTTGCAAGATTTGAGGATATGGTTGAACCATTCCAAGTTAAACAAAAACATTTTTGTAAACTATCAAACAGCACTTAATGAACACATTGTTTGAAATTGAAGCCAAAATTAGTAACCCAACAGACTATCTACAACATGAGTAAATATACATTACAATAAATATTTTAAGTAGTTTAGTTTTAGCCAGCATTGACACATCTTATTTAATGACTTGTATATTAAATGGCAAATTTGTAATACGTCGATGTCTGCTTTCATCTGAAAAACATTTTTATTTTGAGATAATATGCTGAAAGTCTTTAGTTCAATGTCAAATGGCTGCTGATACAATTAGTTCCTAATATTATCCATTTTCCAGATAATATAATTATTCCTTCATCAAATATGCTTGATGATGGATGCTGGAAGGAGAGGTTTTTAATTTATTTTCATCCTAGCAGTGGTGGCTCGCTTATAGGCAGTGCAGCACCCCTACTTCCACTTGATGTCTATAAAATTTAATATACGAGCCCTTTTTTCTTAAATCCTTTTTTTATACTTGTACAATATATAATCCTTAAACTTATGTCAGTAGCCATCCCCCAGTTTATGAAAAAGATACAAAAATCTTTGCATGGAACTGTGCACTTTACAATTCCAGCAGCGTGCTGTTTGGCTGTGGTGTCCACGTGCACATAGGAAGTTGCATGCAACGCTGCGAGGGAGAGAAAGTACATTCAAGAGTACAATTAGAATTGGTGAAATATTTAAAATTAAAACATATTTCAAATGGTTTGTAACATACAGTTAAATTTAAGACTATAACGATAGCAGGTATATGTTGTGGACGTTCAAGAATACCGGTTTTGTAAGCTTCACTTGGTAGAGCTGTAATGCGTACGCGCACTCACGGTCGCAGTTCATGTTACATTTTGTTCCGTTT